>NC_083353.1:16895757-17198787 GCF_030254825.1 Meriones unguiculatus
GCACATACTGTTGGACAAGGCTTAAAAAATGTAACCAATTGTTTGTTTTCTCAAGAAACACACCAACTAGTAATTACTTATACATGCTGAGAGTGAAATGACAGATGAAAATCTACCAAGAGATCGGGGTCAAAGCAAACTGGAATATAAACCAATGATGAACAAAAATGATAAAGAAAGCAATTTATGAAATGAGTTAGCAAACGTACAGATGCATATAACCCACACTTTTAGTTCACACTTTATAACAAATAAACCGCCATAGAAAAGACTAGTAGATCAGATATGTCCTAATATAATAGTGGGGTATGTCTGGATTCTTTTCTTGGTTTCTAGTAGGACCACATTTAAGGTATTATCATGGCTGCATTCTCATCTGCACACTCAAGAAAATCTTCTTGTTAGAGCAGTAAGGATGTTGGTGCAACATTTTTATTTTGTCTTGTTTTCATTTTTCATAGAGTCTTTCTTGAGACTTAGTTAAAAGCTGCAACTCTGATAAAATTCCTGACTCAACCACTCATGTTGTCATGAGTAGAAGCCGGATCCTTCCTGTCCAATGGTTTTCACACTTGCTGATGGAGCATGCATTAAGAAAATCATCAAGGATGGGGATGATTTCAAGACTACTACTAATCAAATGTCCTTGTTGCATATTTGAGGATTTTTTGGGTATATGCCAAGGAGTGGCATAGCTGGATCTTGATGTAGCACTATTCTTAATTGTCTGAGAATGCGCCAGACTGATTTCCAAAGTTGTTGTACAAGTTTATATTCCCACCACCAATGGAGGAGCCTTTCCTTTTCTCCACATCCTCTCTAGCATGTTTTGTTATTTGAGTTTTTGATCTTAGCCTTTTTGATGGGTGTAAGGGGAAATTTGAGTGTTGTTTTAATTTGCATTTCCCTGATGATTAAAGACATTGAACATTTCTTTAAGTGTTTTTCTGCCATTCAGTATTCCTCCATTGAGAATTCTCTGTTTAGCTCAGTATCCCATTTTTTAATTGGTTTACTTGAGTTGTTGCTGTTTAACTTCTTAAGTTCTTTATATATACTGGGTATTAGCCTTCTGTCAGATATAGAGTTGGTGAAGATCCTTTCCCAATCTGTAGGCAGTCGTTTTGTTCTGACAACAGTGTCCTTTGCTTTACAGAAACTTTTCAGTTTCATGAAGTCACATTTATTGATTGTAGCTCTTAGACCCTGTGCTGTTGGTGTTCTCTTCAGGAAGCTGACTCCTGTGCCAACAAGTTTAAGACTCTTCCCCACTCTTTCTTCTAACAAAATTTGATTGTCAGGTTTGACATGGAGGTCTTTGATCTACCTTGCCTTTAGTTTTGTGCAGGGTGTAAAGTATGGATCTATTTTCATTTTTCTACATGTAAACATCCAGTTAGACAAGCACCATTTGTTGAAGATGTTGTCCTTTCTGCATTGTGTAAAGTTTTGGCATCTTTGTAAAAAATCAGGTATCCATAAGTGTATGGGTTTATTTCTTGGTCTTCTATATGACTCCATTAATCAACCATTCTGTTTCTACACCAGTACCATGCAGTTTTTATTATGGTTGTTCTATCATATAGCTTGATATCAGGAACAAAGATTCCTCCAAAAGATCTTTTATTGTAGGGGATCATTCAAGCTATTCTGAGTTTTTTGTTATTATGTATAAAGTTGAGAATTTTTCTTATAAGGTCAGTAAAGAATTGTGTTGGGAATTTGATGGGAATTGCATTAAATCGGTAGATTGCTTTTGGTAAAGTGGCCATTTTTACTATGTTAATCCTGACAGCCTATTAGCATTGGAGATCTTGCCATTTTCTGATATCTTCTTCTAATTCTTTCTTCAGAGACTGGAACTTTTTTCATACAAGTCTTTGACTTTCTTGGTTAGAGTTACACCATGGTACTTTATATCCTTTTTGGCTATTGTGAAAGTTGTTGCATTCCTAATTTCCTTCTCAGCACATTTGTCTTTTGTATACATATGGGTGCTAATTTTTTTTTGCATTAATGTTATATCCTGCCACATTGTTGAAGATGTTTATCAGTTGTAGAAGTTCCCTGGTAGAATTTTTTTTGGGTCACTCATTTATACCATCATACCATCTGCAAATAGTGATACTTTGACTCTTTTCTTCCCAAACTGAGTCCCCTTGATCTCCTATCATTGTTTTCTTACTCAAGCTAGGATTTCAAGAACAATGTTGAAGATAAGACTGGATAGTCTTGCTTGTCCTCAATTTCAGTGGTATTGATTTAAGTTCTCTACTTTTAGTTTGACATTGGCCATATGCTTGCCCTATATTGCCTTTACTATGTTTAGGTAAGTGTCTTGTATCCCTGATCTTTCCAGACTTTAAACTTTAACTAATATAGCATTTTATCAAATGCTTTTCAATGTCTAAGAAGGTTATTATCTGCTTTTTTTTCCCTTTCAGTTTGTTTATTTGGTGGATTTGCATTTATTGAACCATCCCTGAATACCTGGAATGAATCCTATTTAGTCATAGTGGATAATATCATTGATGTATTCTTGAATTCTATTTGTGAGTATTTTCTTGAATATTTGTGCTTCAGTGTTCATACTGGAGATTAGTCTGAAATTCTCTTTCTATTTTGGGTCTTTGTGAGGTTTATATATCAAGGTGACTGTGGCTTCACAGATTGAGTTTGGTAATATTCCTTCTGTTTTTCTTTTGTGGAATAGTTTGAAGAGTATTGGTGTTAGGTCTTCTTTGAAGGTCTCGTAGAAATCTGCACTGAAACCATCTGGCCCTGGGCTTTTTATGGATGGGATAGTTTTGATGACCGCTTCCATTTCCTTAGGGGATATAGGACTATTTAATTAATTTTTTTTGCAATGGAGACCTTTGATGACAGCTTATATTTCCTGAGGGTACAAAGTACTATGTACTTTATATATCTGTTTTTGATTCAACTTTGGTAAGGGGAATAGATCAAGAAAAATTTCCATTTCTTTTAGATTTTCAAATTTTGTGGCTTTATAGGCTTTTGAAGTAAGACCTAATAATTGTTCGGATTTTTCACTTCTGATTTTGTTAAATTGGATAGTGTCTCTGTCTTTTAGTAAGTTTGGCCAAGGGTATGTCTATCTTGTTGATTTTCTCAAAGAACCAGCTCTTGGTTTAATTGATTCTTTAGGGATGACCATAATCTGTTAGAATTTATCTTCCTCTATTTCTTTAATCATTTTATGTGTTTCCTCCATTGTCCTCTTCATAAGCATAAATGTAAGATCATCTTTTGAATTTTACTTATGATATGGTGTCCAGGGCTACTTGATCCTGGATAACTATGTTCTGGGGATGTCATGTTGCTTTGGCATTTGTTGGTTATGTTTTTTGCTGGCTGCTACCCATCTGGCTGTCTCAGGTGTTGGCTGTTAATTTCTTGTCCCTGCTGGAATCCTGGAGTGGGGAGAATCCCCTTGGCAGAAAGATGGTTGTTCCTGAAGGCGGCCTCCTCAGCTTTTTGGGTATGGTCACCAAATGGCTGGTGCTTCTCAGGAATTGCCACAGCTCATCTCCAGTGTATGTACCTGAGTGGTAACTGTAGTTGTTGGTAGTCAGGTGAGCTCTCCTCTCACCAGGCAAAATACTGGAGACAGCTGCTGTGCCATTTGATTTCTTGCTCTGAATTTAGTGAGCTGCTGCTACACTTACAGTGTTTTTGCTGAGCACAGCCCTCGTGAAGAGCCAGGGAGCCCCGTAGCTTGGTCAGCTTGGTTAGTGAGCCAAGTTGCACAATGGAGCTAGGGGTTGATCATGTAGATCCCAGACTTCTGTAGGTCAGAAGGTGGAGCTGTGTGTCCAAGTACCCAAGAAGTTATCAGTGGTTGATGAGTGCAGTTCTCATGCCTAGAGGCTAGAGCGTGGAGCCTGCGGGAACCCAGAAGCTTTTCTAGAGCTTGGTGTCCTGAGGTCAGACCTGATGTTTCCCCCGTGGTGGGGTTTCCTCCCTACATAGAGACCCAGTGTGTGGTGTTTTTGTGTACTCAGTTCAGTCTGGGATGGTGAGTAAAGCATGCAATTGCAGGGGAGTTTCTCCACATTGTTGACTCTGTGCCTGTATTAACATGGAAACTTTTAAAGAGACCTTTTTGGGGAGGCAGGTAGGTTAAGTGCTCTGAGGTCTGCCCTGCTGTTTCCCTCACTTTGGAAATATTTTTAATTATTGTCATTGATCTGGTAAGTGAAAGAAAGTTTTTCTTATGTTCAATCTTTCTTTCTTCTCTGCTCTAATCCTACTCTCTATTCTTCGTGCTTTCCCACCTAACTTTTTCTAGCTATAAAGTTTCAAACTCAAGAGTCCTCTACTTTTGACACTGCTGACAAACCTCTTACTCACCATCCTTAACCTCCACTTCTGCTTCTTCTCAACCCCCTGTGCTGATTCCTCAAGATTCTCCTCTTCTGTTTCTTCCTCTTACTAGTTGGCTCCTCCAGCATCCTCACCTCCCTCCCCAGCAGAATGTCATCCTAATTGTCTTTGTTTGGCACTCAATTTTACCCCACCAACAGCTATTAGCCCCACTTCTACAAACTCTCACTATTTAGCAAATCCCTCTTCTTCTACTCAGTGTAAACCAGCAGAAATTCTTCCCCCACTGGAGGTAAAATGTGTGGATGGCTTGGTAAGGGTGTATATTCTTTTCTCAATAACTGAATTCTCTCAAGAAGTAGGAAAGAGACTGGGATCCTATACCTCTAATCTTGCCACTCATTAATTTCAATATGTTACTCAATCTTATAGTCTTACCTTCCAATATATATATATATATATATATATATATATATATATATTGTTAGTAATTCTTACTAACAACCTACTGTCTGAGGAGCTCAAATGAGTTTGAGAATAGGCTGGAATGCATACAGATGAGGTTCACCAAAAAGATACAGCATGCTTAGCTGAGATGGTGCCCAACCAGGATCCACAATGGAATTATAATACCCCAGAAGGCATTTTAGCTACAAGTCAGTTCAGGACATGCCTCCTGATTGGTATCCTCAAGGCTGCCCTCAAGCCAGTTAAGTGTGAAGAGCTCTAGGAGAAAAATAATGAAAACATGTCTCATTTCCTAGAGCACCTTACAAAGGCCCTCATAAAACATACTAATCTAGACTCTGACATTACAGAGCATAGGCATCTCCTGATGACCTATTTTTTTTTCTCCCAGAGCTACCCCAACATCAGGACTATGCTTAAGAGCTTGGAGAGAGGATCTCTGACAGAATCTTAGACCTGGCCTTGGAAGAGCATGTACCACAGGATTGTTGAGAAACCCCACATGCAAAAATACCAACTGCTGGCTAAGAACATCCAAATGGCCTCAGTGACTATCCAGAGTCCCTTGCTTAAGGCAAAAGGATCATGAGGCCGCTCTTTCAATTCTGGTCAAGAAGGTTACACAGAACAGGTTTTCCCTAACCCATATAAGCCACTGGGGCCATGTCCAAAATGCCACCAAGGGGAACAGTGGGGTGTTGACTGCCACCATTTCTCCTAATGTTTGGGGGCATCACTCCCAGATCACCCTCCTGTTGATATCCTATGCCTGACTACTGCTTAGTGAAGGTGTCCGGGTTCCCTTGACCCAACCACTACCTTCAATAACAGGGAGCCATGTCCTTTCTTGTGGACACTGCTTACTCAGGCCTGACTGAACTGAGTATTGAGGACCAACCTCTCCTTGTAGTTCCTCTGTTCTTGAGGTAGAGGGATGGCCTTGCCAGCCTCCACAATGCCACTGAATTTTCAGGGGTGTTTCTTTAACTGATTCCTTTTAGTGATACCAACCTGAACAGTTCTCTTATTGGGAAGGGACCTTTTAGACAAAGTGCAAGCCTCTACTTTCTTTACTCCTCCATTTCACCTGACGTCCAGCTCCTCAAACTCTTGCTTTTCCTAGCTAATATCCATACCATTTCTGACAAGTCACTTTACCAGCCTACCAGCCTCTCAAGTGGACCTCCAATTCTGAGGTGCCCAAAAAGCCTCCATCACTAGGTACCATTCCCCTGTATTCATTCAGCTACAGGACCCTACCACATATATCATCCAGGCTCAATACATACTTCCTCTCCAGACTCTCAAGGGATTTAAGCTCAATATTGCTGACAATGCAAGAAAAAAAATTCTTTGCCCCATCTACTCTCCTTTTAACATCAAAGCCCAGTGGAACCTATGGCCTGGTTCAAGACCTCTAGCTTCTCAATTCTGCAGTTTTTTCCCTCCTCCTTGTTGTAGCTAATCCTATACTCTCCTCTCCACTATCCCCTCAGGGGGCTCCCATTTCTCTGTTCTGGATCTCAAGAATGAATTCTTTTCTATCCCCTTGGACTCTCAGTCACAAAATATCTTTGCTTTCAACCAGTCTGACTCAGAGACACTTGTCTCTACTAGTTTATTGGACTGTCCTATCCCAGGGATTCAGGGACAGCCCACACCTGTTTGGCCAAGCCTTAGCCTCTGATCTCTTATCGCTCCCAAAATATGACCTTATACAATAAGGAGATGACCTTTTCCTCTATGGCCCATCCCTACAAGTTAATCAAACTAACAGCACTCTGTTCTTCTAAATTTCTCATCCAGCAGGGGCTATCGGGATTCACCTGCCAAGGTCCAATTGTCCACCACTGAAGTCACTTAACAGGGAATAAAAATAACCCTAACCAACAAAGGCAACACCGTAGAGAGAAAAGACCTAATCCAGTCTCTTGCAGTTAGCTCCACTAACGAGAAAATTTGAATGTTTTTGGGAAAGGCTCGTTTCTTTGCTCCTAGGTCCCTTCCTTTTCCCTTTTTGCCAGCCCCTTATATGAGGCATCCTTAGGCACTTTACATGAACCCCTTCTTACGCCCATTACCAAGTCCTTTTGGAGGCTCAAACAGGCTCTTCTTAAGGCCCCAGACTTCCATCTCCTAGACTTAACTCGTCTCTTCTCTCTATATGTAATAGTAAAAGAGGGATATGCCTTTGGAGGCCTGGGTCTCTAACTGCAACAGCTCTTCACACCTGTAACATACCTGTCAAAAAAAATAAAACCAATGATCCTGGAATGGACACCCTGCATTTGTGCTATACTAGTTCTTTATTCAAGAGTCCAAAAAACAAAATTTTGGATAAACTATTACTGTCTTCTCTTCTCACATTTTGTCTCACATTCTAATGTTTAAAGCCTCACAAACTCTACCTACCTCAAAGGTTCTAACAGTAGACTTTACTATTCCTTTCCAATGATGCCCACCTCTTAATATTTTAAACCTTCTTCCTCAACCTAACTTTGATCACTCCCCATCTCATTCTTGCATTGATATCTTAGAGGAGCTAATGTCCCACCCCTCACACATACAGGATGGCATTGCCTCAGGCTATCTATACCTGGTATATGGATGGCAGCTCCTTTGTACATGACGGATCTCAAAAAGCAGACTATGTCATAGTAACGAATACTGAGGTGGTTGAGGCATAAGCCCTCACTGCCCACACCACTAATCAACAGGCTGAACTAACAGCTCTTACCCATGCCTTCTAATTGGCCCAGGGCACCCCCTTAACATATATTCAGACTCTAAATATGCTTTTTATATTCTTCTCTCCCAAGCTGCCAAATGGAGGGAGTGTGGGTTACTTACAGCAAAGGGAGGATCTGTAACCAATGCAGGTCAAACTATGGCCATGCTACAAGCCTCCCACCTTCCCACAACTTTTGCAATAGTCAACTGCATGTTCCTCCAGATGGATGATTCCATCATTTCCAAAGAAAATAATCAGGCTGAGGAGGCAGCTAGAACTGGAGCCCTTAAGGCCTAGACTCATCTCACCCATCAAAAGACATCCTTACACTACAACCCACATCTCTCCTGTCATCTCCTAACATTTGTCAGATTCTGTCCTGTCTGTACCAGCTCATTCATCCAAACCAAGCCTTGTCTAACTTTATTAAGACCCACCTGCAGCTCACCTCTGAGTACTTGGTTCTCCTAAAGTCTATTACTGCCTCTTGTAAAATCTGCCAGACTTCAGATCCTAACTCAGGATTTCATATCTCCTATTTTCCTACCTACCAGGCAAGAGGCTGTCTTCTTAGGACTGACTGGCAACTTGATTTTACCCACATTCCAGCAGCCAAACATATCTGGTACTTTTTGTTTTTTGTGGACACTTTCTCGTGATGGGTGAAGGCATTTTCCAACACTAGCTCAGACAGTTTCTGATCCCCTTCCCTGTGAGATTATTCCACATTTTTGGAATCCCTACATCCCTCTAGTCAGACAACGATCCTGAATCCATTTCTCAGGTTTCCCAGACCTTATCTAAAACCCTTAATATTCCTTGGTATTTCCATACCCCATGTTATCCACAGTCCTCAGGAAAGATAGAGCAAACCAACCAATCCTTAAAAAATGCCCTTGTAACATTTTCTCAACTATGTTCATCGCAGCTTTATTTGCAATAGCCTGAATCTGGAAACAACCTAGATGTCCCTCAGTGGAGGAATGAATACAGAAATTGTGTTGCTTCTACACAATGGAATACTACTCAGCTATTAAAGACAAGGAAATCATGAAATTTGTAGGCAAATGGATGGGATTAGAAAAGATCATCTACAGTGAGGTAACCAGAAACAGAAAGACACATATGGTATACATTCACTAATAAGTGGATATTAGCTGTACAATATAAGATAGTCATCTACAGACCTAAAGAAGCTAAACACTAAGGAGGACCTTAGTGATGAATGAAATTTCATTTGTGATGGCAAACAGTATAGACACCTGAAGCTGTGAAAGAGAGGAAACAAGATGGGAGTCTACTGTAGACGGTACTCTGAAAGGATTAACATAACAGGGGATCAAAGCAGATGCTGAGACTCAAGGGCAAACTTTGTGAAGAATCTTATGGAGGATGAGAGAGGTGAGATGAGAGGCACACTGAGGGGACAGGAGACCACAATACTAATACTATACTAATATAATACTAATACTAATATTCCTTGTGGGAGACCAACAATACTAAAATTTCTGAGCCCAGGGGTCCTGCAGTGACTGAAGCATCAATGAAGGACCATGCATGGCAAGCACCTAGACCCCCTGCTCAGATGTGGCCAATTGGCAGCCCAGTTTCCATGTGGATCTATGAGTCAAGAGATCAATGGTGCCTTTATCATGAACTCAGTTGACTGCTCTCTGTTACTCACCTGTGATGATACAGCCTTGCCAGGCCATTAAGGAAGAGGATCCAAGCAGTCCTGATGAGACTTAACCAGTTATAGGCAGAGGCAATAATGGAGAACTCCCCTTTGAGTGGACTAGGTGAAGGGGATGAAGAGAAGAGGGTCAGATGGTGGGAATGGGGGAGTTGAGGGAGCAGACTGCAATCAAGATATATAATGATTAAATTGTTAGAAACATAAATTAAAAGAAATATTTTAAAAAGTATTGCTTGATTTTGAAAAGGCTGTGTGCCCCCCTCTGGAGAGATGTTTTTTAAATCTAGTTACTATGCGGGCAAGGCCATCACAAACCAGTTTAAATAATGTTAATTTCATACCCTAGAAGATGAATTTCTGGAGTTACACATGCTAGCCAATGTTGGTCTACAGGGATGATTTCATGGGGAAATCTGGTTTGTTTCATTCCCCTTCCAGTCTCTCAATTTAGACTTTCTTTCAATTCCACAAAGTTGTGGGAAAACACTTGTTTTGGCTGCATTTACCTTTGCTGCTAGATTAAAGCTTCTCTAGTCACGGAATTAAATTAATGTCTCTTGGAATTACCACAGGAAAAAAATTCTAGGCTTCTCTTTTTATCTCCTTTTGAAATTTTATCATTTATTACAATTTATTCAATTTGTGGCCTCCTCCCTCATCTCCTCCCAATCCTACCCTTCCTCCCTCTTCTCCCTCTATGCCCCTCCCCTAATCCACTGATAGGAGAGGTCCTGTTCCCCTTCTCTCTGACCCTAGCCTATCAGGTCTCATAAGGACTAGTTGTAGTATCTTCTTCTGTGGACTGACAAGGCTGCACCCCAAGGGGGAAGGAATCAGACATCCTGCTATTGATTTCATGACAGAGAAGGTCCCTACTCCCTTTACTATGGACTCCATTTGGAGACCAAGTTACGAGCTACATCTGAGCCAGGGTTTTAAGCCCCTGCATGCATTGTAGTTGGTTGAGGTATCATTCTCTTTAGGGACCCCAGGGCTCAGTTTTCATGGCTCTGTTAGTCTCCTGGTGGCACTCCTGTTCCCTCCTGGTCTTTTTGTCTCCCTCTTCTTTCATAAGATTCCCTACACTCTGCTCAAAGTTTGGCTATGGGTCTCAGCCTCTGATGTGATACCTCAATCAGTACAGTCTTTCACAGGCCTTCTGTGGTAGGCCCCAATCTTGTTCCCTGTCTTTTTCTGCTTCCAATATCTATAGTATTTTTCCTTCTGAATGAGGATTGAGCATCTACCCCAATGTCTTCCTTTTCAGGTAAGAAAATAAAAATTAGAGACTTCCTAAAATTCAATGAAAATGAAGGCACAACTTGGCTTCTCTTTTTATCTGTGCCCCATGTGTACCCTGGAAAAAAAAGCCCACATGTCTCTGAGCCACTGTTCATTGTCCTCAGTATGAGTGGTGTTGCAGATGGCAGACAATGAACAAATTTTGCCCCAGTTTCCTCTTCTTTTGCATTTCCTCTTTTCTCACCTCTGCCCTTACTTTCTTTTTTTGCATGTTTTCCTATACTGTTTCTTTTGTTGTTGTTGTGATTTCTTGAACACATCACTTCCCTTGGACTATCAATATGAGATAACTTTCTGAAGGTTTCTGCAAAAGACAACTGCTTAAAAATGTCTTGGATTTAACCCAAAGCTACTTTTAGAGAACCTAGTACATTTCTGCTTGAGAGTTGCTAACTGCTCACTTTGAGTGATACTCATGCTCTCTGTGATACTATATTTAGCTGTTGGTTGTCTCCATCCACTCTCACCCACACTGCCCAGGCATGTGCTTTTGTATTTGCTGACTGCTTTGTATGGGCTTCTCCAGCACAGCACAGCTGCTCAGAATTTATAAACCACACCATTTCCCTGTGAACTGAGCAACATCAGACAGCCATGGGGAGCAAAATTGACTCACATAGTCAGGTCCTTGTATTGCTGCTGTTCTGGGTGTCTGGTGAGAAGTTTAATGTGTTATCATTTCATAGTCACATCTTTGTGTGAAAGAAATTTACAATGTGTACCAGGGTGTAGCATATCTTAAATAATAATTTACCTGACAATGTGATAAAGGCATTTAAATAACAAATTTCTCTCTCTCTTTTTTCTTACTCTCTCTTTCTCTTTGTTGATTTTTCAAGACAGGGTTTCTCTTTGTAAATGACCCCTAGCTCTCCTGGCCTCACATTATTGACCAGTCTAGCCTCAAAGACACAAAGTACAGCTTGCCTCTGTACCTGACTTCAGGGATTAAATAACAAATTTCAAAAGTCATAACATTGTCTCTGTTGGTGAATGTATGCACATTAAATATCTACTAATTATTGCAGGTAGCAGTGGGGACATCGTGATGACTCAGTCTCCATCATTCTTCTCTGTGTCAACAGGAGAGAAAGTCACCATCAGCTGCAGGTTCAGTCAGAGTATGTTGAAATACATACATGTCCTTGTACCAGCAGTTACCAACGCAGTCTACTAAGCTGCTGATCTACTGGGTATCCACTCGGAACACTGGGGTCCCTGATCGCTTCACAGGCAGTGTATCTGAGAAAGATTTCACTCTCTCCATCAGCAGTGTGCAGGATGAAGACCTGACAGTTTATTACTGTCAGCAGTATAACTGCAATCCTCCCACAGTGATTCGGCCTCCAACACAAACCTCCTTCAGGTTCTCACCAGCTGCTTACAGCACACACAGCCCTGGCCCTGCACACTTCTCCTTCTGCCAGAAAGGGGGTGTCCCTGAAAAAGTCATAAAAGTTTGCAGAGCAGAGTACAAAAATATGGGTTAAATATCTCATATATTTTTGTATGTAAAATCTTTATGCAACACATGCTGGAGAAGATATGCGAAAAAGTGGAGCCTTTCTCCACTGCTGGTGGGAATGTGAACTTGTATAACCTCTTAGTAAATCAATCTGGTACTTTTTTAGAAAGTTAATAGTACTGCTTTCTCAAGATCCAGCTATACCATTTCTAAGCATATATGTGAAAGATGTTCCACCATACAAGAAGGACATTTGCTACCTATGTTCATAGCAGCTTTATTCATAATAGCCATAATCTGGAAACTACCTACATTGACCTCAATGGAGTAATGAAATATAGATATGGTGGAACCTTTACATAATGGAATACTACTCTGCAATTAAAAACAGGGAAATCATGAAATTTGCAGGCAAATGGATGTAACTTGGAAAGATCATCCTGAGTGAGATAATCCAGAGACATTCAGTGAAGTTTTAGGCTCACATGGGCCAGTTCCCCTTGCATGAAGAGATCTTGATGGATCAAGTTTGGTGCAAGTAGCTAAAGTGGCAGTTTGTTCATGAGTACAAGGGCCATGTCATTCCCAAAAGGCACTGTGTCACAGCACTATTTCATAATACTGGTCATTATGTTTGTTCTGTTTCTTCTTCTATGAAGTCCCTGATTTGTGGGGATAGATGCATCTCATTTAGGAATGAACATTCCACAGTCACTTATTCTCAACACTTTGATCAGTTGTGAGCCTCTTCTTTAGTCATTCTCTACAGCCAAAATAAGCCCTTTGCATGAATGCTAATAATAGTGTCCATTTATGAAGATAAATATAAGGATTGCAAAGCAGTCTGATGCCATGCACATTCAGAAAAACAACCACGGTAGGTTCTCATTTAGTGCTTATGACCTCCACAGGAACAGTCTCTCTGTATTTTATTTTAATTTTCATTTATTTTAATTTCTTAAGTTTACATCCCAGCTATAGCCCCCTTCTTCTGCTCCAGCTTGTCCCACCCTCCTTCCCTGTTTACTCTAACTACTCCTCAGAAAACGGGAGCTTCCTATCCACCAACACCAGCACCAAGTTGCATCTGGACTAAACATATCCTTTTCCCCTGTGGTCTAGAAAGGTAGTCCTGCCAGGGGAAAGTGGTCAAAAATCAGGCCACAAGGTCGATGTCAGAGTCATCCCCTATTCCCTTTACCGGGGTACCCATATTGATGTCAGAAGTGGAATAAATGGAAATGGTTAGCAAGAAAGAACATATGAGTATCTTGTCCAACCCTGCAAGACAGAATACTCCAATATAGTTGAGGATCAGGGGAAAAGGAAACAAACAAACAATAATTTAGTCTAACAAGACCTCACCCCAAATTATAGAAATTAAAAACATTTCTTAATAACCTTATATGAGACTAAGAAATACAGATTCACATACTGTTGGACTAGTTGTTGGTTTTCTGAAAGAACACACCAACTGGTAAGTACGTACACATACTGAGAGATGGAGGTAAATCTACCAAGAGAATGAGGGTCAAATCAAGCTCTTAGAGCTCTTCTTATGTCTGGTAGTGTAGAATATAAACCAATGATGAACTGATAAAGAAAGAAATGCATTAAATGAGTCAACAAAATTACAAATGCATATACCCCACACTTTTGGGTTCAAATTTTATTTTTTAAAAAATCCTGCACAGAAAAATCATAGAAGGTCAAATATGCCCTGATACAGTAACAGGGTATGTCTGGATCCTTACCTCGGGCTCTCATAAGCCACATTCAAGGTATTATCAAGGCTGCATTCTCACCTGCATACTCAAGAAAATCTACTTATAAGACCAGTAAGGATGTTGGTACAACCTTTTTTTTTTCTTTTCATTTTGCAATAGGGTCTAACTTAAAACTTAGTCAAAAGTCTGCAACTCTGATAAAGTCCTGACTCAACCACTCATGCTGTCATGCATCCCTGATCTTTCTGTCCAATGGTTTTCACACTTGCTGACAGAGCATGCATTACAAAAATCATCAAGGATGTGGAAGGTTTCAATCTGCCTGGTCAGGAGAAGCTGGCTGAACTCTATCCTCAAACACAGAAAAAAAATAAGTTCTAATTTAAATGTACAGTGAGTTTTTTCTCTATATATTGAGCCAAAAAATTTAACTCATTATGTGGTTCTTATTTTTATTATCACTGAATAAGCATCTTGGCAAATATGCACCTCCTTTTGTTATCTATTCATTTGTTGATACACATTTTGTTGATTTAGTGCACACTACTGAAAATAGTGCAGCAATAAATATAGATATGGGTATATATCTATGTTGTGCTGGTTTATATTTGTTCAAGAACTAGTGCAGGAGTACATGAATTAGATGATATTTCCAAGTTTCTTAAGCATCCTCCACATTGAGGTCCCCAGGAGCTGGGACTCCTTGAGAAGCATATACTGATTGCTTTGACTGCATAGTTTTGCCATTTTTTTACAGTTGCTTTTATGATTTCATTTTTATTAGTTATTCACATGAAGTGATTTTTATGGTTTTACTTTGGATCGCTCTCACTATCAAAAAAGAGAAAAATCAGCCAGCCACAGAAGGATCATTTAAGAGCCCTAGTCATCTTCAGAAGAACACATGGTTTTGATATCCTGGAACTTTCCTTACCTTTACTCACATCTGTTCATTTAGAAGAGAATGGACAATGTATATTCTTCTGCTCTGTATTGTCAGGCTGAGAATGGTGTAGCTGAAAGCACCATTGAGGTTTTGCCTAGACAAAAATGTGTTTCCCATGGGGCATAGACTCATCTGTAACTTGTTGATCTATTTTTATTTCTTTTGCAAAGTTCAGAAAATATTATATAATGTTCCAAAGACATGATGGCAGTTGGACCTCTAAGTAGAGAGGTTTTCATTGTAGGTTAAAGCACTGTATGAGGAGGTTGTGTGCCTTTTCCACCATAATAAATCATGACCACCCCAGCCTCCAATCTGCTGATTTTGTGAAGGAAATATGCATCTTTCTTGACCCATTGCCATGGAGGCTGTCAAGTCCCTAGGGTCCAGTATAGATTAGTGTCTATAGCCTATACCTGGCTTGGATGTTGGAAGTGAGATATCATCTGTGAAATGTTCAATGCAACTTCAGGCATATGGGTATATAAGCTTGGTTTATAAGACAAACATTAGTATATAAATCATTAGAATATTATTCTAATACATTATATATGGTGTAATTTTATTCATTTAAGATGAAAGGAAATCATCATGTAAATGACATGGGTGGGCTTACTTATTTTACAAAAGAATTTCACCTTCTCTTATATTTGATTTTATACTGTTTAGCACAACTTCAACATATATCAGAGTAGATAGGTATGTGAATATATAGTCAACAATGCTGAGATTTCTACTACACCTAAACATACTGCAGAAAATGGCAGAAATGTGCTTAGGGGCATTACAGGAAAATTTGGAAATTCTGTTCTTTCTCCATGCATGTCTTCCCACATGCACATATTCCCACAGTAGGAAGGCTGAGAACCACTGTTCTAGGATCTTCTCATATGATCTTACTCCTTCTATGCGACCATCTTCATCAGAACCCAGGTCCTTCTTGTCAGATATATCAAATTATAGGTCTAAATCCATAGGCACATCTGCATTTGAACTAAACACACTTGGTCAGCAGCAGTGTCCCACAGCTCCCCACATGTGCCCATGCACTTCATTTTCTGCCTCTAACAAGAGGGAGGCCAGGATTCCAGAGCATCAGCAACCCTAGGAACTGAGTACAAAGCCTCATTTTGAGAACGTGAACTAAGTGTTCCAGAGGAGTTAAAGCAAGGTTGCAGCTGAACTTTTACCTCACACTTGCAAGGGAGACTCAGGCAACAATATGCAAATCTGCAGGTGGGTGAGGTGAGAGAGCTAGACAAAGGGAGGAAGCCCATGGGGTGAGGAGAGTGATATGGCTATCATTTACTTTTTTGGGGAAGAGCAATAGACATAAATCCATGTTGTGTAAGGAGTCTGCAGAAGCCATGGACAATGTCTGAGATCTTTGGAGAAATCAGATTACACATAGCCATACCATCTTATGGCATTGTCAAAAGAACAAGGTTATGTGTGTGTGTGTGTGTGTGTGTGTGTGTGTGTGTGTGTGTATGTGTGTGTGTGTACATGTACTAAAGTCCTTGGCTCCACTCAGTCTGTAACAACAGCAAGCAAGCCTTTTCAGCAACAGGAGCTATCCATCAATTTGCAGATGGCAAACAATAGCCAGAGTTGCCTGGGAGATCCCATGGGGACCCTCTAGCCAACAACTCATTTACATCTAATGCATTCCTGGCAGTGGAGGTTTCACTTGGAAAGAAAGATGTCTAGATAAGGTTTTGTCTCTGTTGTTATTTGTTGATTTCATTTAGATATTTTCATATACATATAAATGGTAAGAAGTGACTGCTGAAGTAGGTTTCTATATGACACCTCAAATGACCCATAGTGCAAGCAAAATCTTCCTTTGTTCTCTCTCTTGCCTTCCTATTTCCTTACCACATAATCTCATTGAACATGGAGGACTATTACTGCTGCCTCACTAGAGCCTGAACCCTTTCTGACTACTGTTCATTGTGAAAGATACTCTGCATTCTATCAGAAGAGAAAAGTAACCATCAACTCAATTATAAACCCTGTCATCTAGGATGATTTTGGGACTAACCAATTTTATTCTAATTGATCTTAAGGTCCACTCCAGGATATGGAGCCCATGCCAGACACTGCTCAGGTGACCAATGAACTGAATCTAGATAGGCCATGGGCTTTGGGAAAACCCAGATAGTATAGTTTAGCTAAAGAAACACAGCAATGAAATGACTGCCAAGGACATTCTTTTCTACCCATAGATCAGATTCTTGCTCATTCTTTATGAGAGGAGCTTCTTCCTGCAGTAAATGGGAACTAATATAGAGTCTTACACGTAGACAAAGTAGAACAAGTGAGAGAACTTGGAGAATTCTGTCCTAAATGGAGTGTTTTCATTAAACCCCTTCCGGGAGGTCTCAGGGATCTCTGCTGGTGAGGAGGCAGACAGATTTAGAGAGCCAGAGGAGATGGATGACATCAGAGAAATGGTGTCTTCCACACACAGGTGGACCAGTGCACATATGAGCTCCCAGATACTGTGCTGCATACAAAGGTCTAGTGCATGTCTAAGCTAGATGGGGTCCAGTGGTGAGAAGGGGAAATACACATGGGTTCTCCTCTCTAACAAAGAGAGGGACACAGGTTTTTTGTTTGTTTGTTTGTTTGTTTTTCTTTTTTTAATTTTTCTTTTCTTTTTTTTTTCAATGCAGTTTATTCAGGAATCTTGAACAATCATCGGACACTGGGGAAAGCCAGCCCACAGCTTAAATAGCCTCTGGGTAGCCAACCCCAGCATACCACGTGGGCAATGCATATAGGTCCACATACATGGAAGCAAGCCAGATCCTCAGCCTTAGCCAAATGTGGAGTTGTTTGTGACAGAGAGCACTCACCATCGGGAAGGTAGAAGGCAGAAACCAGCTCCATCTTTAAGGCGCGGCATTACGCAGCTCTCTACAGTTCCCCCTTTTGTTTTAGATGCATCAGGCAAGAGTAGAGGTCTGATCTCTGATATTAGAAATAAATTGGGACTTTGTACCGATGTTCATTTAGGTGTCATCCACCCAAAGAGCATCAGACCCGTCTGATACCTTTTTCTCAGAGGCGGGACCTGGGGCATCAACCCGCATGCAATCTTCTCTGGGTCCAAAGCTGTTGACCCTGAGTGCAGTGCTTAGCCTCGCATCCTGAGCATAACATTTTAGCTTTTGATGGTAGCCAACCATGCTTGGGGAGACTGTCCTGCTTCAATGGATGTAAAGCCCTGAATGGTCATGGCTGCATTACGCTGTTGTGAGACTCTAATCTTGCATATACACCACAGGCAAACCAAGGAGACCAACACCAGAAGGCCTGCTAACGCTCCCATGCCCGCCCATTCCTTCAGATGATTCATGGCTGCAGCAATCCATGATGATAATCCTGTGGCTAGTCCTGCGTCCACTCTGGTAGAATTGACTGTGATAATGGCCACTCTCAGCTGCTCCATCGTAGTATCGAATTCTCCAGTCCAATTGCCTAAAATATAGCTAGACAATTGTTTAGACAGATTTGCAGCACAGGAAAAATTCTCATGTTGTATGCTAGTGACACACAGTCCAGCATACTTTCATTGACAGCCCGGTTGAGCCATTTGTCATAGGGTATCAATTTGTCCTGCACGAGGTCAATCCTCTGATTGAACACCATCAAGCCTCCTTTTAGTTGAGCATTAATTCCTTTTTGTACATCTAAGGCATGAACTACATTGGCTAAAAGATTATTCAGGGTCTGAGCAGTCTGCACAGTATGACTCATGGCTAATGCTGCGGTGGTAGTTCCAACAGCCGCCAATGAGATGGCAGTAACAGTGGCAGCTGTAGTTCCAAGATCCCTTTTCTGTCTGAAAAGAGTCATAGCGTGAGGGGCCTCAATGGGTACAGGCACCCTGCGAGGCACGCAAGTAACCAGGGCATACCTAAAATCACTAGCATTCCAGCATTGGGCAAAAAAGCTAGTATCATCACCACAATTACTTGGCTCTACCTAGTTAATAATGAATAAAAATGGGGGATATAAACAAACAGGTGTGGGCTTATAGGAAATATTATGAGAAGCCTTAACCCCCTCGTTGGAACATCTTGCATCAGTTTTAGAACTAGCAGTGGTAGTGTCCGAGGTCTGAGTGGGTTCAGGAGACCATTGCCCCCAGGGGCGAGACATGCTCCATGTAAATTGACTAACTCCATGTTTTGCTCCACTTTTGAAAGTCATTTAAGGTTCTTAAATTATTTTCCCCCTTTTTTTCAATTTTTCCTCAATTACACTTTATTCATTCTGCATCCCCCTATAAGCCCCTCCCTCCTCCCTTCCCAATCCCACCCTCCCTCCTCCCTCTGCAGGCATGCCACTCCCCAAGTCCACTGATAGGCGAGGTTCTCCTCTCCTTTCTGATCTTAGTCTATCAGTTCACATCAAAAGTGGCTGCATTGTCCTGTACTATGGCCTGGTAAGGCTGCTCCCCCCAGGGGGAGGTGATCAAAGAGCAGGCCAATCAGATTATGTCAGAGGCAGTCCCTCTTCATATTACTATGTAACCCAATTGGACTCTGAACTGCCCTGGGCTACATCTGTGCAGGGGATCTGGGTTATCTCTATGAATAGTCCTTGGTTGGAGTATGAGTCTCTGGGAAGTTCCCTGTATTCAAATTTTCTGGTTCTGTTGCTCTCCTTGTGGAGACCCTGTCCTCTCCAGCTCTTACTATTTTCCAGTTCTTACATAAAATTCCCTTCACTCTGCCCAACAGTTGCCCATCAGGCTCAGCATCTGCTTTGATAGTCTGCAGGGCAGAGGCTTTCAGAGGCCCTCTGTGGTAGGTTCCTAGGTTGTTTCCTGTTTTCTTCTTCTTCTGATATCCATCCTCTTTGCCTTTCCGAATGGGGATTGGACATTTTAGTTAGGGTCCTCTCTCTTGCTTAGTTTCTTTAGATGCACAGGTTTTAGTGGGTTTGTCCTATGTTGTATGTCTATATGAGTGAGTATATACCATGTGTGTCTTTTTGCTTCTGGGACAACTCACTCAGGATGATCCTTTCCAGATCCCACCATTTACCTGCAAATTTCATGATTTCCTTATTTTTCATTGCTGAGTAATATTCCATTGTGTAGATGTACCACAATTTCTGCATCCATTCTTCAGTTGAGGGGCATCTGGGTTTTTTCCAGCTTCTGGCTATTACAAATAAAGCTGCTACAAACATGGTTGAGCAAATGTCCTTGTTGTGTACTTGAGCAAATTTTGGGTATATGCCTAGGAATGATATAGCTGGGTCTTGAGGAAGCACTATTCCTAATTGAGAAAGCACCAGATTGACTTCCAGAGTGGTTGTAGCAGTTTACATTCCCACCAGCAATGGAGGAGGGTTCCCCTTTCTCCACAACCTCTCCAGCATGTGTTGTCACTTGAGTTTTTTATCTTGGCCATTTTCATGGGTGTAAGGTGAAATCTCAGGGTTGTTTTGATTTGCATTTCCCTAATGGCTAGTGAGCTTGAGCATGTCTTTAAGTGTTTCTCTGCCATTCGGTATTCCTCTACAGAGAATTCTCTGTTTATCTCTGTTCCCCATTTTTTAAGTGGATTAGTTGGTTTGTTGATTTTCAGCTTCTTTAGTTCTTTATATATACTGGATATGAGTCCTCTATCAGATAAAGGGTTGGTGAAGATTCTTTCCCAATCTGTAGGTGGTCACTTTATTTTGATGACGGTGTCCTTTGCTTTGCAGAAGGTCTTCAGTTTCATGAGGTCCCATTTATTGATTGTTGCTCTTAGAGCCTGTGCTGTTGGTGTTCTGCTCAGGAAGTTTTCTCCTGTACTGATGAATTCTAGAGTATTTCCCACTTTTTTTCAAGCCAATTTAATGTGTCTGGTTTTATATTGAGGTCTTTGATCCACTTGGACTTCAGGTTTGTGCAGGGTCATAAATATGGATCTATTTTCATTTTTCTATATGTAGACATCCAGTTGGACCAGCACCATTTCTTGAAGATGCTATCTTTTTTACATTGAATGGTTTTGGCGTCTTTGCCAAAGATCAGGTGTCCGTAAGTGTGTGGGTTTATTTCTGGGTCCTCTGTAAGGTTCCATTGATCCACCATTCTGTTTCTATGCCAGTACCATGCAGTTTTTCAAACTGTTGCTCTATAGTACAGCTTAAGATCAGGGATGGAGATATCTCCAGAAGATCTTTTACTGTAGAGGATTGTTTTAGCAATTCTGGGTTTCTTGTTATTCCATATGAAGGTGAGAATTTTTCTTTCCAGGTCTGTATGAATTGTGTTGGTAATTTGATGGGCATTGCATTGAATCTGTAGATTGCTTTTGGTAAGATGGCCATTTTTACTATGTTAATCTTTCCAAGCCATGAGTAGGGGAGATCTTTCCATCTTCTCATATCTTCTTCTAATTCTTTCTTCAGAGATTTGAAATTTTTTTCATACAAGTCTTTGACTTCCTTGATTAGGGTTACTCCGAGGTACCTTATGTCATTTGTGGCTATTGTGAAGGGTGTTGTTTCCCTAATTTGTTTCTCAGCCCTTTTGTCTTTTGTATAGAGGAGGGCTACTGATTTTTTGGAGTTAATTTTGTATCCGGCCACTTTGCTGAAGGTGTTTATCAGCTGTAGGAGTTCCCTGGTAGAGGTTTGTGGGTCTCTCACGTATACTATCATATCATCTGCAAATAGTGATAATTTGACTTCTTCCTTTCCAATTTGTATCCCCTTGATCTCCTTCAACTGTCTTATTGCTCTAGCAAGGACTTCCAGCACTATGTTGAAGAGATATTGAGAGAGTGGGCAGCCTTGTCTTGTCCCTGATTTTAGTGGGATTGCTTTAAGTTTCTCTCCGTTCAGTTTGATGTTGGCTATAGGCTTGCTGTATATCGCCTTTACTATGTTTAGATATGTGCCTTGTATCCCTGATCTCTCCAATACTTAAACTGGAATGGATGTTGGATTCTTGTTTAGTGCTTTTTCAGCATCTAGGGAGATTATCATGTGGTTTTTTTCTTTCAGTTTGTTAATAAGGTGGATCACATTGATGGATTTCCATATATTGAACCACCCCTGCATACCTGGGATTAATCCTACTTGGTCATAGTGGATAATATCTTTGATGTGTTCTCGGATTCGGTTTGCAAGTATTTTATTAAGTATTTTTGTATCAATGGTCATAAGGGAGATTGCCCTGAAATTCTCTTTCTTTGTTGAGTCTTTGTGAGGTTTAGGTACCAAGGTGACTGTTGCTTCATAGAATGAGTTTGGTAATGTTCCTTCTGTTTCTATTTTTTGGAATAGTTTGAAGAGAATTGGTGTTAGCTCTTCTTCTAAGGTCTGGTAGAATTCTGCGCTGAAGCCATCTGGTCCTGGGATTTTTTTGGATGGGAGACTTTTGATGACCACTTCTATTTCTTTGGGGGATATAGGTCTATTTAGTTGATTTACCTGGTCCTGATTCAGCTTTGTTGAGTAAAATCGATCAAGAAAATTGTCCATTTCATTTAGATTGTCAAATTTTGTGGCATATAGACTTTTGAAGTAAGTCCTAATGATTGTTTGGATTTCCTCAGTGTCTGTAGTTATATCCCCCTTTTCATTTCTGATTTTGTTGATTTGGGTGGAGTCTCTCTGCCTTTCAGTTAGCTTGGGTAAGGGTTTGTCGATCTTCTTGATTTTCTCAAAGAACCAGCTCTTGGTTTCATTGATTCTTTGAATTGTTTTATTTGTTTCCAATTGATTGATTTCAGCCCTGAGTTTGATTATTTCCAGCCATCTACTCCTTCTTGGTGTGTCTGCTTCTTGTTTTTCTAGGGTTTTTAAGTGAGCCATTAAGTTGCTTGAATGAGCTGTCTCGAATTTCTTCTTGAAGGCACTTAGTGCTATGAACTTTACTCTTAGCACTGCTTTCATTGTGTCCCACAAGTTTGGGTATGTTGTGTCTTCATTTTCATTGAGTTCTAGGAAGATTTTAATTTCTTTCTTTATTTCTTCCCTTACCCAGCTGTCATTTAGGAACAAGTTGTTCAGTTTCCATGTGTGTGTAGGCTTTTTGCTATTTCTGATATTGTTGAGGTCCAGCTTTATTCCATGGTGATCAGACAAGATACAAGGGATTATTTCAATCTTCTTGTTTCTGTTGACGCTTGCTTTGTGACCCACTATATGGTCTATTTTCGAGAAGGTTCCATGAGGTGCTGAGAAGAAGGTAAATTCTTTTGTGTTTGGGTGTAAAGTTCTGTAAATGTCTGTTAGGTCCATTTGATTAATGACCTCTGTCAGAGACATTGTTTCTTTGTTTAATTTCTGTTTTGTTGACCTGTCCTTTGTTGAGAGTGGGGTGTTGAAGTCTCCCACTATTAATGTGTGGGGATCTATATGTGCTTTAAATTTTATCAATGTTTCTTTCACAAATGTGGGTGCCCTTGTATTTGGGGCATAGATGTTCAGGATTGTGATGTCTTCCTGGTGGAATTTTCCCTTGATGAGTATGAAGTGTCCTTCCCCATCTCTTTTGATTAATTTTGGTTGAAAGTCTATTTATCAGATATTAGAATGGCTACTCCTGCTTGCTTCTTGGGTCCGTTTGCTTGGAAAGTCTTCTTCCAACCCTTTACCCTCAGATAATGTCTATCTTTGTGTCTTAGGTGTGTTTCTTGTATGCAACAGATTGCTGGGTTTAGTTTACGTATCCATTCTGTTAATCTGTGTCTTTTTATTGGAGAGTTGAGTCCATTGATGTTGAGAGAGATTAATGACCAGTGGCTGTTAGATCCCTTGATTTTGATATTGGCTGTGGTCATCAGGTTGTGTGCTTGGTTGCTTTTTGTTTTACTGAAGTGAGGTTATTTATTTCCTGCGTTTTCTTGAATGTAGCTGGTTTTCCTGGGTTGTATTTTCCCTTCTAGGTTCTTCTGTAATGCTGGATTTGTTTGTAGGTATTGTTGAAATTTGTTTTTGTCATTGAATATCTTGTTTTCTCCATCTATGAGGACTGAGAGTTTTGCGGGGTATAGTAGCCTGGGCTGACATCTGTGTTCTCTTAGGGTCTGCATAATATCTGTCTAAGCCCTTCTGGCTTTCATAGTCTCTGTTGAAAAGTCAGGTGTGATTCTAATGGGTTTGCCATTATATGTTACTTGGCCTTTTTCCCTTGCAGCTTTTAGTATTTTTTCTTTGTTCTGTATACTTACTGTTTTGCTTATTATGTGGCGGGAGGATTTTCTTTTCTGGTCAAATTTGCTGGGTGTTCTGTAGGCCTCATGTATTCTAATTGGCCTCTTCTTTAGCTTGGGGAAATTTTTTTCAATGATTTTGTTGAAAATATTTTCTGGGCCTTGGAGAAGGGAGTCTTCTTTTTCCTCTATACCTATTATTCTTAGGTTTTGTCTTTTCATATTGTCTTGCATTTCTTGGACGTTCTGTGTCAGGAATTTTTCAGATTTAACATTTTCTTTGACAGATACATCGATTTCTTCCATTGTATCTTCTACACCTGAGATTCTTTCTTCCATCTCTTGTAGTCTGTTGGTTATGCTTATCTCTGTAGTTCCTGTTTTCTTCCCTAGATTCTTCCTTTCCATTATTTCCTCCATTTGTGTTTTCTTTAATTTTTCCAAGTCTATCTTCAGGTCTTGAGTTGTGTTGTTTACTTCCTTCACCTGTCTGATTGTACTTTCCTGTTTTTCTTTTAGTTCCTTCAACTCTTTCTTTTATTTCATTCAGTTCTTTAAGCATTTCCATTCTAAAGGCCATAAACTGTTTGGCTGCAGCTTCCTCTATTTCTTTACTGATGGCAATATTCTGTTTGAGTTTATCTTCCTCTATGTCTTTACATATCTTATTTGTTTCCTCTGTTATCATCTTCATGAGCATAGTGAAATCATCTTCTTGGATTTCAGTTATGCTTGGGTGTCCAGGACTACTTGCCCCTGGGTAACTGGGTTCTGGAGATGCCATATTGCTCTGTCTTTTGTTGCTTGAGCTTTTACGCTGGCCTCTAGTGGGAAACAGTTTTAAGGGTTGTGTTTCTGCATTGATTAACTGGACTAGGACTTCATTGGTTCCCAATGCTGGACTCTAACTTATAATCCTCCTGCTTCTGTCTCCCCAGCTCTGAGAGTATATATGTGAATCTTCGTTCCTTGTCATGATATTTTATTTATTTTCTGTACTTTGTACATAGCATTGGGTCTATATGTTACTTCATAATCTGAATCTTTCAAAGTCTTTTATTTATGTTATTGATTTTCATTCATATTCAAACTTTCTTTTCTTTGGATGGCAACATTCTTTGATGTTATGTTCAATTGATCTCTATAAAATTATTGCTTGATTTTAAAATTTTTGCTGCCAGAAACAGGAAAAGATGGTGGTTCCAGGAGGACTTTGTGTTTGAGGAACAGGACAGCAGTGTTCGCACAGTGATCAGGAGACTGAACTCTGTGGCCTAAAACACCAGCGTTTGTGATTGCCAGGTGAGAGGAAAGCCTACGGTGTGGAAATCAATTGGGACATACTTAAGATCACCCAATCAATACCTGGAAAAGGTCCTAGGGACCGGCAGGTGCACCTGCCGCCCTAGATTGGAGCACACAGCCTCCTCCGGCGCCCCCAGCCCCCATCCAGGACTAGGACACACATCCTCTGGGCCAGAGTGAGGCACTCACCCTCTGGACTAGAGTGGAGACCTCAGTTGGTAGCCCAGAGCAGAGTGCACGGCATCTGGCCAACGCAGGGCATACAACTGCCATCCCAGATCAGCATGCACAGCCTCGTGCCCACATCGGTGACCCCAGCCACTGTCTCAGAACAGGAGGTACAGCCTCTGGCCCAGAGTGAGATGCCATGCCTCCGACCCAGAGCAGAGCCTTTAGTTGCCAGCCCAGAGAGGCATGCACAACCTCTGGCCCAGAAGGGGACACACATTGCCAACCCAGATCGGAGTGCAGAGTCTCTGGACCAGAGCAGCGCGCGCAGCAGCCATTCCAGACAGGGACACACAGCTTCTGCCCCAGACTGAGGTGCCCAGCCTCCAGACCAGAGTGGAGCCCTCAGTTGCCAGCCTAGAGGGGCTGTGCACAACATTGGGACCAGGGCGACACCCCAGCCACCATCCTAGACCAGGGTGCACAGCCTCTGGACCAGAGTGACACCTGCAGCCACCACCCCCGACCGGGACACACAGCTTCCATCCCAGAGTGAGGCACCCAGCCTCCAGACCAGAGCGGAACCCTCAATTACCAGCCCAGAGTGGAGTGCACAGCCTCTGGTCCAAAGCTGGGTGCACAGCTGCCGGCCCAGAAAGGCCATGTCAGGGTCGTTTTGATTTCCATTTCCCTGATGAGTAAAGACATTGAACATTTCTTTAAGTCTTTCTCTGTCATTCGATATTCCTCTTATTATCATGTGTTATTTTTTTTTCTTTCAGTTTGTTTATATGGTAGATCACATTCATGGATTTCTGTGTTTTGAAACACGGCTGCATACCTGGGATGAAGCCTACTTGGCAATAGTGGATGATATCTTTGATGTGTTCTTGAATACGAAGAAAACAGTGCTAAGAGGAAAGTTCATTGCACTAAGTGTCTTCAAAAAGAAATTGGAAACATCTCATTCAAGCAACTTAATGGCCTAAAAGCCCTGTCCTGTCCAGTGAGAGTTCAATGAGTTCCTAACGAGGGGCTAAAAGAATGAAATAGAGACAAGGAGACACAAAGTATGAGAGCAAGTCTATAATCTGATCTTGCTCTTGTTTATTTGAAAAATTTCACACAACTTTATATGGAGAAGGCAAGAAGGGAAAATGTTTCAACAATATAGTTTACAAAACACAACAGGGTGATTAATGATGATACAGAACAAGGCAAAAATGTTTACTAAAAGAGATACTACAAGAATGTCAGCTACGATATCTCAAAATGTCTAGCCTGATGCACAGATGTCTCATAGGTTCCAGAAACGTAAATCTCTCACCTACGACCTTGTTGCAGCTGTCTGTAACTTTCTACTAGCTGGCCTTGGCTCCTGGCAAAGCCCTAGAGAAAAAAGAAGCAGGCATACCAAAGTGGAGTAGAGAGTTGGAAATAATCAACCACAGGGCTAAAATTGATCAATTAGAAATAAATAAAACAAATCAAAGAATCAATGAAACCAAGAACTGGTTCTTTGAGAAAATCAACAAGATAGACAAACCCTTAGCTAAACTAACTAAAAGGCAGAGAGACAATATTCAAATTAGCAAAATCAGAAATGAAAAACAGACACTGAGGAAATCCAACAATCTTACTTACTAACTTACTGGCTTCAAAAGTCTATATGCCACAAAATTTGAAAATCTAAATGAAATGGGCAATTTTCTTGATCGATTGCACTTACCAAAGCTGAATCAAGACCAAGTAATCAGTTAAGTAGTCCTACATGCGATAACAAAATAGGAGCATTCATCAAAATCTCCCATCCAAAAAAAGCCCAGGGCCAGATGGTTTCAGCACAGAATTCTATCAGACCTTCAAAGAAGAGCTAACTCCAATTCTCTTCAAAATTTTCCACAAAATAGAAACAGAAGGAACACTACCAAACTCATTCATTCTATGAAGCCCCAGTCACCTTGGGACCTAAACCTCACAAATACCCAACGAAGAAAGAGAATTTGAGGCCCATCTCCCTATGAACATGAATGCAAAAATACTCAACAAAATATTTGCAAACCGAATACAAAAACACATCAAAAATAAACAATTTAAACCAAACACTAAACCCTAGAGAAGTAGAAGCCATCATTTAAATTTTTCTAAATCAAAAATGCGCAAGTCCAGAGGGCTTTAGAGCAGAATTCTATAAGCTCTTCACAGAAAGTTAATGCTAGTCCTCCTTACTCTAATCTAAAAAACAGAAACAGAAAGAACATTGCCAAATTCATTTTATGAGGACACAGTTACCCTCATATCCAAACCACATAAGGACTCAAGAAAGGAGAATTACAGACAAATTTTCCTTATGAATACAGATGCAAAATACTCAGGAAAATTCAGGTTGCAACCTGATCCAAGAACACACCAAGGAGATCATCCACCACAATCAAGCAAGCTTCATCTCAGAGATGCAGGAAATGCTCAACAGGGAATCAATCAAAATAGTCCCCCATATAAATAAACTGATCAACATAAAATCAATCAACAAATCCACCATAAAAATAAACTAAAATAAAAGATTAATTTCCTCTCCAATGTTGAAAAATCATTTGAAAAAAATCCAAAACCCCTTCAAAATCAAAATTCTCAAATGATTATGTATACAGAGAACATACCTAAACATAGTAAAGGCAGTTTTCAAAAAGCCTGTAGCCAACATCCATGTAAACTGCTATAAGACAAAGAACACCATCAATTGAACAAGGTTGCAGCTTACAGATGTGAAAAGATTCTCAACAACTCCACATTCAATAGAGTGCTAATATATGAGATATATAAAGTATTCAAGAAGCCAGATATCAAAACCAAGTGATCAAAAAAAAAATTGGGGCAGAAATCTATACAGAGTTTCTCAATAGAGGAACCTGAAATGACTAAGAAACAAGGAAATGTTCCACAACCTTAGTAATCAGAAAAATGCAAATAAAAACTACTTTGTGATTCCATCTTAACCCTATCATATGGCTATGATAAATACCACAAATTACATTATGCTAACAAAGATGTGGAGCCAGCAGAATGCTCCTCCACTGATGGTGGGACAGCAAACTGTAAAACCACTTGGAAATCAATAAGACAGTCCTAAAAAAACTCATATACTATCTACCTTAATACTAAACTATACAATTCTTGGGCATATACTCGAAGGACACTCCAACCTAGCACAAGGTAAATCACTCTACCATGTTCATTTTGCTTTCATTCATCATAGCCAGGAAATGGAAACAACTGAAGATTGGATTTAAAAAAACAAACAAACAAAAAAAAAAAAAAACATTGTACATTTACAAAATGAAATAGTATTTGGATATTCAAGAAAAATGACATCATGAAATTTGCCGGCCAAGGGGGGTGGGTTTGGAAATATAATCATCCAGAATGAGGTAACCAAGACCCAGAAAGTTAAATATGGTATGTATTCGTGTGTAGCTAGTTATCGGCCTCAAAGCAAGTGATAAGTAAGCTGAAGTGTGTAGATCCAAAGAATGTAAGTAAAGATGATGGGATGAGAGTGGATGCATGGATTTCCCTGGCAGAGGTAACTAGAGCAGATTTTTTTTCTTCTTCTTTTTTATTTTTTCTTTATTAATTACACTTTATTCACTTTGTATCTCCCCCTGTGGTTCCCTCCCTCCTCCCTTTCCAATCCCTCCCTTTCTCCACCCTCTGCATGCATGCCCCTCCCCAAGTCCACTGATAGGGGAGGTCTTCTTTTCCTTCCTTCTGATCCTAGTCAATTAGGTCTCATCCAAAGTGGCTGCCTTGTCCTCTTCTGTGGCCTGGTAATGCTGCTTCCCCTTAAGGGGGAGGTAATTAAAGAGCAGGCCAATCAGTTCATGTCAGAGCAGAGATGGGACAGGTGAGGATGGAAGCAGTAGAATAAAGTGTGAGGGGAATGGGTGAAGGGGGAGTGTGGAAAGGCACAGACGGTATTGGGTTATGTTGTGGTAGGATAGAAACACAGTGTAGTGGAAACTTCCTGGCATCTACAAAGGTGACACTGATGAGGACTCCTCCTGCTCAAGGTTATGGAGCTTCAATTGTCCATCACTGTAGCAGGTGAGACCTCCAGTGGCAGGACTAGATTGCATTCAGTTCAGCTTTGGCCAATGGGGTCCCAGGGCAATCCCCAATACCACCCTAACATAGGCTGTTGCTAAGACATAAGCTTTCTTTCTGCAAACTAACATTGGTGTTTCATTACAGAGGAAAACACAAGAACAAATCATTGATCATGGAGAATTTGAGCTGGCGCCTACCTGGAGCCCTCGCACCCATGTTACAAGGTTTATGACCTGGAAATGTGCTTTGCAGGCTGCCAGTAGAGGAAAGAATCCACCAACCCTACCACCAAGCCTTTGATTTACAAACTGTGTTCCCTGAAAAATATGATAAGATAACAGTGGTACCAACCCTATAGGACTGAAAAACAGTTGTGTAGTTTTTATTATGGAATCCATAACTGAGTTGTTTTCTGGGGAGTCTAAGAACCAGAGTAAAGGCGCTAGATTAACTTCTTCATGTTCAATAAATTTTATGGGTGTTGTCCTAAGCAATGGGGTCTTGTTTTCAGTTTACAGAGAGCACTACACTAGCCTGGATGGTTTGGGTATTTCTTTGGGACTGTTTGAGCCACAAAGTCAAATGTATATAATTCAGTCAAGACACTGAAATCTTCGTTTGGTGACAAGATTTTGTGTTTAATCATTCTTATTATTTTGTGTTTTATCATTCTCTTTGAGTTTTATCTTATTATTTACTCTTATTATTTGGTGATACTGTTAACATTCTCTATGGGCTTTGTCCAGGGTAGAGAGAAGATGTGGAGGGTATTTGCTGATGCTGACAGGGCAGTCCACAAAGGAGATGAGGAGTCAGTGAGGAAGGGAGTCATCCAGGATGATGGTCAGGGGAATCTTGCAGCTGATTGACTAATAGTTATGCCACTTAGGTGGATCTGACTTCTAGCAACCAGGTGCTCTTTTATTTATTCAAGTTTCACAGAAAATCACTAATGATTACCCAAGTGATATAGATTATGTGTTTGATTTTTCATTACATGTCTAAAGTTACAATGTCCGTTACAAGTAGTAAATACAAACAGAAAAGCTTTTATTGTTTTATTACCCCTGTAACTAATTTTTGTTGTTTTTGTTATTTATTTATTTATTTATTTTGGCAGTTAAAACATTTTTTATTTCATTTTATTTTTTTATTATTAGTTAAATTTTATTAACTCTGTATCCCAGCTTTGTCTCATTCCCTCTCAAACCCTTCCTCTCTCCTTCATTTCCTCCCTGCCCCTTTCCAAGTCCACTGATAGGGGAAGACCTCCTCCTCTTTCATCTGATCCTGTTTTATCAGGAATCTTCAGAACTGGCTGCAAAGTCCTTCTCTGTGGCATAACAGTACTGCTCCTCCCTTGTGGGGTGGGGAGGTCAAAGAGCCTGCCATTGAATTCCTATCAGAAATAGTCCCTGTTCCCCTTCCTATAGGAAACCAGTTGGTTACTGTGCTACCACTGGCTTCATCCGAGCAGAGGTTCTAAGTTATATCCATACATGGTCCTTGGAGGAGTGTCAGTCTCAGAAAAGACCCCGTGCCCAGATATATTTGGTCCTTGTGGAGCTCCTATCCTTTCCACATCATACAAACTCCCCCTTCTTTCATATGATTCCCTGTACTCTGCTGAAGGTTTGGTTTTGAGTCTTAGTATCTGCTTTCATACAATGCTAGGTAGAGTCTCTCCGGGACCCTCTGCAGTAGGCTCCTGTCCTGTTACTTGTTTTCTCCTATGTCCAATGTACCTCCCATTTGTCTTTCTAAGTGAGGATTGATCATCTTACCCCAGGTCCTCTTTCTTGTTTATCTTCTTTATGTGTATAGATTACATTATGTTTATCATATCTTATAGGACTATATGAGTAAGTGTATACCATGTGTGTCTTTCTCCTTCTGGGATACTTCACTCAGAATGATCTTTTCTAGATTCCCCCCATTTGCCTGCAAATTTCATAATTTCCACATTTTGATTGCTGAGTAGTATTCCATTGTGTAAAAATACCACAATTTCTGTATCCATTTCTCCGTTGAGGGACATCTGGATTGTTTCCAAGTTCAGGCTATTACAAATACAGCTTCTACAAACATGGATGAGCAAATGTCCTTGTTGTGTACTTGAGCAAATTTTGGGTCTATGCCTAGGAATGATATAGCTGGGTCTTGAGGAAGCACTATTCCTAATTGAGAAAGCACCAGATTAACTTCCAGAGTGGTTATAGCAGTTTACATTCCCACCAGCAATGGAGGAGGGTTCCCCTTTCTCCACAACCTCTTCAGCATGTGTTGTCACAAGAGTTATTCATCTTAGCCATTCTGATGGGTATAAGGTGAAATCTCAGGGTCGTTTTGATTTGCATCTCCCTGATGGCTAAGGATGTTGAGCATTTCTTTAAGTGTTTCTCCACCATTTGATATTCCAATACAGAGAATTCTCTGTTTAGCTCTGTACCCCATTTTTTAATTGGATTACTTGATTTACTGCTTTATAACTTCTTTAGTTCTTTAGATATGCTGGATATCAGCCTTCTTTCAGATATAGGGTTGGTGAAGATCCTTTCCCAGTCTGTAGGCTGTCCTTTTGTACTGAGGACAGTGTCTTTTGCTTTACAGAAGCTTTTCAGTTTCATTTGGTCCCATTTATTGATTGTGTAACTCTAATTTATAGAATCTAAAGAATGTCTTCTCCAAAGTGAACATGTTTAATATATGACAGCCTGATTTTAGGCTTCCAATGTTTCTATTCCATGAACACTGCAGAAAATAGAAAAAAAGCTGAACTGGTCTTTTATGAATAGCCACTAACCCTTTTTACTATGTGTATCATAATCTATACAAAAAGCTTATTTTAGTCAAGCTGTCTTATTACCGAGTTTCATTTCTTCAGATGTATAACCTGTGGATCTCTGTCATTAAACCTCATTTTTAGAAACCTCTAAGCCTATATTAAAGAGATGTCTTAAATGTCTAAGCTATTTTCCTGTGACCTGTCAGGGTTTGTAAATTGTCTTTTTACCTAATGCCAAATATACTGTTTTAGTTTCCTCAGAGCTGATATCCTAAGAAGATTCCTGGAACAATGGCCTCACAAAGCTATATGCTTATCCATGTTTAATGGTCTCCAAGACATTAAGAAGAGTTCCAAATAATGGTCACAAAAGGTTAATTTTAGGATTTTTCTAAAAAGACTCAGGCATCATTTTTTTTTCCTCAGGAAAAGACATAGAATGTACCACAATGCTGAAAGCCCCTAAGAATACAACATGCAGAAACAAAACCCAGAATTAGCGATATAAAGGCAGTGATTGTACCAATTTGCTCAGCTTTGCTGGGACTGTGTCAAGCAACAGTACTGGTGTCATGACTTATGCCACTTCCAAAGAATATGTATCTGTGCCAGATTGTCATCATATAGTATAGAAAGTTTCCATTGCTCTAGTTTTCCCTACCATATCATCCTTCAAATGCACCAATTCTAGCTGTCTTTTCTTCAGTTCACTCCCTCAACACTAACTTCCTACAGCCCAAATGTCTGAAGCCCTGTTCTTTGTTTTCATTAAGAGTGGCATTGGAGATGAGTAATATTGAACACAGTCTCAATTCCTTTTTTTCTTTCATCTTTTCTTCCATCTTCCTTTTCTTTTATTGCATGCTTTCTTACTCTATTTCTTTCATTGTTGTTGTTGTGATGTGTTTGAACATGTCCTATTATTTCTCTCGGACTGTCAGTCTGAGATAGCTCTACTAACATTTCTACAGAACTCAATTGATTTAAATATGTCTCGGATTTTAACCCAGGTCTACTCTGAGAGCAGCTGCTACTTTTCAGTTTGAGAACTGTAAGGCAATCATTTTAAGTAATTACTCATGCTCCCTGTAATAGTATTTTTGACTGTTGATTGACACAAGCTACACTCACAGACACTGCACAGGCATTTGCTTTTGTATTTACTGACTGATTTGCATGGGCCCCTACATCCCAGCCCAGCTGCTAAGAATTTATAAACCAGCCTCTGCAGTGAGAACTGAACTGCATCAGACAGCAGGAGGAGCAAGATGAAGTCACAGACCCAGGTCCTCATATCCCTGCTGCTTTGGGTGTCTGGTGAGAAACTCAAATTATTATAATCTTTACACAGTCACTTTATTGTAAATAAGAAACTTAGAGTCTGCCAGGTTCAGTATTTCATATTTCAATAATAATGTTCTGACAACATGATAGTACAAATATATTAAGTGACAAATTGTAACTGTTTTTACAATATGTATTTGTGTCTATAAGTATATTCATTGTGTGTTCCTGATTACAGGTGCCTGTGCAGACATCGTGATGACTCAGTCTCCATCCTCCCTGGCTGTGTCAGCAGGAGAAAAGGTCTCCATCAGCTGCAGGTCCAGTCAGAGCCTTTATCACAGCAGTAGCAAAAAGAACTTATTGGCCTGGTACCAGCAGAAACCAGGCCAATCCCCTAAGCTGCTGATCTACCATGCATCCACTCGGTACACTGGGGTCCCTGATCGCTTCACAGGCAGTGGATCTGGGACAGATTACACTCTCAGCATTAGCAGTGTGCAGGATGAAGACCTGGCAATTTATTACTGTCAGCAGGGTATTAGTGATCCTCCCACAGTGCTTCAGCCTCCAACAGAAACCTCCTTGACCATGTCACTAACTGCCTGCAGCACACACAGTCCTGGCCCAGCACACTTCCCCTTCTGTGTGATAGAGGGTGTGCCTGAAAACATGATGAAAAAGGTTGCAGAGCCCAGTGCAAATTATGGGTTCAGTGTCTCTTTGGTCTTTTGGTATGAAAATCCTTTAAATGAAAATACAAAAAGAACTCAGGATTATCATTCACTTCTTTCTGTTGAATTTGGAGGACATAAAGGAGGCCTTCAGATTACTGTAAGAAATCTGGAAGCTGATGTAGATGTTTTTAAAGAAAAAACTGCTATTGGAACACAAGAAGTGTGACAAGGAAGATGAGGATAAGTAGTCTATAGAATTCTGGGTAGAGCAGACTAAAGTAAATGGGCAAGACTTGACAAAGAAAAAGAAGCAAAAAAGGAGAGATACAACACTTTTTGAAAACTGTGAAGAAACCCCAGAAGAAGAATGAGGCTATTCAAGCAGAGCCCCAGGAGCAGAGAGGAAACATCTGCCAAAAGACAGAGGAGAGATGTTTTGACTTAAATAGAAGAAATGCAAACTTCTACTGTAGAACCCTAGAAGACAGCCTTACCAGCCACATATCTTTATGAGTCCCATATTTCAGAGGTTTTATAACAAAAGTTTTATAACAAAAGTTCAGATTGAGAAATGTGCTAGAGGGATTGATTTTAGAGGGAAAAAAGGCTGAAAACGAAACCTGAAGCATCAATATATCAATTTGAAAACTTCACAGAAGCATCAAGAATGAGAGAGAAAGCAGACCAAGTCCATAGTAATGCTGAGCCAAAAGGATGGGGAATGTCTCTGAATCCCCGGGGAAAGACAAGCAAGGGCAGTTGTTAGGATTATTGAGTGTCAGGATCCATCTATGTGAAGACAAAAATGCCTTGGCTGTGGACATCCAGGAGTATTGAGAAGACAGTGTCTTTAAGATTTAGGACTGAAAAGTGAGTGGTGTGCTCAGTGATGATAGAGGAAAGCCAAAGGATGTAAAGAGACAGCAGTTAATGAAGAAGGATCTTGTGCTAGGTATAAGATTCTGTTAGGGTTTTTTGTTTGTTTGTTTGTTTGTTTGTTTGTTTTTCTGTTAATATGAGAGCATGTGGGGTGAGGAGGTAGAAATGATGAGTGTGAGGCATAGGCCAGGCTGATTAAGACTAGGGAGTATCAAGTTTGGAGATGTATTGCAGAAGGGTCTGTGAGTATAATAGAGAGAGGTTTATGATGCACAGTGAGGGAAAAAGAGTGGCATCCCATACAGTGGGATTGACTAAAAAAGTGGGGTGAGGATAAGAGAAATTTGGGGACTGGTAGACAGGCAGTGTACAATTAGAGTCTGAGGAAGAGGAGGGACTCAGGAGTACCCTGGGTGCTGTTATCAGGACAGAAAGGAAAAATTTATGTCAAATCTGGAGAAGACATGATTTCCTAGAAAAAGAATAGGACATTAGGAAATGAGGAGATATAAACCTTGAAAGGAACTTTATAAGGGAGAAAGCTGGAGGGGCCTGGAGGTTGGTTGTGTATTCTGACTATGGGTGAGAGAGAGAGGTGAGTGGAACCCCAGCAGTAGCATAGAGAGAGGAAAAGAAATCAGAAACAACTCTTTATATACTTTAAATTACTCTCCCAGATGTATAAATCACTTTCTCAAGTTTTCAATCATCAGACCCTAACACAATTTTTCTGAACTGTCATAGCCTCTGACTATACAACGTAGACCTCCATAACTTGTATCCTTTGATTTTTCTTGAAATATATAACTTACTTGCCTTTGTCTCATAACATTTAGAAACTCACATCTTAGTGTGAAAACTTCCAGTAAGGTAAACTGTACATATGAAGTGGATTGGCCGAGGAGATGAATGTTTGCTGCTGTTAGAGCTACAATTAGCCATCAAGGACAGCAGAGATCCAAGGAGGATAAATCTGAGTAGAAAGTAAAATTTAAACAGTTTTTGTATCACTTAAAATGACAGAGATTAACTTAGTCTGTTGAAGCATATCAAGTCTCATCTGTTTTGAGAAGGCTGCAACTCGAGGGGAAAGTGATCAAAGAACATGCAACCAAGTTCATGACAGAGGCAGCCCCAGTTCTTATTTGAGAACCACACTGAGCAGAAGGCAGACAAAGCCAACACAACAAAACGACAGTCTACAGACCGGGAAAAGTTCTTCACCAACCCAACATCACATTGTAGGCTAAAATCCAGAACATAAGAAGGACTTAAGAAATTAGACACCAATTACCAAATAATCCAATTACTAGTGAGGTACAGAGGTAAACAGAGAATTCTCAGCAGAGGAATATGGAATATTGGAAAAACAAAGAAATTCTCAACATCCTCAGTCATCAGGGAAATGCAAATCTAAAAGACCCAGAGATTCCAACTCATGCCCACCAAAATGGCTAAGATCAAATACTCAAGTCACAACACATGATAGATAGAATGTGGAGAAAGGGGAACCCTTCTCCATTGCTGGTGGGATGCACAGTTATATACATCCACTTTGGAAATCAACCTGGAGCTTTCTCCGAATATGCGGAATAGTGCTCCTTCAAGGTCCAGCTATACCTTAGCATAAACACAAAAGATGCTCTACCATTCAACAAGGACATTTGCTCAACTATGTTTATTGCAGGTTTATTTGTAGTAGCCCGAATCTGGCAACGCCCTAGATGTCCCTCAACTTGGGAACGGATACAGAAATTGTGGCACATTTACACAATTAAATACTACTCCACAGTTAAAACAAGGACACTATGGAATTTGCAGGCAAATGGATGTATGAGATAACTCAGAAGCACAAAGAATTTTTTAATAGTTTAATTCTGAGGGATGAAAGCGCTCCTACATCCCATATACTGTACAGCAGTGCTGCAACATGATAGCTCATAATAATTCAACATGATGATTCCGTAATGCCAGCCAGGAAATCATTGTGATACATTGAAAATACTCTGGGGATTTCTTTGCTAATCCTAACTGACATAGGGTGACACAAGTGCAGGTGTCCTTTGAGCAGTAAGTTAAGCTGTTCTGAGCTTATTTGCATGTAATCAAGACATTAGTCACAGTATAAATTGTTCAAAGCATCTTTACAGACAGCTTTTCAATGCCCAAAGAAGCAGCCTCCTTTCCAGCTCTCAGAGATGGGGTCAGCTGCTTTCCTGCTGTGGGGACTGCTTCTGTGGGTGTCATGTGAGAGGTTACAGTTTTGGGAACAGCCCCTGTGGCCATTGATCCCTTGCTGTCCAGATTATCAAAATTATGTTACTTAGGCAGTGCAGGCACAGGTACCAGTATGATAAACAATTATGTAATGGAAAGTTGAGAAAGATAGCGTCACCTGCACTGTGGAGAGATGAAGAATTGGATACATGATGGTAGTGAGGACCAGGCAGATGTGAGTGGCCTGCATTGTCCCCTGAGGCTATGGTGATGTATGGACCCATGGTGCTACTAAGGGCCAAGCTGAGAATTTTTCTTTCAAGGTCTGTGAAGAATTGTGTTGGTAATTTGATGGAAAATGCATTGAACAGAATTGCCTTGAATCTGTAGATTGCTTTTGTTAAGATGGCCATTTTTACTATGTTAATCTTTCTGAGCTGTGAGCATGGGAGATCTTTTCATTTTCGGATATCTTCTTCTATTTGTTTCTTCAGATACTTGAAGATTCTTTCATACAAGTCCATGTGGACCTCTGAGTGAGGGGAGCAGGGGCTGCTTCTATTGTGATCTTAGTTGACTGCTCTCTGATCATTGCCTCTATTGATGCAGCCTTGCCAGGCCACAGAGGAAGAGGGTCCAAGTGGTCCTGATGAGACTTTACAAGCTATGAGCAGAAGGCAATAAGAGAAAACTGCCCCATTAAGTGGACTAGGGGAAGGGGATGAGGGGCAGAGGGAAGAAAGGTGGGAGTTTAGGGAGAGACATTCAACCTGGATATATAATGAATCAATGGTGAGTTACAACAATAAATTTTTTATCAAGATTAAAATATTCTTGTTTGATTTTAAAGAAGGCTGTGTACCCCTTCTGGATAGATGGTTTGTTTGTTTGTAATCTACTTACTATGCAGGCAAAAACATCACAAACCAGTTTAAAAAGTGCTAATTTCTAAATTACCCTAGAAGATGAATTTCTGGAATTAAACATTCTAGCCAGGTTTGGTCTACAGGGATGATTTCATGAGGGAGTCTGGTTTGATTCATTCCCCTTCCATTCTCTCAGTTTAGAGCTCTCTTTCAATTCCACAAAGTTGTGGGGGAAATACTTGTTAGTTTCTGCTGCATGTACCTTTTCTGTGAGATTAAAATTTCTCTGGTCATGGGATTAAATTAAAGTCTCTTAGAATTTCCACAGAACGAATTTTTCCCTTCTCTTTTTTTATTCTTATCATTTATTACAATTTATTCACTTTGTATCCTGGATGTGGCCTCCTCCCATTTTCCCTCCCAGTCCTACCCTCCCTTCCTCTTTCTCCCATATCCCTCCCCTAATCCACTAATAGGGGAGTTCTCTTTCCTTTCTATCTGACCATAGCTTACCAAGTCCCTTCAGCACTGGTTGCATTTTCTTCCGGTGTGCACTGGCAAGGTGCCATGACTCAGTGGGTGGTAATCAGAGAATCTGCCACTGAGTTTATGCAGAGAAAGTCCTTGCTCCTCTTACTAGGAACCACACTTGGAGACTGAGTCTATGAACAACATCTGAGCCAGCCTTTTAGCTCCTCTGCATGCATTGTCCTTGGTTGGGGTACCATTCTCTTTAGCATCCGCAGAGCTCAGTCTCTATTGGTCTCCTTGTGAAGTGCCTGTCTCCTCTGGGTCTTTCTATCTCCCCCTTCTTTAATAAGATTCCCTACCCTCTGCCCAAAGTTTGCTTATGAATCGCAGCCTCTGAATCAGTACTTTGATCAGCACAGTCTTTCAGCGGCCCTCTGTAATAGGCTCCTGTCCTGTTCCCTGTCTTCTCCTGCTTCTGAAGCTTATTGCCTAAATGAGGATTGAGAATCTTCCCTAGGGTCTTCCTTGTCAAGGAAGAAAAAAAAAAGGAATTAGAGACTTCTTAAATTCAAAGAAAATGAAAACACAACTTGGCTTCTCTTTTTGTCTGAACTCCATGTGTAGCCTGGAAACAGAAGCCCACTTGTCTGAGCCACTGTTCCTTGTGCTCAGTATGAGTGGCTTTGCAGGTGGAAGACAATGAACAAATTTAGCCACAATTTCCTGTGTTTTGCATTTCCTCTTTCCTCACCTCCACCCTTACTTTCTTTTATTGCATGTTTTCCTAGTCTGTGCTTCTTCTGCTATTGTTGTGATTTCAAGAACACATCATTTCCCTAGGATTGTCAGTGTGAGATAACTCCCCTAAAGTTTCTGAAAAGGTTAACTGCTATCTTGGACTTTTACCCAAAACTGCTTTTTGAGCACCTAGTACATTTTTGCTTGATTGCTGCTAACTGCTCACATTCTGTGATGCTCATGCTCTCTGTGATAGTATTTTTAGCCCTTGATTGTCTCCACCCATTGTTACACAGACACTCCCACACTGCCTAGAGATGTGCTTTTGTATTTGCTAACTGCTTTGCATGGGCTTCTCCAGCACAGTACAGCTGCTCAGAATTTAGAAACCAGCATTTTCCCCTGTGAACTGAGCAACATCAGACAATCAGGAAGAGCAAGATGGAGTCACTGACCCAGGTCCTCAGGTTGTCGCTGTTCTGGGTGTCTCTTGAGAAAGTAAAAGTGTTATTATCATTTCATGGTCACATCTTTGTATGAAAGATATTTACAGTGTGTCCCAGGGTGTAGATTTCTTACATAATAATTCCCTGACAATATGATAAGGACATTTATATAACAAATTTCTTAAATTTCTCCTTCTTTTTCTTTCCCACTCTCTTTCCTCTTTTTGATTTTTCATGCAGGGTTTCTGTCTAACTGACCCCTGGCTGTCCTGGACTCACTTTGTTCACTAAGCTGGCTTCTAGCTCACAGACAACTGCCTGCCTCTGTATCCTGAGTGCTGAGATTACATAACAAATTTCAATAGTCATATCATAATCTGTGTTTATGTGTGTATTGATTTTCAATATCTACTCATTATTGAAGGTACCAATGGGGACATCATAATGACCCCGTTTCCATCTTCCCTGGCTGTGTCAGCAGGAGAGAAGGTCACCATTAGTTGAAAGTCCATTCTGAGTCTTTTAAGCATCAGAAACCAAAAGAACTCCTTAGCCTGGTACCAGCAGAAACCAGGGCAATATGCTAAACTGCTGATCTACTGGGCACCCACTTGGCACACTGGGGTCTCTGATTTCTTCACAGGCAGTGGATCTGGGACAGATTTCACTCTCTCAATCAGCAGTGTGCAGGCTGAAGACCTGGCAGTTTATTACTGACTTATCAGGACTGGCTGCATTCTCTTCCTCTGTGGCCCAGAAAGGCTGTGCCCCCTCAAGGGAAGATGAGCAAAGAGCAGGCCCCTGAGTTTAAGTAAGAGAGAGTCCCTGTTCCCCTTACTAGGGTCTACATTGGATACTGAACTATCATGGGCTACATCTGTGCAGGGGTTCTATGTTATCTCAATGAATGGTTCTTGGTTGGAATATCAGTCTCAGAAAAGAACCCTTTCGCTAGATTTATTTTTCTCTATTTTGGAACTCCTGTCCTTTCCAGGTCTTTCTATCTTCCCCCTTCTTTCATAAGATTCCCTGCACTTGACCAAAGTTTGGCTATGAGTCTTTGCCTCTGCATTAATATCCTGCAGGGTAGAGTCTTTCAGAAGCCCTCTGTGGTAGGCTCCTGTCCTGTTCCCTGTTTTCTAACTCTTCTGATGTCCATCCCATTTGCCTTTCTGAATGAGGCTAGATCATCTTACCCAGGGTCTTCCTTCTTGATTGGCTTCATTAGCTATACAGATTTTTGTATGATTATCATATGTTATATGTCTAATATCCACTTAGAAGTGATAACTGAGTATATACCACGTGTGCCTTTCTGCTTCTGGGATACCTCACTCAAGATGATCTTTTCTAGTTCCTACATTTGCCTGCAAATTTAATGATCTCCTTATTTTAGTTGCTGAGTAGTATTCCATTGTGTAAATGTGCCACAATTTCTGTATCCATTCCTCAACTGAGGGACATCTGGGTTGTTTCCAGCCTCTGGCTATTACAAATAAAGCTGCTATGAACATGACTGAGAGAATGTCCTTGTATACTTGAGCATCTTTTGGATATATGCCTAGGAGTGGTATAGCTGGATCTTGAGGTACCACTGTTCATAATTGTCTGAAAACGTGCCAAATTGATTTTCAAAGTGGTTGTACAAGTTTACATTCCCACCAGCATTGGAGGAAGGTTTCCTTTTCTCCACATCTTCTCCAGCATGTGTTATCACTTGAGTTTTTGATCTTAGTTATTCTGATTGGTGTAAGGTGAAATCTCAAGATATTTTGATTTCTATGTCCCTGACAGCTAAGGATGTTGAGCATTTCTTTAAGTGTTTCTCTGCCATCTGATATCCCTCTATTGAAAATTTTCTGCTTAGCTCTGTATCACAATTTTTAATGGGATTAATTGATTTGTTGCTGTTTAATTGCTTCTTCAGTTCCTTTCCCCTCTTGGTCCTTCTTTTCTCAATGCACTCTTCCACAAGACTCCCTGCACTCCACCCAATGTTTACTTGTGGGTCTCTGCATCTCTTTTCAGTGGGTGCTATGTGGAGCAACTCAGAGGATAGCCATACTAGGCTTTTGTCAGCAAGTATAACAGAGTTTCTTTAATAGTGTCAGGGCCTGGTTGTCTCCCATAGGTTAAGTCTCAGTTTGGGCCTGTCATTGGTTGGACATTACATCAATTTCTGCATTGTTTTTGTCCCTACACATCTTGTATGCAGGGTCAGATTTTTAGAAGTTTTTGTGCTGGGTTGGTGTTTCTCACTCACAACTAGAAGTCTTGCCTATTTAGAATGTGGCCTCTTCAGTCTCCATGATCCCTGTTACTAGGAACTTAGCAAGAGTCACCTTATTATCCTCCCAGGAGCCTACCCTGTCATAGGTCCCTGGCTTGTCAGAGATACCTCCGCTCAAATTTTCTCCTCTCTGCAAGCATTCTTATGCTCCTGTTCCTCCTCTCCGCAAGTCTGATACCAAACCTCATTATTCTCTATGTTCCCTTTTTCACCTGGATCCCTCTCCCCAACCATGTCTGCTACCTACTCTATTTCTCCTTCTTAATAAGATTTGAGCATCCCCTTTCCACCCTACTTGTTACTTCAAAGACTTCTTTGAGTCTGTGAATTGTAGTATGGATATCCTGTAGAATATGATAAAATCCTTTTAGATGTGAATATATACCATATGTGTCTTTCTGGGTCTGGGTTATGTAACTCAGAATTATCATTTCACATTCCCTCTATTTACCTTTAAATTTCAGAATTTCCTTGTCTTCCATAGCTGAGTAGTATTCCTTTGTGTAAATGTGCCTCAGTTTCTTTATCCATTCTTCAATTGGAGGACATCTGCCATGTTTCCATTTTTTGGCTATTACAAATAAAGCTGTTTTGAACACAGTTGAGCAAATGTTATTATTGTATGGTGGAGCATCATTTGGGTATATGCCCAGGAGTGGCATAATTGGATATTGAAGAACAGCTATTGCCATTTTTTGAAAAAGTGCCATATTGATTTCCAAAGTAGTTGTTCAAGTTTAAACTCCACAAGCAATGGAGGAGTGTTCCCATTTCTCTACATCCTCACCAGCATGTGCTCTCACTTGTGTTTTTGATCTTAGCCCTTCTGCTAGGTGCAAGATGGAAACTCAGCATCATTTTGACTTGCATTTCCTTGATGACTAAGGACAGTGTACACTTTTTAAGTGCTTCTCACCATTTTGATATTCCTCTGTAGAGAATTCTCTATTAAGCTCTGTACCCCATATCTTTTTTTTTGCCTGCTCTTAGGACCCTTGTACTGGGTTGCCTTCTCTAGTCTTTTTTTTTTCAACCAGGTTCATAGCAACTTTATTTGTAACAGCAAGAATGTGAACACAACCCAGATGTCCCTCAACCGAGGAACAGTTAAAACTCTTTAGAAATGGTCTCAAGGAGATGGCTAGAAGCATTTCTCATACATTATTCTAAAACCCAATAAATTTACCAGTAATGTCAATCATTTCTTATCCTGTCTTATCAAGCTGACATCCAAAAACATTGCTTTTAAAAGATAATATTCCACTCCTGGTCTCTAAAGACTCACTTTAATCTCTTGATGCAACCTACATTTAATTGGTTTTTAAATGATCCCCAAACACCTAAGAGTTTCAAAACTGTTCAAAATAAAAGTTCAGAATTTCTTCTGAGAATCAGGTCTTCTGTTATCTGTGATTGTTCATTTTAAAAAAGTACAAGTTACATACTTCCAGCATATAGACCCATAGAATGAACATTTCCAATTCAGAGAGGACAAATTGAAGCATAGTCTAGAAAGGACAGTCAAAGAAATACTGCTATCCAACAAAGTGAAATCAACTCACATAATTTAATGTTGGGCACACTGATGTGTTCTTGCAGAAATCTTCTGAGTTCCTGCAGTACTGGGTCTCCTAGCACCTCTGTTTTTGCTGTCTCAGCACATTACAACTTTCTCATGTATATGTTCCATGTGATACCTGACACTTTTCTCAGTGGATGTTTCTCAGTTCTAGAGCCCAACTTCAACTTAGATTTCACCTTCATAGCTTCTCCCACAAGGTCCTCCAGGGAATACTTTCTGGAGAAACTGACTGTGATAAATATTTCTTGGCCTCAGTATCTCTGGCATCAGCGTACAGCTTTTCAAATCCCTCATTCACTTATTTCACACCATGTCGATGAGGCATCTATGTTCTGCTATTTTGGAATATAGTCTGACTCCTTTCTAGCACAGCTGTTAAGCTCTCTGTGTACATTGTTGGCTGATTCGAGGTCAAAACTTCTCTTGCCATTTTTTTTTTTCTAGCACAGAATCACTTGAGCAGAATTTTCCATTTTAATTTTGTCCTTTTATATGAATTTTCATTTTTTATAAGTTGGAAACTTTTAATGGTTTTGCCATCAATGCACCTCATTTTTTTTCTATTGCAAAATGTGAAGTTTGTTAATTTTCTAATCTCTTCACAATCACAATTTCTTTCATTTTAACTTCTTTGTCAGCAACTTTAGGCAGCTTATGCTCGTTTCTTACTAAAACTGCATATTTTACCTATTTTCCCACTCCGTTTGCTGCTCTTTTTCACTGTAGGTATGGGTAAGAACAGAGACTTGTAACAATGCCACAGCATGAGCGCACTATATCTTGGAATTTTATGCATTAAAGAAACTAGTCTGTTGGGTCTTTATTTAGTCTTACTCCAAGTTCTAAAATACAGATAGAACAAAGTCAGAGTAGTTGTCAGCATGTAACATGAATGTCCCTTTTCAATTCTTGGTATAATCCTGGTTTCCTTCTGAAACCTCTAGAAACTGGCCTTTGATCTTTTCTTTTCTTTTCTTTTTTTCCTTTTTTTTTTTCCATTATGAACTTCCAAATTCCTACCAGAATAGCCCATTAAGCTCTGCTTATGGCATTCTAGATCACTTATAGCCTACAACTGCAAACTTCCCACCGTTATTCCAGCAAATTAATTCAACACTTTGCCAATGTGCATTCAGGTTAATAATAGTTACACCCCCACTTCTGGTTAAACAAAACAGAACAACAACAACAACAAAATCTCTACTAGCTTTTTTTCTCTCATTGACATAAATGAAACTTGGGAAAGAGGTGCTTCAAGTAGTCTGTTCAAGTAGACAAAAGCATGATGTAGATTGTCACATTGTGTTCATAGTCAGGAAGCAGATGAATGATGGTGCTCTCCTTTTACTTCAGTCTTCATCCCATGCCCACAGGATAGTGCTGCCAAAGGTTTTGCCTCTGTTAATCCTCTGTGGAAATGCCTTCTTACAAGTAACCATATTTTTTTACATTAATTTTTTTTTATTTTTTTATTTTTCTTATTAGTTACATTTTGTTAACTCTGTATCCCAGCTGTATCCCACTCCCTCATTCTCTCCTCAATCCCACCCTCCCTCTCTAATCTCTTCCCTGCCCCTTTCCAAATCCACTGATAAGGGAGGACCTCCTCCCCTTTCATCTGACCCTGTTTTATCAGGTATCTTCAGGACTGGCTGCAAAGTCCTCCTCTGTGGCCTAACAGGACAGCTCCTCCCTTGGGGGGTGGGGAGGTCAAAGAGCCTGCCATTGAGTTCCTGTTAGAAATAGTCCCTGTTCCCCTTACTATAGGAAACCAATTGGTTACTGAGCTACCATGGGCTACATCTGAGCAGAGGTTCTAGGTTATATCCATACATGGTCCTTTTAAATTGTATGAATTATTTTAGCCATACCAAACCTATCAGCCAGAATTTTTTCTCCTTAAAAGAGCATAAAAAAACATTTTTCATTGAAGAATAACCAGCCTTTTAAATGAATTATAACATATTTAAATACAGTTTTTTTTATCATATTAACTCTCTGGCTTTTTATAATACATCCACTAACCTTCTTCAACATCCTATATACCTTCAGGTTTTTAGCTTTCTTTTTCTGGCTTAACCGATATTTTTGCTTTAGACAAGCTATGTTTTTTTTTAATATCTCTTGCTCACTCTCTCTTTCTTTTTAGACAACAGGAAAACTCTCATTAATTTTTTTTAATTTCCCCAAGGGTTGGGAAACTGTTTTAAGTTCGTTGTTAGACTGCCCAAGAGTTATTGCTTAAAAAATCTGATAAACTGTAGATGTTTTATCCTCTTAAACATCTAAACAATTTTTAAAACTCGTCCCTGCAATATCAAAGCGAAGTATCTTCTTTAGGAGTGAATTTATAAAGCATAACCATAATTTTAAAAGTCGAAACCAGATTTTAAGACCAAAATTTATCAGTGAAAACAACCCAATCTTCAGAACCAATATCAACTTAGAATAAAACTTTTTTCTTATCCTAAAAGGAAATAAAATCATTTTGACTCAGAGATTTTGCAACCTTTGTTCTTTTCCTGAGCAACACCATGTGGCAATTTACATTGTTGTTATTTAAACATATGCATTTATAGACCCTACAAACACATAGGCACATATACGTGTTTTAAACAAGAATTTTAATTTAACCTTAAAACATACCCAATTATTTTTTTATCATATTAACCATTTAAGACCAGTTGAAAACAATCGTATAATGGCCATATATTTAAACAGACAGTCTCAGCTGTAATTCTAAACATTACAGTAAGTGCAGTTTTTTTCCTAAATTACTGTTTGATCTGTAAGTTGCAAGCCCCCTAGGTGGGAGGAGGAAATAGAGGAGCAAGAGGGCATGGTGAGCTCCTGCTGCTCACTTCCCTACTGAGCTGGCATGAAGGCAAGGGGGAGGAGTTTTTCCTCACTCAGCCAGAGCAGCTCCTGTCGTGGAGCAGCTACGGTGCCAATCCCCACCTAGCCATGTCTAAGGACTTCCACCCAGCAAGCCCATGAGCCTTGCCTGCTCCCTTGGCTCCCTTGTGAGCTTTAATCTAGCTTACCTCCCCCGCAGGTCCTGAACCTGCTTCGTGGCTGGGCCTCTCCCCTCCCCCGTGCTCTTTGGCTGTCCATCGCAACAAAGGGCCATATCAAGCCCATGCCCTGCTGGGTGTGCATTGTTATTCCACAGACGTTCAAGTTCCTGAGCACCTCCTGCGTAAGCTCCAGCCCCAGCTCCACATGTCTCCCCAGCCACCCGAAAGCATTCTCTCCTTGGTTCCCTCGGGAGGGAGAGCACACTGCTTGGTGTCCTGCCATGCAGCCATGTGCACTCCCGGGCCAAGAACTAGTTCTAATTTTAACTATCCTCTGTCTGATTTTTCATTAGTCCAAGTCTACAAAGAAACAGACACAGAAATACATACATACATGAGAAACACAGGATTTAAATTGCTGGGGGAGCAGAATCTCTCTGCTCCTCCCTGTTCACAGAAAGCGGCAAGCTGAGTGTCCTACAGGATGTCCCATGGACTTGGCATTAATGACATGTTTGTCTGCCTTAATGAAACCGTTCCAGGCGAGTGGCCTCGAACCACTCAGGGGACTCAAACCCCTTCTACAGATGCTCTCGAGCTAGACCATCTCCCTGTCAAAAGAGTCAGAGAGGCAACAACAACAGAAACACAAAGAATCCGGATAAGTAATCAAACAAGGACACCCTTGTGAGTGGTACCACAGTGCTCTGATAGAACGGCTGCCTGGTGGCGGTTGTTCTCTATGAAAATCAGAAGGGAGGAGGACCGTCTCAGATCCAACCTCCCAAACAGAAAGTGGGGCTTCCCTCAGTTCCCAGTCAAGCTATATTCTGACACATCTGTCAATCACAATGACTGATCAGATGACCAAAAAGGTCCAGATAGGCGCCTAAACTGAAACAGATTGGTACCACAGAAATCTAATTGAGAGGCTGCCTCATGGCAGCCATCTCTGACAAGAAACAGATTGGTAAGACATAAACAGACTAACCTGTTCCGAGCTCGACTTCCGAGTTCAGTCTGATGAGGGTTGGGGAAGGGGCACACCCTTTCCCGGCCAAACGCACCAAAAATGTAAGACCTGGGGTCTTACAGCTCAGGAGTTCAATGGCGCCCTTCCCAGAAACTCCCCCAGACCAAGACTCATTGCAAAAGCAAGAGGTTTATTAACCATTGTACAATGGGGTCACCCCTGCCGGTCAGCAAAGAGTGGCACCGGGAGACAAAGGCCTTTAGGTTTTTTAAAAGAAAAATTGTGGGAGATTTGAAGTTCTAGTTTTGGCAATTTAGGATTGGATGAGGAAGCTATAAAGTAAGATAATTGGTTAGTCTTAGGTGCTCAAGCTTGGCCAGTCCTGGCAAGTGTGGATGCAGCTGCAATTGAAGGTGGAGGTGGTTAGCTCATCCTTGAAGATTAGGGCTGCGGGCTCTTGGCTGGAGGTCAAAAGCTACTCAGAAGAAGTCTAGGTTTGTTGCTAAGAAAAGCTATCTCAAGGACAAGGGTCTGGTCCTTCTTTTGCTGAGTGAAGGTCATTGCTTGCTTGCCCTTTTTTTATATCTGTCTTCACAGATAGGGTCACATTTCTTCACTCTCTAAAAAGGTACTAAAAAGGCTTTAGCTTAACCTTGACCTAAAACTCAAAACTATAGGCTTTAGAGGACATATAGGTTACAAAGTTAGCCTAACCCTTTCAGCTCATGTATAGTATCATATCACCTGAAAATAGTGACACTTTGACCTCTTCCTTTCTAATTTGTATCCCATTGATCTCCTTTAATTGTCTTGTTGTTCTGGCTAGGACTTCAAGAACTATGTTGAAGAGATGTGGAGAGAGTGGGCAACCTTGTTTTATCCCTGATTTCAGTGGAATTGATTTAAGTTTCTCTCTGTTCAGCTTGATGTTGACTATAGGCTTACTGTATATTGCCTTTACTATGTTTAGATATGTGCCTTGTATCCCTGATCTCTCCAAGACTTTAAACATGAATGGGTGTTGGACTTTGTCAAATGTTTTTTTGGCATGTAAGGAGATGATCATGTGGTTTTTCTCTTTCAGTTTGTTTATGTGGTGGATTACGTTGATGGATTTCTATATGTTAAACCACCCTTGCATGCCTGGGATGAAGCCTACTTGGTCATATTGGATGATATCTTTGATGTGTTCTTCGATTTGGTTTGCAAGTATTTTATTGAGTATTTTTGCGTCAATGTTCATGAGAGATATAGGTATGAAGTGCTCTTTTTTGTTTGTTTTGTCTTTGTGTGGTTTAGGTATCAGGGTGACTGTCAGTTCATAGAATGAGTTTGGTAATGTTCCTTCTGTTTCTATTTTGTGGAATAGTTTGAGGAGAATTGGTGTTAGCACTTCTTTGAAGGTCTGGTAGAATTCTTTGCTGAAACCATTTGTCCCAGGGCTTTCTTTGGAGGGGAGACTGTGAGTGACTGCTTCAATTTCCTCAGGTGATATAGGGCTATTCAGTCTTTCTACCTGATCTTGACTTAATGTTGGTAGATGGAATTTATCAAGAAAAATTTCCATTTCATATATATTTTCAAATTTTGTGGTGTATAGGCTTTTGTACTATGACCTAATGATTGTTTGGATTTCCTCACTGTCTATAGTTGTGTCCCCCTTTTCATTTCTGATTTTGCTGATTTGGATAGAGTCTCTCTGCTTTTTAGTTAGTTTGGCTAAGTGTTTGTCTATCTTGTTGATTTTCTCAAAGAACCAGCTTTTTTTCCCCATTGATTCTTTGAATAGTTTTATTTGTTTCTAATTGATTGCTTTCAGCCCTGAGTTTAATTATTTCCAGCCATCTGCTCCTCTTGGGTGTATCTGCTTCTTTATTTTCTAGGGTTTTCAGTTTGGCCATTAAGTTACTTGTATGTGATGTTATAAATTTCTTTTTTAAGGCACTTAGTGCTATAAATTTTCCTCTGAGCACTGCTTTCAATGTGTCCCATAAATTTGGGTATGTTGTGCCTTCATTTTCATTGAATTCTAGGAAGTCTTTAATTTCTTTCTTTATTTCTTCCTTAACCCAGCTGTCATTGAGTAGCAAGTTGTTCAGTTTACATATGTGTGTCAGTTTTTTGTTGTTTCTGTTGTTGAGGTCCAGCATGGTTGTCAGATAGAATACAAGGGATTATTTCAATCTTTTTATATCTGTTGAGGCTTGCTTTGTGACCAATTATATGGTCTATTTGGGAGAAGGTTCAATGCAGTGCTTAAAAGAAGTTATATGCTTTTGAGTTTGGGTGAAAAGATCTGTAGATGCCTATTAGGTCCATTTGATTTAGGGACTCTGTAAGGGCTTTTACTTCCCTATTTGTTTTCTGTCTAATTGATTTGTCCCTTGGTGAGAGTGGAGTGTTGAAGTCTCCCACTATTAGGGTATTATGATCAATGTGTGATTTAAGCTTTAATAATGTTTCATTTACAAATGTAGGTCTTTTGGTATTTGGGGCATAGATATTCAAATTTGTGATGTCCTCTTGGTGGATTTTTTTCTTTGATGAGAATATCGTGGCTCTCCTTATCTTTTTTGATTAACTTTGGTTGAAAGTCTACTTTATAAGATATTAGGATGGCAACTCCAGCTTGTTTTCTGGAACCATTTGCTTGAAAAACATTTTTCCGGCCCTTTATTCTGAGGTAGTGTTTATCTTTGTTGCATAGGTGTGTTTCTTGGATGCAACAGAATGTTGGATCCTGTTTACCCAACCATTCTGTTAGTTTGTGTCTTTCTATTGGGAAGTAGAGTCCATTGATGTTGATAGATGCTAGTGACCAACAATTGTTAATTTCTTTTGTTGTGGGGTTGATAGTGTTGCTGAGTTTCATTGCTTGTATTCTTTTGGGTTTTTTTGTTGTGTATTTATCTATTTCCTCTGTTTCCTTAGATGTAGTTGTTTTCTTTGAGTTGGAGTTTCCCTTCTAGTAACTTCTGTAGAGCTGGGTTACTATGTAGATATTGTTTAAATTTGGTTTTGTCATGGAATATTTTGAATTCTCTGTCTATGTTGATTGAAAGTTTTGCTGGGTATAGTAGTCTGGGTTGGCATCTCTGGTCCCTTAAGGACTGCATGATTTCTGTCCAGGCCCTTCTGGATTTCATAGTTTCTGTTTTGAAATCTGGTGTGATTCTGATATGTCTATCTTCATATGTTGCCTTCTCTAGTCTTGATATGAGAGTTTGTGCCTAGTCTTACCATAACTTGTTATGCACTGTTCTGTTGGTATTCCTGGGAAGCCAGCAATTTACTGAAGGAGAATGAGGATAAGTGGTTCTGGGGCAGAATGGAAATAGGGGAGGAAAATGGATGGCATGAACAAGGGAAAATTAAGATCCAGGTGCAATGTATGACATAAGAATTAAAAACTAAGAAATATATATATATATGTGTGTGTGTGTGTGTGTGTGTGTGTGTGTGAAGATAAAATTATTTAATCTATATGGCTTTATATATAAAAGTCTATCTGCCAGAAATCCAGGTAGGCTCTCAGCAGACATTTTCTTCAATGTTTACCCAGACCAGTTCCCAGATCTTGTTCTTAGTGCTACAACATGGTATCAGCTGGACCTTCCCCTCCTACTACTCCTATAGAGTCCACAAGCATCCTCTCCTACTCCTCACTATTGCTTTTTGTAAGATCCCAACTCCAGAAGGCTAACCCAAGAGTTGCTCCTTCCAGATCATTAAGTAAAATGAAGGCAGACCCACATTTCTCCTACTGCTCCTGACATCCAATCCCCACAGTTTCACCCTCAAGTCAGTAACTGAGAACATGATTTGCTCTTTAACCTGATCTCCCAAAATTACAAAGCCCTTTTTTTCAAACTTCTTATCCCAAATGATCCAAGTAACACAGCCTAAAATGCCTGTAGCCATTCACTGTGAACACACCAGCTGAATGGATCAGAACAGGTAGAGCACTGTCAATACACTCTTTGAAATCCAGAGACGAAATAAAAACCAAAGAACAAAATACCATTTCAAGAAAGAAAAGTCCAGAATTCAGCACTTAGTCTTTTAATCACCCCACATGCAGATGCCAAGATGCCAGTGTAAAGACACAATCAATAACAGCCAGGGCAGTATGTCTCCACTAGAGGTCAGCTATCCTACCAGAGCAGGCCCTGAATATCCCACATAGCTGAAACATAAGATAAAAACCTTAAAAGAGCTTTTTATGAATATAATAAGGTTCCTTAAGAAATATCTAGATACATTTGTCAAAAAAAATCATGGAAGACACATACATTTTAAGGTAATGAATAAAAGAGTTCCAGACCTGAAATTAGAAATAAAATCAATAAAATCCCAAACAGCTGGAATGCTGTAAATGAAAAATTTAGGAAATAAAATTAAAACCATTTCCAAATAATGTTCCCAGTGCTGCAACCTAATACTAGTAGAGCCTCGCTTCCCTTGCCACAACTCGAGTAGCGTCCACAAACCATTCTCTTCTACTCATGTGTTGCTTTACTTCATGAGCAGAATACAAGGGATAGAAGACTGAATCTTAGGTGTTGAAGATACAAGAGAAGAAATAGATACAGCAGTAAAGAAAAATGTTAAATATATAAGATTACTAATATGAAATATCTAGGAAATAAAGGACACTCTGAAAAGACCAAATCTAAGAATAAGTGTTATAAAGGAAAGAGAAGACACTCATCTCAAAGACTAAGAAAATGTTTTCAACAATGTCATAGAAGAAAACTTTTGTAATTGAAAGAAGATATCTGTTAAGGGCAAGAACCATACAGATCATCAAATATACTTGACCGTGGGGAAAAATTTCCCTCTGCTGATAATAATATATGCATCACGCATACAGTATGAGGAAACAATATGAAAAACTAAGCAGATATACTGCAGAATCTAAGAGACAAGAGATGCCAGGCCATGCTACTATACACAGCAAACCTTTTAAACACCATAGATTGAGAAAATAAGAATTCCATGATGAAGACATATTAAATAAAATCTATGTACAAATCCAGCCCTACAGAATGTTTGTAATGGAAACTCCAATCTATGGATGTCAACTATGCTCTTGAAAATACAGGATATACATAATCTCACTCCTGCTCAGATTATACACAACAATATAAATAAATATACACATATAAGTTTATTTAGAGAGAGATAGTAGATATTTTTAATATATAACAAATTAGACATCAAACAGAATCTATAAATTAGAGATGGGAAGGATACTACATATGTATCAACGTACAAACCCACAAAAATATCATTCCAATTTTAAAATTCTATGCCTGAAACACAAGGCCACCCAACTTTGTAAAATAAATGCTACTATAGCTTAAACCACATATTGACATTTACACATTGTTAGTGGTAGATTTTAACACCCACTCTCAATAATAGATACATCATTGACACAAAAACTTATTGTGGATGTTTTGTTTTATGTTATGTAAAGATATTTTTGTTAAAATTCCAAGGAGGTTTTAGTTTACCCGCATCTGTTAAGTGTCTCATGCAGAGCGTGGTCTTTGCCAGCTGGAATTAGTTGAATTTTGAGGACTATTTGCAGTATATATATGACAGCCCAGAGGAAGAAGATGAGGCTGCTTGGGGAAGGACTGCTTGCTGCTGGTTCATCCTGCTCCTGCATTTGCTATTTGTTGATTTTTCTGGTTACCTGGACTTCTGTATTTATGGACAACTGATATTGATATTGCCCGCAAAAGGATCCCTTAACCCTACTCAGAGGGAAGTAGGAGGGACCTCTGCTCCCTATTCCTAAAAGCCTTCTTTCCCTCCTAGCCTGTGTACAGAGCTTGGAAAGGAGATAAAAGTATTTAATAACTCTAAATAAAGTGTGGTTGTTTAAAAATCAAGTTCAGCAAAAACTAAACAGAGAAATGCTGTTTAGTTTTTAATATCTAACAAATGAGACTACAAACCAAATCTAATCATTAGAGATAGGAAGGATACTACATACTTATCAATGTATAAATCCTAACCAAGTGTTTGGGACCAACAGTTTGAATACCTCTTAATTAAACCCGATATTGGTAATCAGCATCCTTTAGTAAAGCAATAGTTTTTGCTAATTTTCTTTCAACACAAAGGAAAAGGTGAGGACTGATGGTCTGAAAGTCATCATCAACCCTAAAGACAAAAAATGTCCTCATGAGCTCTTAGTCTGGAAATATTATCATGTGGTCTGATTCTAGGACCTTTGTCATAAGTGGCTATTAATATTTACTCTTGGTATATCTTCTGGTAAAGCTTGTTGTTAATCCTAAACAGCTGTATACCCAAATCAGCACACAGACACTGGGATTTCTTTAGTTAACCTAGAACACAATGCAGGGCAATAGTTACTCCCTCCTAAACTTCCAAGCCCTCATAGTTTCCTAACAATTAGATTTACCACATTATACTTGCTTTTTGTGAAATCTTAGGCTAGTTCATGCTCCAAGACTTCCAGCTCTCTCCTAACTCCATCTTGCCCCTTCTCTTCCCACTCATTTCCTGCCTTCTGGCTCCTGCCCTCTTTCCTTCCCTCTGGCTCCTCCCTTTGCACAACATTGTGGCTAGTTGTTTTATTTTGACCTGTTTACACACAGTTGAGACAGGATGCTCACAGTAAGTATCACAATGCAATATGATTGAAAACAGAGAGTCTGGTGTGGGGGGAGAAATCAGCATTTGAATGAACAAGGATAAGGTGTATACATTACAAAAGAACATTATACCAACTTCACTGCTCTGAAAACTGCCTTATCCTTTTAAATGTGAGACATTTTCATGTTGGAAAAATGTTGGTCATGCCTATGTAAAAAAGACACAAGAGGCTTATAGGTGGAAAAGTACACACCAACTTAGTTTAGTCCTAAAAACTCAAAAATTATATTCATATGTTTAAAAAGCAAAACTGTCCTTCTCATATCAAAAAGGGGACACGCCAAAGAATAGCCAAAACCAATGTAAAAACCCAGGTACAAGATGCCTATGATATACTTAAATGCTAAGGATAAGAGAGTTTATATGCTAATGCTAAGAGAGTTTATATAGAGTTTGGCTATAAAGGTATAACTACCCATCCTATATAAATAGGGGCAAGCCAAAAAATAGCCACTATCAATGGACAAAGTAGCAGCTTACAGAATGGGAAAGGATTTTCACAAACTCCACATTCAATAGAGGGCTAATATGTAAGATATATGAAGAACTCAAGAAGCTAGATATCAAAACCAAGTAATCCAACGTAAAAAAATAATTGGGGGTACAGATCTATACAGAGTTTCTTAACAGAGGAATCTCAAATGGCTAAGAAACAAAGAAATGCTCCACAAACTTAGTCATCACAGAAATGCAAATCAAAACTACTTTGTGATTCCATCTTACTCTTAACAGAATGGTTATGATAAATACAACCAACTATATCATGCTAACAAAGATGTGGAGCCAGGGTATAGTCCTCCATTGATGGTGGGATGGCAAACTGTAAAACCATTTGGAAATCAATATGACAGTTCCTCAGAAAACAAATATTCTATCTACTTCATCACCAATCTATATAATTCTTGTGCATGTACTTGAAGGACACTCCATCCTAGCACAAGGTAACTTACTCTACCATGTTCATTTTGGCTTTGTTCATCATAACCAGGAAATGGAAACAAATGAAAATTGGATAAAACAAGGTTGAGCATTTATAAAATGAAATAGTCATTAGCTATTCAAGAAAAATAACATCATGAAATTTGCTGGCAAATGGGGGGTGGGGAGGATTGGAAATATAATCATCCTGAATGGAGTAAAACCAGATCTAGAAAGTTAAATATGGTATGTATTTCTGTATTTAAGTACTTATGGGCCTCTAAACCAATGATAAGCAAGCTGAAGTGTTTAGACCCAAAGAATGTAAGTATAGGTGATGGGTCTAGGGTGGATGCATGGATTTCCCTGGGGGAAGGAACTAGAACAGATTTTTATGGGCCGGTATGGGACAGGTGAGGATGGAAGCAGTGGAATAAGGTGTGAAGGGAATGGGGTGAAGGGGAGAGTGTGGAAAGACAGATGGAACTGGGAGTTATGTTGTGGTGGTATAGAAACATAATGTATGGAAATGTCCCGAGATCTACAAAGGTGACACTAATGAGGACTCCCAGTAATGGGAGATATGGAGTTTCAATTGTCCATTACTGTAGCCAGCTGAGACATAGAGTGGCAGGGATAGATTGCATTCAGTTGAGATTTGATCAACGGTCCCAGGGTAATCCACCCTCCCCACCGTAAACATAGGCTGTTGCAAAACATAAGCTTTCTTTCTGCAAACCAACATTGGATTCTCTTTGCAGAAGAAAACACCTAAACAAACCTTTGATCACTGAGAGTTGAGCTGGTGCCTACCTGGGGCTCTCACCCCCATGTTCTAATGTCTATGACATGGTAATGCACTTCGCAGGCTGCCAATAGAGGAAAGTATTCAGCAACCCAACCACCAATCATTGAATTTACAAACTGTCCTCCCTGCAAAATATGATAAGAAAACCATGGCACCAATTATATAGGACTAAAACTCAGTTGTCTAATTTGTCTTAAGGCACATTCATTCAATGAGGTGGAATCTATAGTGACTTGTTTTTGTGGGAAGTCTGAGAACCAGAGTAAAGGCACTAGATTAACTTCTCAATGTTCAGTGAATTGTATGAATGTTTTCCTCAGCAATGGGGTCTTGTTTACAGTTTGCAGAGAGCACTATACTGGATGGTATAGGTATTTCTTCGGGACTGTTTAAGCCACAAAGTCAAATGTATGAAACCCAGTTATGACACTGAACTCTTCATTTGATGACAAGATTTTGTGTTTAATAATTCTTATTATTTTGTATTTTATTATTCTCTTTATTTTGGGGTTTATCACTCTTGTTATTTGGTGACACTGTTAACATTGCTGCCAAGGGCCTTCTCTATGGGCTTTGTACAGGATGGAGAGATGTGGAGCATCTTTGCTGATGCTGACAGGGCAGTCCACAAAGGAGATGAGGAGTCAGTGAGAGGAGGGAATCATCCAGGATGATGGTCAGGGGAATTTTGCAGCTGATTGAGTAACAGTCATGCCACTTAGGTGGATCTGACTTCTAGCAAACAGGTGCATTTTTATTTATTCAAGTTTCACACACACACAACAAAGACAGACTAATGATTATACAAGCGGTATAGATTATGTGTTTGATTTTTCATTTCATGTCTAGGGTTACAAGTTCAGTTACAATTAGAAAATAAAACAGAACAGCTTTTATTATTTTATTACCCCTGTAACTCTAATTTAAATAATCTAAAGAATGTGTCTCCCCAAGCAAACATGTTTAATATATGACAGCCTGATTTTAAGCTGGCAATGATTCTAGTCCAAGAGCACTCCAGAAAACAGAAAAAAACTGAACTGATCTTTTATGAATAGCAACTAACACTGTTTTCTATATGTATCATAATCTATACAAAAAGCTTAATTTAGTCAAACTGTTTTATTTACTGAGTTTCATTTCTTCAGATGTGTACACTGTGGATCTCTGTCATTAAACCTCATTTTTAGAAACCTCTAAGTCTATATTAAAAAGATGTCTTAAATGTCTAAGCTATTTTCCTGTGACCTGTCAGGGTTTGTAAATTGTTTTTTTTACCTTGTGCCAACTATATTGTTTTAGTTTGCTCAGGAGCAGATATCCTAAGTAGATTCCTGGAATAATGGCCTCACAAAGCTATGTACTTATCTTTGATTAATGGTTTCCAGAACATTAGGAAGACTTCCAAATAATGGTCACATAAGTTTAATTTTAGGATTTTATAAAAAGACTCAGGTATCATTTTTTTCCAGGAAAAAACATAAAATGAACCATAATGCTGAAAGTCCCTAAGAATACAATATGCAGAAACCAAACCCCAAAAAAGTTAGTGATAGAAAGACATTGATCGCACATTTCTGCTCAACTTTGCTGGGACTGTGTCAAGTAGCTGTGCTGGTGTCATGACTCTTGCTTCTTCTATTGTGGATTAAGCACATCACCCAAAGTGATGGTCCCAAATCTGATGCAGGGCCAACTTGGCCCCATCACAGTGAGTGGGTCATTTCACTGGGTTTTCTTAGTCCTCCAACTCATACTTGTTTCATTCTTCTAGTGGCTGTAAATAAGAACTGAGGATCCACACTTTATTATCACAAGATATATTGTCCCCAAGGCTTTTGAAGAAGTTACATAATGCAGACAAAGCCATCTTTTATAATATTAAACTCAAAGCTTTAATCTTAAAAACATTTCTTGCAGGTAAGATAAAAAACCTTAATTGAAAAATTTAACGGATTCTCCCTAATAAACTTACAAACAAACACATGTCTGTTAACACAAACGTTCTAAAACATTATAATGTAGGAGAATTGACCTTATAGTTAGATGTGAGTTTATTAACTCTATATACTTTATTCATTTTTTTAATTTCTATAGGATATTATTTTTAGTAATAAAGAAAATCTTTGGCAATGAATATAAAGTAAGTTCCTCATGTAGACCAATGGTCCTCAGCCTTCTTAATGCTGAAACTTTTTAGGTATAGTTCCTCAGGTTATGGTGACTTCCAACCAAAAGCTTTTCATTGATACTTCATGACAGAAATTTTTCTATTGTTATGAATCATTATGTGAATATCTGATAATTCGTATGGTCTTAGGCAACCCCTGTGGCAGTATCATTTGACCTAAAAGGAGATGGGTTCTGCAGGTTGAAACCCTCTTAACTAAACCCATTATTCTTAATCAGAAGCTTTTTGTAAAGCAATATTTTTTGCTAATTTTACTTAAAAAAAATCTTTCTGTATCTACTATTTCTTGTCGCATATTGGGTAGACATAGCCACTTATCTAGAGAAGAAAAGATTCTTAGTGATGGAACAGAAAAGCTGAGTTCAGCTTTGTACAGTCCCAGGATAGTTTGCAGCATACCAGACTGATATTCCCTGGTCCTGAAAACACAGTGGTGTCCATGGAAGAGGGTGCTGTGTCCCAGGAGCTGAAGGCCACCAGCTTCAGACTTCTTGTTTAAAAGGGTGGAGGCATATTATTCAGTATTGTGTTCAGCCAGCAGGTTTATAGTCCATTTCTAATCAGATCCAACATTATCAATTGCACTAGGACATACTGTTTAAACTTGATAAGTAACTAAGGACTGTTGGGCTTTTTATATTATACATAAGTTGAAATTTTTACCTCTTTAGAGCACATACTCTCCACTGGCATCCTGTGAGAAACCCATGGAATCTTTGGATTTGTAAGATCCCTGTCTCCATTAGGCCAATCTGAAAGAGCAGCTGTGAATGTCGCACATTCTGAGCTCACTGCTGCTGTCACAAGAAAAATGTAAAGTTTAGTGGAGATCAAAGGCATATGAGAACTTGTTAGACACTGACAGGAGCAGAGCTCCTTGTCTGTTATATTCTTGACCTTGAGATTAGGAACTTCCTGTATCCACATAAGGTCTACCTCTCTCATAGGATGTTTTGTTAGAGGTTTACAGAAGAAATCTGAATGTGCTTATCAGAAATTATTTAATATTTCATACCAGTAGAGTAGATGTATAAAATTATATATTTAATTCAAAATAGAGCGTTATGCATATTCGATAAGAGAATATTTATTTTCCAATAATATTTATGACTCAATGGTGAAATATTAACATCAGATAAATAATTTGAGTTGGGTAGATAATGCCATGAGCTGCCTTATAACCAATTGATTAATGACACTACTTTTAGAGATTGTCTCCATGTATAGATTAGATTGGACTAGAATTTCCTCGGTAACGCAGGCTGGCCTCAAAATCATGGGTGCCCTGGTTTTGTCTCTCCAGTTTTGGGAGCACAGATGTGAATCTCCACTCCTTGCCATGATATTTCAACTATTTATTTTTCTCTTATACTTTACACATGATTCTAGCTTCATAATTTACTTCTCATGTATACTTTCAGAGTTCAATAATATGAAGTCCTCGCAGGTTCTGTGGTTTTGCTTATTGCTATTGATTTTTCATTCATAGCCAAATATTTTTTTCACCTTTTGGATGGTAGCAATCACTGATGTAGTGTTCTATTATTCTCCATAAAATCATTACATAGATTAGGATGGCTCTGCCACATTCTGGAGAGATTTACCTTTTCATGATATCAGAAGAACATCTTAACCCTATTTCAATACTGCTAATTTCTAAATTATACTAACATTTGTGTTCCTTGAGTAAAACAGGTGGCAGTGTTGGTCTACAGGAAAGACTTCTTGAAAGAATCTAGTATTTCTTCTTCTTGTTTTTCTTTTTTTTTCTCTTTTTGCAGATTTAAATCCCTTTTGCAATTTCCTGAAGTTGTGGAGAGGATACTTGTTAGTTTTTGCTGGGTATCCATTGTTTGAGAATAAAGTTCCTATGATCTCAGACTTAAATTAATATCTGCCTGGATATCCACAGAGAGAATCCTTGGATGCTCTTTCCACCTTAGTCCTTTGTTTATCTATGAAACTAGAGCCCAAATATCTGAGGCCCTGCTCTCTGTCTTCAGTATCAGAGTGGCTTTGGAGATGAGTAATATTGAACACATTTAGCCTGGATTCTATTTCTTCCTTTCATCTTTTCTTCCATCTTCCCTTTCTTTTATTGCATGCTTTCTTACTCTGTTTATTTTGTTGTTGTTGTGATGTTTTTGAACATATCCTATTATTTCCCTAGGACTGCCAATCTGAGATAGCTCCACTAATGTTTCTACAGAAGTCAATTTATTTAAATATCTTGAATTTTAACCGGTCGGCTATTAGAGCACCTAGTAATTTTGTGTTTGAGAGCTGTAAGGTATTCTTTTTCAGTGATTGTTCATGCTCCCTGTAATAGTATTTTTGACTGTTGATAGACACCAGCTGCACTCACAAACATTGCACAGGCATTTGCTTTTGTATTTGCTGACTGCTTTGCATGGGACCCCTACAGCCCAGCCCAGCTGCTGAGAATATATAAACCAGGCTTTGCAGTGAGAACTGAACAGCATTAGACAGCAGGGGGAGCAAGATGAAATCACATACCCAGGTTTTCACATCCTTGCTGCTTTGGGTGTCTGGTGAGAAACTCAAAATATTGCAACCTTTACAGTGTCACTTCTTTGTAGATAAGAACTTGAGTCTGCCAGGCTCAATATTTCATATTTCAATAATAATACTCTGACAACATGATGGTACAAATATATTAAGTGACAAATTTCAACTGTTTTCCAATCTGTGTTTGTGTCTATATACATGTTCATTGTGTGTTCCTGATTGCAGGTGCTTGTGCAGACATCGTGATGACTCAGTCTCCATCCTCCCTGGCTGTGTCACCAGGAGAGAAGGTCTCCATCAGCTGCAGGTCCAGTCAGAGTCTTTATTACAGTGTCAACCAAAAGAATTACTTGGCCTGGTACCAACAGAAACCAGGGCAATCCCCTAAGCTGCTGGTCTACTGGGCATCCACTCGGCATACTGGGGTCCCTGATCGCTTCACAGGCAGTGGATCTGGCACAGATTTCACTCTCAGCATCAGCAGTGTACAGGCTGAAGACCTGGCAGTTTATTACTGTCAGCAGTATTATGAATATCCTCCCACAGTGCTTCAGCCTCCAACACAAACCTCCTTGAGAGTCTCACCAGCTGCCTGCACCACACACAGCCCTGGCCCTGCACACTTCCCTCTTCTGCCTGATAGCTGGTGTTCCAGAGAAACTTACGAATAGTTTGCAGAAGAAAGGGAAAATTATGAGTTCATAAATTTTCATTTATGAAAATGCAAAGAGAACTCACGATTTTCATTCTTTTCCTTCTGTAGAACTTGGAAGACATAAAAAAGGCCATTAGATCACTGTAAGAAATCTGGAAGCTGATGTAGATGTTATTAATATTAAACTTCTCTTAGAACACAGGGAGAATGACAAAGTTGATCAGAATAGTTAGTCTGTAGAATTACAAGGAGAGCAGGCGAAAGCAGAGTGGGCAAAACTCGACAAAGAAAAAAAGCACAAAAGTGAGATATGGGACCATTTGTAAACTGGGGAGAAGCCCCAGAATAAGAATGAGTCTGTGCAAGCAAGCCTCAGGAGCAGAGAAGAAATATCTGCAAAAAGACTCAAGAGAGAAGTTTTATACTCAAATAGATGAAGTGCAAACTCCTTCCCTAGACCCTTAAAGAACGCACCAGCCACATATATTTACTGAGTCCCATATTTTAGAGATTTTATAAAAAAAAAACAGATTGAGAAATGAGGTAGAGGGGTTGATTTTAGAGAAAAATAAGCTGAAAAGGGATTTTTAAGCAACAATATGCCACCTTGAAAATACCACAGACATATCAAAGATGACACATTGAACCCTCCAAGCATCTCATCAGAAGGAAATGAAGGATCTCCTTTTCCAAAATTTTTCTTCTAAATGGTCAAACTCAATTGCAAAAATCATAAATTCAAAAAGTACTTATAAAACATTTTCATTGTGCCTGTTATATTTTTAGGGGAGGGCCAGGTGAGGTGGTGGTAGGTTTTGTCACAGAAGCATTCTATGTCTATCTTTCTCAACTCTAATTCCGTTGGGCACTGATCATGGACTTCCACTTTTTATCTGGTGACAGTATGCATAATTATAATATGCACAAAAATTGCTAATTTAATTAAAAAATCCCAGTATTTAAAGTAAATCACAAATGTGAGATACAAAGCTGCAGCCAATCTGTTTTCAAATGTCTCTCCCAGTCTGTCCTACAGTTCCTTGCTGGAGAGTGATCTGTCATGGAGGCACACATGTGGTCTGCACTGAGTGCTCCTGGTCATCCACATGAAAGAGCCAGGTGATGTGAGGACACCTGGTAGCTCTTAGAAGCATGATAAGAGCTGCATAAGACATTGTAATTTTTAGCCACTTTAAAATGTACTATTAAACTATGAACTAAATCTATAGAATGTATGTTACACTAAAAGCACATTTTGATATGGACTGCATTTTAATTGCCTGTGCCAATAAATGCAATTCTGAGCCCCCGGACAAGTGGCTAGGGAAGTGTACCCTGTGACACTGGACCAGGATATAGATTCTGAGAAAATATTTGGAACTAAATAGAAGGTGCTGGAGTAGTCTGTGCTTATTTTGAGATCTCGTGAACAAAGTTAAACAGTTTAGAAAACAAAATTCTATCTTAGGTGTACATTTGAAACTGTTAGTTTCATGGTCCTGGTAGTATGGAAGAGGAGTGCCAAGCCCAGGGAAATGGGGAGAAATACAACCATTCAGAGTAGACAATAGGCAGGATAATTTAGGCTGTTGATTGTCAGGAATAATTGTCTGGAATCTGTTAAATAGTTATTGAGAGGAGTCACAAAAATTTATTTTGGCTTTAAAGGTTAATTGGGAAGTAACTGTAATCTGAAAGCAGGGTCAGATTGTGTTGGGAAGAATATAATTTGAGAAGATCTGGTTGTGTCAAAATAGTCTTTTCCAGGGAGAGTTAAGGCAGGTTCTTAAGATGAGATACTTTAAGAACATTGGAGATTGGGGAGGGTCTTGACAGACTTAAGAGGAACAGTCAGTAACAGTTTGGGGGAGTTTGGTGTGAACAGGTTGAGAGCACTTTGCTTTTGTTCCTCAAGGGGAACTTAGATGGTCTAGGATGCAAGCAGCCAGTACTGAGAATAGGGCATTGTTGCTATGGTATTGGCAGTGAGAGGAACTGTAACTAATGAATGAATTTGAAGAAGAGGCAGAAAGAAAACAATGGGAGGCATTTAAGTAGTTGTCAGAGGAGTTGAGGAGAGAGTTTGGTAGATACCTTCACCCAAGTGAGGGTTTAATCATGAGTGTGGTCTGTGTGTGTGAAAGAGAAAGAAAGAGAGGACACAGTTTGGGTTTCGTTACACCTTTAATTGGATGTGTAGAATTTATGGGGTTTTTTTTGGCGTGTTTGATGCCTGAGAACATCTAGACAATTAATTTAGGGGAGTCAGTTGGCAGTAGACACTTGGCAATCATTTGGGCAGAGAAAAAGTATGTGTGTGAGAAGAAAAATGAGGTTTGAGGGGAATGGGTGATATCAAGAACACTGGAGCCAGAAGTTGAGGATTAATAATGCTAAAGGAGAGATCAGTATAATGTACCTGTCTGACAAGAAGGAGCTGACAACCATATAAAAATTGTAGCAGAAGTAGCTAGAAGACCATCTTGTGTGTAAAGGGATGTGATAGGAATTCCTTGTGAATTTTGGTCAGGGGTGTAGAGGATCTGATCAATGCTGAGGCAAGGAGATTAAGTGTGGAATAATTAAGAGGAGGATAACTAAGGAATATGACTGATGAATCTCTGGTAAGGCAAGTTTGAGAGATGAAATCTGAGAAGGTGGAAGGGGCAGTGGAGCCCTTTTTAAGTTAGGAATTGAGGGAGACTGTGCTGAGAATAGATTATGAGAGTGGACCCTGGAGATTCTGCCTTTACCCTCAGCTTTAGTAGCTGTGGGGGAGGGGCAGCAGTAGGGAATCATAGCTATTTGCTAGATTTAGAGGTAAGCAGAGAGGCTGTGACAAGAGTGTGCAAACAAAAGATCATCTGTGGAATGTGTTGTTTAGAGTTGTGGAGAGATATGCAATGGGACAAAGAGCAGTGTTTGTGTATTTTGGAAGTCCAAGAATGGAAAGGTTTCTATATAACTGGGATGCAGAGGGCTAGAGTAGAAAAAAGAATGTTTTATGCCTGATGAATTGTTTGTGGATGGGAGGTAAGTGGCGGTCTAGAAATAACATGGTATAGGAAATATATCAGGAGTATCTAGGAATCTATGATGGAGGATGCTGTCTGAGACTGTAGAGATGGGGAGTGGAGATGGGCAAGGTGCTCTTAAAGTGAGGTATCTATGGGTGGTGTGAGAGAGAATCTGAGATAGGTGACTTGGAGAAAGGAGAGTTGTGCGTTGGAAGGTGAGAGCCAGAAACCTCTGAAAATGAGGAAATTTAGGAGAGAGTTCAGATTGGCAATTAGAGAGAGAAGGACTATATAGAAGGATGTTATGTACATACTAAAGCAGGCAGGAGGAAAAGGGAGAAGGCAGGCCAAGTCCATAGTAATGCTTGGCCAAATGGATGGGGACTGTCTCTGCATCCCTGGGGAAGGACAGGCGAGTTCAGTTGTTAGAATTTTTCAGTGTAAGTATCCATCTATCTGAACACAAAATGCCTTGGGAGTATTGAGATGATAGTGTCCTTAAGATTTAGGACTGAAAAGTGAGTGTTTTATTCAGGGATGATAGATAATAGCTTAAGGATGTAAAGAAACAGCAGTTAATGAAGAAAGATCTTGAACTAGGTAAAAGGTTTTCTCAAGTTTTTTTTTTTTTTTTCTGTTAATATGGGAGTATTTTAGGGCAAGGAAGTAGAAATGATGGGTGTGAGGCCTAGGCAATGCTGATTATGGGTAGGGAGTTTTGAGTTTGGAGATGTATGCACAATGTTCTACAAGTATAATAGAGATTTGTGATATACAGTGAGGGAAAGAGAGGTGGCATGTTTCTGTGGCTTATTTATATTTAAAATTGATTCATCTTTTAGTTAAACAGCAGTTATTTCTAAACATTAAAAGCAGTTATTCCAGCAGTATACCCAATTCACCACACAGAGACTAGAATTTATTTAATTAACATAGAGGACAATGCTGGGCAAGAGTAAAACCATCCTAAACCTCTAAGCCTGCTTAACATCCTAACATTCAGATTTCACTCATTATACTTGCTTTTAGTCATATCTTAGGTACTGTCATCTATCCCTGTGTTTCAAAGTCCTCTCCTGCTGATCCCTTGCACTCCTTCTCCTCCCACTACAGACCAGGATGTCCCACCCTACTCTCTCCATTGCTCAGCGCTGGGGCTGGTTGTCTTATTGGCAATACAGGGAACAAGGGTGGCATGTTTACATAAACTTAAGACAGGTGATGCTTAGAATAAGCACCACAATGCCATATCCAGATTGAAATCACATAGCGGGTTAGAGAAATCAGCCTTTGAATGAGCAAGTGTAGATTGTATTCATCCCACAAAAACATGCCAGAAGCATCCCATACAGTGAGATTGACTCAGGAAGTGGGCAGAGGAGAAGATGGGTTTGGGGACTGGGAGACTGGTAGTGTACAAATAGAGTGTTAAGAAGGAAGAGGGGGGACTCAAGATTATCTTAAGAGCTTTTATCAGGGACAAAAAGGCAAAATTTATGTCAACTCTGGAGAAGATATCTTTTCCTACTAAGGTAATAGGAGATTAGGAAATGAGTAAAGAAATTCCTTGAAAGGAGCAATTTAAGGGAGAAGTCTGGAGGGGACTGGAGGACTGGTTGTGAATTCTGACAATGGGTGAGGGAGAGGGGTAAGTGAAGCCCCAACAGTAGCATAGAGAGAAGGAAAGAAATCTGAAACAACTCTTTATACATTTTAAGTTACTCTCTCAGATATACAAATCACTTTCTCAAGTTTTCATATCATCAGACCATAACACATTTTTGAACTGTCATAACTTCAGACCTATATGTCTTAGACCTTCATAACTTGTATCCTTTGTTCTTTTTTCTTGATATATATAACTTACTTGCCTTTGTCTCATAACTTTTAAAAACTGATATATTTCTTAGTATGAAAACTGTCAGCAAGGTAAACTATACATAAGAAGAGGATTGACCAAACAGCTGGGCATTTACTGCTGTTAGAGCTACAATTATCCATCAAGGTCATCAGAGATCCAAGGAGGATAAACTTGAGTAGAAAGTAAAACTTAAATGGTTTTTGTATCACTTAAAATGACAGAGACTTGAATAGACAGTCAATCAGTTCAAGCATATCAAGTTTCATCAGGAATCTTCCACTGTGGCCTGACAAGACTGCATTGCTAGGGGAAAATAAGCAAAGAGCATGCAACCAAGTTCAAGACAGAGGCAGCCCAAGTTCTTTTTACTCACGTACCCACAGGAAGACTGAGCTGCCTTTTGGCTACATGTGAGCAGGGGGTGGACACTGACAATACAACAAAACAAGTCTACAGACAAGGAAAAGTTCTTTACCAACCCAACATCCTACTGAAGGCTGATAATACCTAGATTACATAAAGATCTCAAAAAAATCAGGCACAAATACTCCAGTTAAAAATGAGGTGCATATCTAAACAGAGAATTCTAAACAGGAATATGGAATGGTGGAGAAGCAAAGAAATGCTCAAAATCCGTAGTCATCAGGAAAATGCAAATCAAAACAACCATGTGATTCCAACTCACACCCATCAAAATGGGTAAGATCTAAAATCAAGTGACTGGGAAATCAATCTGGCACTTTTTCAGAATATCAAGAATAGTACTATCTCAAGATCTAGCTCTATAACTCTTAGGCATATATATAAATATATCCAAAATACTCCCAAATATACAGCAGGGACCTTTGCTCAACCATATTCATAGCAGCTTTATTTGTAATCGTCAGAATCTGGAAAAAAAAAAACAAAACAGATATCCCTCAATAGAGGAATATAAAAATGGTGGCACATTTACACAATGGAATACTATTCAGCTATTAAAAACAAGGAAATCATGACATATGTAGGCAAACAGATATTTGAATTGCCGTAGAAGCACAAAGAAATTTTTGAAAGTTTAATTCTGAGGCATAAAAGTGCTCCTGCACCCAACCTATTTTATAGTAGAGCCATGACATGGAAGCTCAGAATAACAGAACTGGATTCCATAATGCCAGCCAGAAAATCATTGTGATACATTTAAAATACTCAAGGGAATGCTTTGCTAATCCTAACTGCCATAGGGTGACACAAGTGCAGGTGTCCTTTGAGCAATAAGTCAAGCTGTTCTGAGCTGATTTGCATGTTGAGATATTAGCCATAGTGAAGATTGTTCAAGGGCTCTTTACAGGCAGCATTCCAATGCCTAAGAAGCAGCCTCAAGTCCAGCTGTCAGAGATGGGGTCAGCTGCTTTCCTGCTGTGGGGACTCCTGCTGTGGGTGTCAAGTGAGAGGCTACAGTTTTGGGAACAGCCCCTGTGGTCACTGCTGTTTTCCATTCCTTGATGCCCTGATAAAGTTATGGCTTTAAGGCAGTACAGGCACAGGTGCCAGTATGATGAGCAAACATTTGACAGAAAAATGAGAAAGACAGAGAAATGGAGTGTTACTTGCACTGTAGAGAGAAGCAAAATTGGGTTATTGATGGCAGTGAGGACCAGGACCCAGGCTGCCACAAATGGTCATGTCTTGGTTTATGATGCTACTGCAGCCTGGTTCTGTGTTTATGTTTGGGCCATGCAGAAGTCTGTGGACTGTGTTACAGCCTGAAGCCATGTTGAGGTCTGAGGGCTGTGCTGCTGCTCAGGGTCACATTAAAGTGACTATCCTGTACTGCCTGTGCTGCCCCTGAGCCCACGGTGATGTACATGTTCTGAGCTGCCCTGATGGTATTATCTAGTTTTATGGTCCTATTGTAGCCAGATTGTGATCAAGATAATTATTGTCCTCAGAAATCAGGTTGAAGTCCATGATCCATGCTCCCACTAACTTTGAAGATGAAGATAATTGATTTTGGTCAAGAACCCAAAACATACAATGGGAAAATGGCAGCATCGTCAACAAATTTGATGGGCTAACCAGTTGTGTACATATAGAAAAATGCAAATAAATCCATACTTATCACCCTGCACAAAACTGGAGTCCAAGTGGATCAAAGACCTCAATATAAAACCCGATACACTCAATCTGTTAGAAGAAAAATGGGGGAAGAGCCTTGAACACATTGGCACAGGAGACAACTTCCTGAAAAGAACACCAACAGCTCAGGCTCTAAGAGTAACAATCAATAAATGGGACCTCATGAAACTGAAAAGCTTCTGTAAGGAAAAGGATACTGTCATCAGAACAAAATGACTGCCTACATATTGGGAAAGGATCTTCACCAACCCTATATCTAACAGAGGGCTAATATCCATAATATATAAAGAAATCAAGAAGTTAAAAAGCAACAAATGAAGTACTCTAATTAAAAAGTTGGGTACAGACCTAAACAGAGAATTCTCAATAGAGGAATAGCGAATGAGAGAAAAACACTTAGAGAAATGGTCAACATCCTTAGTCATCAGGGAAATGCAACTCAAAATGACCCTGAGATTTTACCTTATATCTATCAGAAAGGCTAAGATCAAAGATTCAAGTGACAACACATGCTGGAGTGGATGTGGAGAAAGAGGAACCCACCCCCATTGCTCGTGGGAATGTAAACTTTTACAACCACTTTGGAAATCAATCTGGCACTTTCTCAGCCAATTAGGAATATTGCTACCTCAAGATCTAGGTATACCTCTCCTAGGCATATATCCAAAATATGCTCAAATATACAACGAGGACATTTGCTCAACCATGTTTATAGCAACTTTATTTGTAATGGCCAGAATCTGGAAACAACCCAGATATTCCTCAGTTGAAAAATGGATACAGAAATTGTTGTACATTTACATAATGGAATACTACTCAGCAATTAAAACCAAGGAAATCAAGAAATTTGCAGACAAGTAATGGGAATTTGAAAAGATCATCTTGAGTGAGTTATCCCAGAAGCAGAAAGACACCCATGGTATATACTCACTTATAAGTGGATATTAGACATTTAAGATAAATCTACTAAAATCTGTACACCTAAAGAAGCTAAGCATGAAGGAAGACACTGGGTAAAATGATCAATCCTCACTCAGAAATCAAACAGGACAGACGTCAGAAGAGGGAGAAAACAGGGAACAGGACAGGAGCCTACCACAGAGAGCCTCTGAAAGACTCTAACCAACAGAGTATTAAAGAAAATGCTGAGAATCATACCTGAACATTGGGGAGTGTGCAAGGAATCTTATGAAAGAAGGGGAAGATAGAAAGACCTTGAGGGAACAGGAGCTCCAGAAAAAGAGGAATAGAACCAGGGCCCAGGGATCTTTTCTGAGACTGATACTCCAAGGAAGGATCATGCATAGAAAAAACCTAGAACCCCTGCACACATGTAGCCCATGGCAGCTCAGTCTCCAAGTAGGTCCCCTACTAATGGAAACAGGGACTGGATCTGAGATGAACTCAATTGCTGGGTCTTTGTTCATCTACCTCTGGGGGAGAGGTAGTCTTTCCTGGACACAGAGGAATGCAGCCAGTCTTGATGAGACCTGATAGTCTAGGGTCAGAGGAAAGGGGAGGTGAACCTCCCCTATCAGTGACTTGAGGAGGGCCATGGGAAGAAATGAGGGAGGGAGTGTGACATTAGGAGGGTCTCAGGGAGGGGGCCTACAGCTGGGATACAAAGTGAATAAACTTTAATTAATAAAAAAATATTTAAAATATAAAAACAAATTTTGATAATTCTAAAAAACTAAAAATGTTCAAGAAAACTTTTATTGGAAGTGAAAAGGATGATTGCACACCTAGATGAGAAAGAGGCACATGAGAGGCTCCTGTGATGACCTCTACACCCATTTCAATGCCCAAGGCCCCAAGATACTTCTAGCCTAAACAGGAAGACATTGAAGTGAACTCATTCTTTTTGATTGTTTTGTTGTTGTTGTTTTGTTATTATTATTTATATAAAGACCACAATTTCTCCTCCATCCATTCCTTCTAGGTCCCCCTACCTTCCTTCTGCCAACCCCCAACAATTCCTCCTCTGTTTCGCTTCAGAAAACGGCAGAAGTTTTAAAAAGTGTGGTACATATGCTGAAGTTGGCGCTTCACGATTCATGGTTTCTGACTGGGTGTGTGGGAAAGCAGCAACTCAGTTCTTTTTAAGAGAGAATTTAAAGGTCCTTTGTGGAAGATTCAACTCATCAATTTATCAAAGGAGATACTGAGGCTCATAGGCATACTTTGGGCAGAGTGCCAGAACCCATATGGAAGAAGAGGGAGATAGAAAGACCTGGAATGGAAAAGATCTCTACAAGGGAAACAATAGTGCCAAAATACCTGGACCCATGGGGCCTGCAGAGACCAATACTCCAACTAAGAACCATGCATGGGGAGGACCTAGACAGCCTGTTCAAAGGAAATAAATTGGCTGCTCAGTTTCCAACTGGGTTCCCTCATAAAGGGTACGCAGACTGTCTCTGATATGAACTCAGTGGTTGGCTCTTTGATCAACTCCCTCTGGGGTGCGAGCTTTGCCAGGCCACAGAGGAAATTGATACAGCCAGACTTGATGGGATCTGATAAACTAGGATCAGATAGAAGCTAAGGTTCTCCCCTATCAGGAGATTAGGGAGAGGGCATAGGGGGAGAATAGGAAGGGTAAATGCAACTGGGAGGAGTTGAGGGAGGCAGCTGCAGAGGGGATACAAAGCAAAAAAAAATGTAGTAAACATATATAAATAAAATTAATTTTTTAATAAAAGACAGAACTTAAAGAAAAGCAGGTCACTGAGAGTTTCTCCATGCTTCATTGAATGTAGAGAAACATAGATTGAACATGATATTAGTTTCTTTTTTCTTTTTAATTTTTAAGTTTTAGGGAAGTAGGTCACAATAGTTGGAGACTGGAAGGACTGGGAAATAAGTGTGACAGGGTTCATGATATGAAATTGCCAAAGAATCAATAAAAATATAAAGTTGAAAAATTATAGCAAATAATTGGTGGCACGTTTCTCTTCCCTTAGTGGCTTCTCAGAGTGCAGCTCATGGCTGCTCTTGTATATTCCAAATACAAATGTGCTATACTGGGATGCTTACAGTACATATTGTGACAGCAATGTGTGTTTATCATTTCAGGTTCCACTGGTGACATTGTGCTGACCCAGTCTCTAGCTTCTTTAGCTTTTTTCTCTAGGACAGAGATACGTTTTCACTGCAGTGGCAGTGAAAGTGTTAATTCATGTAACTGCAGTTATATGCAAAGCTATCTTCAGAAACTAGGACATCTGCCTAACCTCTTCATGTATGCAGCATCCAACCTAGTATCTGGGGTCTCTGCCAGCTTCAGTGGCATTGGGTCTTGGACAGACTTCAGCCTCACCATCCATCCTGTGGAGGCTGATTCTGCTACAATCTATTACTGTCAGCAGAGTAAGGAGTTTACTCCCACAATGCTCCAGGGCTAAAGAGAATCCTCCTGGGGTTGCTGCTCCTTGAGGCTCAGTCTCTAAACTGTCTCTTTTTTAAGTAATTAATCTTCTTATTAATTACAGTTTATTCATTTTGGATCCCTGCTGTAGCCCTCTCCATCTTCCCCTTCCAATTCTTCTTCCAATTCTTCCTTCCTCCCTCTTCTCCCATACCCCTCTCCCAGTCCACTGATAGGGGAGGTCCTCCTCCCTTTCCTCCTGATCCTAGTCTATCAGTTCTCATCAGGACTGTCTGCATTGTATTCCTCTGTTGCCTGGTAAGGCTGCTTCTCACTCAGGGATCTGAACTATCTCTTACATCTTCACTATCTTAAGGTAGAAGACATGTTTGTAATGAGGGTTAAGTTCTGAGACAGAGATTGTCTCACTATGTATGCCTTATAATTTTTTTTAATTCTTTTACTTAATGAAGGCTTCCATGATACAATTTTCAAGGCATTTTTATGTTCAATACACTGAGCAAACAATTATTTAAAATTTGCAGAAAACTATCCTCAGTTCCCCAAAATAACCAGAGCTTTGTACAATGAAGGATGGTAGTGGTTTTACAGACATAAGCTGATATTTTCAGCCTATGTTAAATTTCCACTTCTATATGTGTGATATTTCACAAGTTCTTCTTCAGCACATCACACAGGCAAGCCTACTGCAGCTGATTCTTCTGCACATCTCTGATCTGTTTCTCTGTTTCCTTCCCAGATGATCATCTACAGTGTTAGACTGACTAACTGTCCTTTCCTCCTTATTCAATACTCATATCTTTCTCTATAAGATCTTCAACAATGCCATAGATTCTTTTCTTGTATTGTTTACCTTTTTGCTGTCTTTCCTGGTATGAGAGTGCAAAGTCTCACTGTGTGTCCTGACCTGTAAATCCCTCTTTGTTGCCAAGTGACCTCAAGCTTGCAACTCACCTACCCATTTCCCTTCACTTCTGGATTACACGACACAATTCCCAGGCCCTTTTCATTCTCTACAAGTTCTTCAGTGCAGGTCCATGAACTCTAGAGGACCAGGCATGCAGAGCCATGATCATGGAAGGTTTACTTTCTCACATCCTCCACTTGTATATAAACATTCTTGGGCTTTTGTATCCTTCTCATGAGACTGAGAAAGCTCAACAAAATTATACTTAACCATTTTTTTTCAGATGAATATTGATGTGATTAAGTTCACAGTCCTAAGTCACAACAATGAAACTTTATTTTATCACTCTGTGTTGCAGAAGTTAGCACCAACTTAGAGGTTTATAAGCAGAACACCTGTAATCTCCGCAGGGTATGTCTGGATCCTTTCCTCGGGCTCTCATAGGCCACACTCAAGGTATTATCAAAGCTGCATTCTCATCTGCATACTCAAGAAAACCTTCTTGTAAGACCAGTGAGGATATTAGTACAACCTTTTTTTTTTCTTGTTCTTTTCTTTTGGGAATATACTCTCACTTGAATTTTAGTCAAAAGACTGCAACTCTGAGAAAGTCCTGCCTCAGCCACTCATGTTGTTATGAGTAGAAGCCTGATCCTTCCTGACCAATGGTTTTCACACTTGCTGAGTGAGCATGCATTAAGAAAATCATCAAGACTATGGAAGATTTCAAGACTAATCAGCCTGGTTCAGGAGAAGGTGGCTGAACTCTATCCCCAAACTCAGAAAAATGTTCTAATTAAAATATACAATGAGCTTTTAATTAAACAAATCTATGTATTGAGCCAGGGAGAAAACTTTAACACATTACATGATTTCCATTTTTATTATAGTTGAGTAATTGTCTTTGCACATAAACACCTCCTTCTTATTTTCTAAACATTTGTTGATAGACATTTCATTGATTTAAGTTTATTTTCTTGTAAATTGTGCAGCAAAAAATGGATATGAGGAGATATATATATATATATATATATATATATATATATTGTACTGGTTTACATTTATTCAAGAACATGCCTAGTGCAGGATTAGTTGTATTATCTGGTAGTTTCATGTTTCTTAAGCATCCTCCACATTGATGTCCTCAGGGGCTGTAGCAGTGTGCAGTCCCTTCAGAAGCACATACTGCTTGCTTAGTCTGCATGGTTTTCCATTATATTTAGTTGATTTTATGATTTCCTTTTTATTAGTTATTCAAATAAAGTGTCATTTATGGTTTTGCTTCAATTTCTATCTCACTCTCAAAAATGAGAAGAATCTGAAAGCCTCAACAGATCATCTATAACACTACCCATCTTCAGAAGAGCACATTATTTTGATATCCTTGAACTTTCCTTACCTTTACTCACATCTATTCATTTAGAAGAGAATGGACAATGTATATTCTTCTGCTCCAAATTTTCAGGGTGAGAATGCTGTAACTGAAGGCAACATTAAGGCTTTGCCTGGATGAAACTGTGTTTCCACAGGGCATAGAACTCATCTGTAACTTGTTGATCCATTTTTATTTCTTTCACATAAGTTCAGAAAATTTTTAATGATGTTCCAAAGTCAAGAAACACACATGGCAGTTGGACCATCTAAGTAGAGAGCTTTTCATTTTAGGTTAAAGCATTGTATGAGGAGACTATGTGCCTTTTGCATAATAATAAATGATGAACACCCCAGCCTCCACTCTTCTGATTTTGAGAATGAAATATGAATATTTCTTAACCCATTTCCATGGAGACTGTCAAGATCCCTAGTGTCCAGCCTGGAAATGTATGAGTCAGTATCTGTGGCCTATGCCCAGCTTGTATTTCAGAAGTGTGATATCACCTGTAAAATGTTCAATGTAACACCAGGTATATAGGTCTATAAGTTTGGTGAAGAAGACAAACTTTCCTGCATAAATAATAAGAATCTTACTTGAATCTTATTTGAAGCTTTTTGACTAGTTAGGAGGTATTCACTCCAGGTGTTCATGTGCAATATTATGTATAGTTCAAGGGTATGAATAGAGATCAGTGAGTTTTTTTTTTTTTTCTTAAGCTACAAAGTTTTGATCTTTGGATCTGGAATAGCATTCAAAGTCCAAGTGATAAACTGCTGGCTCTCATTGCCTAACTTAGGGAAAGTGACTGGGTCAGAGAGGCAGACCAGAAGCTCACATTCTCATGGGGTTCTTCTCCTACAATGCAGCGCCTAATGAATTTTTGTTTGTCAGAGATATAGGTCTTGAACTCTCTCCACTGATTTTCTTTTTAAACTTCCTAGAAGACCTTTTATGTCTTTTGTTTAGCCTTTCTCATGAAAGCAAAGGCTATCCTGAGGGGCCATTTAACTCAGTACATTTTAAGATATATCATCAAAGCAGCATCCCTTTTTGGATGGTCATTTATTCTCTGCTGGATTTGGTGAATATGTGATAGGATCTAAAGTACATTTGGTGATGATCATTACTGACAAGAAAAGGAGCCTAAACCAATGACTGGAATAGTACAAGCAGAAGGATTAAGTATTGCTGATCTATTAGTAAAGTGACTAAAATTACCAATGATATATATATTTAAATTGAACTTCATTATTTTAATTCATGTACCATAAAATGGTAAATGATGTGTGGTAGGTTATATGCTCATTATATATATGTGCACTCCTTTTTTTTGAAACATCACAGAGAGTGTAAACTCATTAACTTCTTAATTTTACATCATCAGGTTTCTTTTATTTCTAAATTAAAAATAAACATAATGGAAGAGATTCATAACATGACACTCCCTCACTGAAATTTAGTTGGCTTTAGAACTACAGTGGATGGTATATTTGGAAGAATCTATATCATCTAGAAGATAAACCTCTGGGAATATTTATGAAATATCTCTATAAAAGTTAGCCTTTGGAAATGTCTGGGATGGATCATTTTGATTAGTTGAATTCCGCTAGGAAAATTCTTATAACTTTAGGCAAGACAATACCCAGCATATGGATATTGACCTCCATAAAATGGAGAGAGTGGCCTGAGCTCTAGCATTCTGCACACCTTATTTCTCAGTTGTGTATGTGATATGAGCAGCTGCTCCATGCTTTTTTTCAGTTTGTCTTCCATACTATAATAGGTTGTATGTTTGAACTGTGTTTCCAAACAAACCATGTTCCCCAATAAGGAACAAAGTTTCCTGACTTGCTTTTTTCACTGTAGTTTATCACAACAAAAAGAGAGATTGGATTGTTCAAGGTTCCTGAATAAACTGCATTGAAAAAAAAAAAGAATTGGATCTGCATTTGAAGAATGGGCCATAGGAAGACGGTTGCTCCACAGAGAGGCAGTTAATAATGAGGCTGCTATATGCATGGAAACTCTGAGGCTCAGTTAGCAAATCACACATCCAAGTTCTCCTATAAATTAGCACCTCATCCAAGACCAGATCTTTCTTTGCCTTCCTCTGGAGTGGGCTGCACTATGCAGTCTCTCAAACCTGCTTGCTTGTGGAATAAATGAATACAAATGAAAAGAGAGAGAGAGAGAGAGAGAGAGAGAGAGAGAGAGAGAGAGAGAGATTGGGGCCACCCATACAAATCTGAAAGCAGTGTCTTCACTGATGTGGTTCTTCAGGAAATGGAGGCTTGCTAGCTCTCCAGGCATAATGGAAAGGAATATTGGATTCTGCATCATTATGACATCCCCACTGAACCCTGAGCTAAGAAGACAGGGGTTAAGATTAAATACAAACACTGACTTTTTCCCATGATTTTCTCTTACTACTTGTATGAAGAGAAGTACTTACTACTTAAATGAAGCTATTTTTATTAGTAAGTAATTTCCTTTCCACCTTAGTTTTAGAGAAGCACAGACTTTACAAGGCACAAGGAGTCTTTTGGAGTCATTTACTCATCCTCCTCTTTCCACTGTTTATCTCTTGCTATGTCAGAGGCTTTGGCAGCATGTACGTCTTTATTTTTTCATGGATCTTCCTCATTACCTATCATGTTGTTTTAATCAGAAGACTATTGTTGGATAGACATTTGTCTGTTTGTTTATGAGCCCTATCTTCTCTTCACAGGATCTAGGTTCAATTCCCAGCAGACATGGTAACTGACAACGATCCATAACTCCAGTTCTAGGAGATCTGATACCCTCACCTGGCTTCTGCACCCACCAGGTACATACATCATGCAAAGACATGCATACAGCCAATATAGTCACAGAAATAAAAATGTTAAAAAGAAGACACTCACATCATCTCTATTTGTTTAAGACTATGCTTTCCACAGATGTTTCAGCTGAAGGTTTGCTAATAGGTTGATTTTTAGTGCATCTAGTAACAGATTTCAAAGAAAATTCAGTTCTGACAGGTTGCTTTGAGTTCTCTAACCACACCCTCTTCTACTGACTGAGAAAACCTGTACAGACTTTCCTGAGAGAAGCAGTACCTGTGGGCTCTAGGCACATAAAGCAGGACAGTTTTATTTCATGGCTGCCACTCTGTATGAGGACCTCCTTTCTCTTGAATTCAGTAGTAAACTTCTATATCCTTGGTACCATGCTGCTGATTTTAACTAAGAATAGTATGTCAATGTTTTATCTGAGTTATTGAAGATCTTTCCATGTCTACTACTGTTTGTCACATATATGGGATAGAAATAGCCACTCATCCAGAAAATAGAAGGTTCTATGTGCTGGAACAGAAAAGCAGAGTTCAGCCTTGTACTTTCTCAGGATAATTTGCATCTGAGGCTAATATTCCCTGGTCCTCCATCCACAGTGGTGTCCATTGAAGAGAGTGCTGCGTCTCAGAAGCTAAAAGCCATCAGCTTCAGAATTTCTGATTACAAGGGTGGAAGCAAAATAATCAGTGTTGAATTCAGCAAGCAGGGTTATAGTCCATTTTAAATCAAAGCCAACAGAATCTAATGCACCAGGACACACTGTAGAAACTTGGTAAGTGACAAAGGACTGTTGGGCTTTTTACAATATATATACTATAACATGAAATCTTTTTCTTTTTAAACCCCATGCTCTCCCCTTGAATTCTGTGGGAAGCCCATGGAGTTCGGATTTGTATGATCCCTGTCTCTGTTTGTCCAATCTAAAGGAACAGATGTTAATGTCATGAGAGCAAGGTCTGAGCTCAGTACTGCTGTCACAAGGAAAAGTGTAAAGTTTAGTTGAGATGAAAAGCATATGAAAACTTGCTAGACAGTGATAAGAGCAAAGTTCCTTTTCTGTCATAGTCTAGACCTTGAGATTAGGAACTTCCTGTATCTGCATAAATCTATGCAGATTTCTCTTATGATGTTGTGTTAGCGGTTTACAGAGAAGATCTGCATGTCTTTATCAGAAATTAGCTAATGTTGTAAATTAGAAAACCTGAAAAGCAGATGTATAAAATTATACATGTAGTTCAAAATAGAAGTCAGTGCATATTGGATAAATGATTATTTATTTTTCAATAATATTTGTGGCTTAATGGTGAAACACTAACATCAGGTAAATAATTTGCTTTTAAGTCTCAGCATCTGCTTTGATAGTCTGCAAGGCAGAGCCTTTCAGAGGCCTTCTGTGGGAGGCTCCTAACTTGTTTCCTGTTTTGTTCTTCTTCTGAAGTACATCCTCTTTGCCTTTGGCAATGGGGATTGAACATTTTAGCCAGAGTCCTCCCTCTAGATTAGTTTCTTTAGGTGTACAGATTGTAGTAGGTTTATCCTATATTATATGTCTATATGAGTCAGTATACACCATATGTGTCTTTCTGTTTCTGGGATTGCTCACTCAGGATGATCCTTTCCAGTTCCCACCATTTACCTGCAAATTTCATGACTTCCTTGTTTATCATTGCTGAGTAATATTCCATTGCGTAGATGTATGGACAAATTTTGGACAGAATGCAGGGAATCGTATGAAAGAAGTAGGAAATTTTAAGATCTGGAGAATTCGGGAGGTCCACAAGGAGAGCAACAGAACCGAAATATTTGAACACAGGGGTCTTCCCTGAAACAAATACTCCAACTAAGTACCATGCATGGAGATAACCTAGAACCCCTGCACAGATGTAGCACATGGCAGTTCAGTGTCCAAGTGGGTTACATAGTAATGGGAACAGGGACTGCTTCTGACATGAACTGATTGGCCTGCTCTTTGATCAACTCCCCCTGAGGGGAGAGCAGCCTTACCTGGCCACAGAGGAAGACAATGCAGCCACTTCTTTTATTTTTATTTTTTTATTTTTATTTTTTTATCAGTTACATTTTATTAACTCTGTATCCCAGCCGTGTCCCGATCCCTCATTCCCTCCCAGTCCCTCCCTCCCTCTCTCATCTCCACCGTGCCCCTTTCCAAGTCCACTGATGGGGGGACCTCCTCCCCATTCATCTGATCCTGTTTTATCAGGTATCTTCAGGACTGGCTGCAAAGCCCTCCTCTGTGGCCTAACAGGACTGCTCCTCCCTTCGGGGGTGGGGAGACCAAAGAGCCAGTCATTGAGTTCCTGTTAGAAATAGTCCCTGTTCCCCTCACTTTGGGAAACCAATTGGTTACTGAGCTACCACAGGCTACATCTGAGTGGAGGTTCTAGGTTATATCCATACATGGTCCTTGGTTGAATGTCAGTCTCAGAAAAGACCCTGTGCCCAGATATATTTGGCCCTTTTTGAGCTCCTATCATTTCCCCATCAGACTAACTGCCCTTCTTTCTTATGATTCCCTGTACTCTGCCAAAGGTTTGGTCATGAGTCTTTGCTTTGAAAACACTGCTAGTTAGAGTCTTTCAGATGCGCTCAGTAGACTCCTGTCATACGTTCAATGCACATCCCATCTGTCTTTCTAAACGAGGATTGATCATCTTACCCCATGTCCGCTCAATTGATTATCTTTTTTAGGTGTATAGATTTCATTATGTTTATCATATCTTATAGGTCTATATAAGTGAGTATATCCCATGTTTGTCTTTCTCCTTCTGGGATATTTCACTCAGAATGATCTTTTCTAGATCCCACCATTTGCCTGCAAATTTCATGATTTCCTCCTTTTTGATTGCTGAGTAGTATTCCATTGTATAAAAATACCACAATTTCTGTACCCATTCCACAGAGGAAGACAATGCAGCCACTTCTGATGAGACCTAACAGACTAAGATCAGAAGGAAGAAAAAGAATCCCTCCCCTACCAGTGGACTTGGGGAGGGGCATGCGTGGAGAAGTAGGAGGAAGAGAGGGCTTGGGAGGGGAGTAAGGTGGTAACTAGAGGGGGGATACAAAGTACATAAACTGTGATTAAAAATAAAATTAAATTAAAATTAAAAAAGTAATAATTTGCTTTTGGTAGATAAGGCCACGCGTTGTTTTATAACCAGCAGATTAATGATGCACATTTTTGAGAGATTGTATCTGTATGTTCTACAGTCTGGCCTCAAACTCATGAGTCTCCTGCTTTTGTCTCTCCAGGTCTGGGAGTATAGATGTGAATCACCACTCCTTGCCATGATAATTGATTTATTTATTTTTCTCTTTTTACTTTATACATAATTCTGGCTTTATAATTAATTTCTTATATATACTTTCTGATTTCAATAATGTGAAGTCCTAGCAGGTTCTGTGATTACTCTTATCTCTACAGGTTTTTCATACATAGACAAACTTTTGTTTTTCACATTTTGGGTAACAGCAATCACTGATGTAGTGTTCTATTGTTCTCTATAAAATCATTAAGTAGGCTAGGATGTCTGTGTCCCCTTCTGGAGAGACTTACCTGTTCACAATGTCAGAAGCCCATCTTAATCCAGTTTCAATACTGCTAATTTCTAAATTATACTAGCATTTCTATTTCTTGAATAAAAACTCATGGCAGTGTTGGTCTACAGAAAAGACTTCATGAAAAACATGTTTTTGCCTTCCATTTCTTCATAGTTAGACCCCTCTTTCAATTTCCTGAAGTTGTGGGGAGGCGACATGAATGTTTCTACTTGTTTTCCTTTGCTCTGAGATTAAAGTTGCTCTGATTTCAGTCTTAATTTAATGTTCACCTGGATTTCCACAGTGAATTTTGCGCTACGCTTTGCATCTTAGTCCCTTGTTTATCTCAGAAAATAGAGGCCAAATGTCTGTTCTCTATCTTCAGTACAAGAGTGGCTTTGGAGCTGAGTAATATTAAACACATTTAGCCTCAATTCTCTTTTTTCCTTTCATCTTTTCTTCCGTCTATGTTTTCTTTCTTTTATGGCATGTTAATAACTTTGTTTCTTTTGTTGTTGTTCTGATTTTTTGAACATATCTTATAATTTCCCTCAGTATGTCAATCTGAGATAGCTCTACTAAGGTTTCTACAGAAGTCATTTGATTTCGACAGGTCTAGGATTTTTAACCCAGATCTGCTGTTAGAGCACCTAGTACTTTTCTATTTGAGAGCTGTAAGACATTCTTATTCAGTGATTGCTTATGTTCTCTGTAATAGTATTTTTAACTATTGATTGACACCATCTACACTCACAGACACTGAGCAGGCATTTGCTTATGCATTTGCTGACTGCTTTGCATAAACCCCCTACAGCCCAACCCAATTGCTGAGAATTTATAAACCAGGCCTTTGCAGTGAACACTGAGCTGAATCAGACAGCAGGGGGAGCACGATGAACTCACAGACCCAGGTTCTCATATCCCTGCTGCTTTGGGTGTCAGGTGAGAAACTCAAAACATTACAATCTTTGCAGAGTCACTTCTTTGTAGACAAAAAACTGAGAGTCTGCCAGGCTCAATATTTCTTAGATAATAAAACTCTGACAAGATGATAGTACAAAGATGATAAATGACAAATTTCAACTGTTTTACAATCTGTGTTTGTGTCTATATTCGTATTTATTGTGTGTTCCTGATTGCAGGTACCTGTGCAGACATTGCGATGACTCAGTCTCCATCCTCCCTGGCTGTGTCAGCAGGAGAAAAGGTCTCCATCAGCTGCAAGTCCAGTCAGAGTCTTTATTACAGTGGCAACCAAAAGAATTTTTTCCTGGTACCAGCAGAAACCAGGGCAATCCCCTAAGCTGCTGATCTACTGGGCATCCACTTGGCACATTGGGGTCCCTGATTGCTTTACAGGAAGTGGATCTGGGACAGATTTCACTCTCAGCATCAGCAGTGTGCAGGCTGAAGACCTGGTACTTTATTACTGTCAGCAGGGTATTAGTGCTCCTCCCACAGTGCTTCAGCCTCCAACACAAACCTCCTTGAGAGTCTCACCAGCTGCCTGCACCACACACAGCCCTGGTCCTGCACACTTCCCCCTTCCTTATAGCAGGTGTGCCTGAAAACATGATGAAAAATTTTGCAGAGCCCCTTACTAAATTATGGGTTTAACGATTCTTATGTATTCTTTATGAAAATACTTTATATGAATATGCAAAAAGGACTCAGTTTTATGTTTGTATTCCTTCTGTAACACATTACTACACACTCTGCTGTTTGAATATAAGAGATTTTTTTTTATTTTTACAATATTGGAGTTCTGATATCCATCATAGTGATGGTGATGGAAAAAAATATTTCTATTTAGAGGCACTAAGAAAGAGTATGTTTCTTGTTTTTTCTAGATTATATAGTACTTTCCTTCCTTCCTTCCTGTCTTCCTTCCTTTCTTTCTTTGTGGTACCCACATCTGCTGCTTATTCATTTACTTTCCATAAAGCATTTTAATTTTTATTACATTTTAGTTAATTACCTATGTCTGCATGCATTTGAGTGTGTCTGTGTGTGCATATTTATAGGTACACATTGGACATGACATATTTGTGGAGGTCAGAGGAGAATTTAGATCTGAATCTTTTTCTGTTTTGTGTCTGGGGATCAAACTCAGCTTTGACATCAGGCTTGGCAAAAAGTGTCTTTGCATTTGAGTTATCTTACTGCCCCTTAAAGTCTTTTGTGGGTGTTAACTCATTGAACATAATTTCATGAAAGCCATGTCTTTCCAATAGATCATGTATTTTGACCATATGCACTAACCTTTTGCTTTCCCTTTCCTGCTGTTTATTCTTTCATGTCAGGAGGCACTCAAGGAAAGGGATTCAGGAGATCTCTGAGATTTCTATAAGGCAACATAGTTTTTATTTTCTTCCCAAGGTCTACAATAGAGTGAAATCTGAGGCAGGGATTGTGCCTCTAGAACTTCTTCCTCTAACTGACACCCAGTTTTTCTGTGCTGCTTTTACTCTATTTCTCAAAACTCTGGCATGGTATGAAAGAGGTTTCACTGCTGTCATCCCTTGGGTATTTACCTCTCCTGGTTAAGGAGATCTCCTACAGGATCTTTATGAAAATTTACTGCTCTTCAGATGAATTAATGATTTCATAGAGTCTGATGATAATTTTATACATTTCCTGTTTTGATTTAAACAAATGTCAGAAATTAAGAAGTTAGATAATTGATAGAAATTTATAGCTAAAATTAAAACCCCTGTGAGCCTCCAGATGCCAAGTACATACATCTCACTGGAGAGAGGGTAGGCTTGACACAGATTTATTGTCCCAAAATAAATATTCCTTTTGGTCAGTGGGTCTCAATATGCATTAGGGCATCTAGAAATTATTGTTTTAAACCTTAGATGAGCTTGTGAATCCAGAGATATTTAAAGAATCTCTTAATGCATAGAAATGCAAACAATTGTCTGGCCATATAGCCTATGGCATGGACTTTATTTATACATGACATGAATTATTATTGTTCTGTACCTACCATGAACTTTTTGGAATGCAATATGTTTAAAATGCCAGGCAATCCATTATCCTGCTAATTGCTGTGAGGCAATTATTCTTCTGAGGTAAGGACTGTATGTTAAAAGGGTATAAATACATATAAATTCATATAATACACCTTAAAGCCCAATGGAATTAGATTAATCAATAATTTGTAAATATGTAAGTATGTATATATGTATGTGTGTTGGGCTTTGTAAGCAGGAATCCTTATGGCCTTCTCCCAGGGGAACTGAGAACCAGGACATCTCTGAGGCCACCTCCAGAATTGGCAGGGACTTTTGAATACCTACTGACCACCTGCAACCTGGTAGTTCTTTGTATGAGCTAGATCACCATATAAGAGGACTTGCCTCTCCTCTCTTGCTTTCTCTCTCTCTCTTTCCTGCCTTTCCCAGAGACAGTCGTTGAGACCCTGACCATCTTCCCCTCCTAAAAGCTCCCATGAGGAACCTGTTGGTGGTGTGATTTATGAACTCGGTGAAGAACTTCACTGCACTATCCTAACCATGTATTCACATGTAACTGTGTCCATCTGTTTTTTTTGTTTGTTTGTTTGTTTTTTGGTTTTTGTTTTTTTTTTGTATATATGTTACATGAATGCATGACAATTTGTATGTAATGAGCTCCTCTTCTGTTTTGTCTACTAATGTGTGTATCAATACGTACAGGACTATATGTGTGAACGCTGGGCTGATACAATGGACATGTCCACAACAGCTGATCAGGAATGAGATTTCCCAGAGAACAGCCTGTATTTGCTGCAGTTTCTATAGAGGAGATGCTAGTTAAGGTCAATGCTATCGTGATAGGTTTAATGAAACTCAAGCCTCTGCCAGCTGGTAACCATTTGCCCCTTGCTTTCCAAACACTGACAATTGAGCTTTGATTGAGCCAGCTTCCTAGGGAGGACTTTATGGCAGAGAATCCACTGTGTTGAGCTATGTCTCAAAGATAGGATATGCCCTTCCAGACCCAGTAAATAGTTATAACTGCCCAGAATCCCTTCTCAGTTCCTGCAATCAAGTTCCTGGCTTCCAGCATGTTGCTTTGCAGGCTAGCTTCAATGAAAGAAGTGGGCTGAGATTCCTTTTTTACAGTTCTACTTGTTTCTCCTAGGTGGAACAGTTAGTTCCAACAGGCTTTAGCTTGGCCGTGGCCTTCTTTCTAAGCAGTAAATGCTTCATGGCCAGGCTCTAGCATTTGGAAGTAAGTAACCAGAGTGGACAAGCCAGGAGCCCTTTGTCAGTAAAATTAGGACAGCCTGGTGTTAAAAAATAGAAGCCCTGATTTCTTGACTCTGCTGGTCTCCTTGGAGCGTTCCTGCACCCTCCAAGTCTTTCTATATCCTTCTTCATCTATAAGATTCCCTGCACTCTGCCCAAAGTCTGGCTATGATTCTCAGCATCTGCTTTGATTCCATGATCAGTAGAGTCTTTCCAAGGCCCTGTGTGGAAAGTTCCTGCTCCCTGTCTTCTTCCACCTCTGAAGTCTATCCTGTTTGCCCTTCGGAATGAGGATTGAGTATTTTTCTTAGGATCCTCCTTGTTGATTAACTTCTTATATTCATAACAGTCATACAGATCCAGTATTCATTTTATACCTATCCAACTCTGAGTTCCTCTTTAATTAAACTATCAAATGGGCCTGAAGAAACAGATATTCCACAAGGACCATGCATGGAGAGGATCTAGACACCCTCCTCAGATGTAGCCTAAATGCCTCTCAGTTTCCAAGTGGGTTCCTAGTAAAAAAAAGAGTGGCTGTCTCTGACATGAACTCAGTGGCTGACTCTTTCGATCACCACCCCTGTTGTGCAGCCTTGCCAGGCCACAGAGGAAGAGGATACAGCCAGTCCTCATGAGACCTCATGATTGGCTAGGGTCATATAGAAGAGGAGGAGGACCTCTCTATCAGTGGACTAGGGTAGGGGCATGAGAGAGAAGAGGCCTGGAGGAAATGGAAGCAGGAGAGGGATGAGGCTACAGTGGGGAAACAAAGCAAATAAATTCTTATAAAAAATAAAAGTGAAAAAAAATTCAAGGAATAAAAAATTGTTAAAAAACAACAACAAAAAAAAAATAGAAGGCCTTTGCCACATAGTGGCTCCTGCCGCTTAAGAGCCAAAATTCAAAAAGTCCAGTTGGGAAGGCATCAGGCCTTATTTCTGGAGGTTCAGGGTTCAAATCCAAGGCTCCTCTCCTTTTCAGGTTTTGTGACAAGTGGCTCCAAGTAGAAAGGCTGCCAGCCTTAAAGATTACGAGTTTAAGTAGAATCAGAGAAAGGTCAGACTGTCCATATTTTGATGAAGAACTTATTTAACATCAAATTTGGAGGTATGGCAGGAAACAGGTGTGTTACAGACTACATTAAATTGCTGGAGATCTCCAGATATCTTAAAACTAGTGGTTCTCTGAGTGGTTGTGGTCAGGGAACCCTTGAGAGTAGGTCACTAAATTTAGAAAAATGACAAATTAACCAAAAATGGTACTTAAACCAATAGATATAAATCATACTACAAAACACAAGCTCATAAAAAGTCAAGTCACTAATAATGATGCCAAAGGATCATAATTCCCTCAAGAATTCAACTCAAAAGTACTGACATAGGTAAAATTTGGGGTGAAAATGTACTCATAAAATGTACTCATAAAGTGACAAATTACAGAAAAAGACACACAAAAATCATTCAATCAAAGGTAGGTGGAAGGCTAATGATAAATAGGCAAAAATAAGCAAGATGTAAAAAGTATAGAATAATATATTTCAGATACTGATTGTAAGGAGCTATTAAATAAGTTAGCTATGTCCAGAAAATTTGTATTTTAAGTTGAGGGTGTAATAAGGACATTACAAAATAATCACAAACTTAGGAAATGTCCATGACCTTGATGACAGCATTACAGAAGATACTCTAAAAATACTATACATATAGAAAAAAAGAAAGTGTGTCTCAACTGTGAGAGCACAGAAAAATGTTGATGTCATGACCAGAATACATTGATAATAGGTAACAGGAAAAGACATATCAGTATCTTGTCCAACCTCAGAAGACATAAAACTCAAATATAGTTGAGGAGTAGGGAGAAAGAAAAAAAAATAAACAAATAACAATTTAGTCCACCAAGACCCCCCAAATTATAGAAATTAAAAAAAAACTTCTTAATAACTTTATGTTAGCCCAACTCAGAAATAAAGATGCACATATTGTTAACTAGGCTAAAAAATTGTACCCAATTGTCTCTTTTCTCAAGAAACACATGAACTGATAATGACATACACATGCCTAGAGTCAAAAGACGAAAGTAAATCTACCAAGAGAATGGGGACCAAAGCAAGCTGGCAGAGCTCTTCTGATATCTGCTACTGGAGAATATAAGCCAATGATGAATGAAACTGATAAAGAAAACAATACATGAAATGAGTCAACAAAAGTACAAATGCATACACCCCACACTTTTGGGTGCAAATTTTATAAAAAATAAACCAATATAAAAAAGTCATAGAAGATCAGATATGTCCTGATATAGTAAGATGGTATGGCTAGATCCTTTTCTCTGGCTCACATAGGCCTTAGTCAAGGTATTTTCAAGGCTGCATTCTCATCTGCCTACTCAAGAAAATTTTCTTGCATGACTACTGAGGATGTTGGTACAATCATTTTTCTCTTTCTTTTCATTTTGCAATAGGGTCTCCCTTGAAACTTAGTCAAAAGGTTGTGACTCTGTGAAAGCCCTGACTCAACCACTCAACTTGTCATGAGTAGAAGCCTGATCCTTCCTGTCCAAAGGTTTTCACAGTTGCTATTGGAGCATGCATTAAGAAAATCATCAAGGATGTCCATGATTTCAAGACTACTGCTAATCAGCCTGGACCACGATAAGTGGGCTGAACCATATCCCTAAACACAGAAAAATAAGTTCTGATTAAAATGTACAACCACTTTGAGAAATCAATCTGGTGCTTTCTCAGACAATTGGGAATAGTGGTTCCTCAAGATCCAGCTATACCACTCCTAATCATATATCCAAAATATGCACAAGTATACAGTTTGCTCAACCATATTTGTAGCATATTTATTTATTTATTAACCATATTTATTCGTAAGAGCAAGAATCTGAAAACAACCCAGATGTCCCTCAACAGAGGAATGGATACAGAAATTGTGGTACGTTTAAACAGTGGAATACTACTCAGCAATTCAAAACAAGGACATCATGAAATTTGCAGGCAAATGGTAGGAACTAGAAAAGATCACCCTGAGTGAGGTGTTGGTATAAATTTCTTTTGGAATGTATGCAATTTACCCTTTTTCATTCAAATGCTGATTTCTCTAACCCACTCTCTGGTTTCAAACAGAACATTGCATTGTGATGTTTATTCTAAGCATCACCTGTCTCAAGTTTGTGTAAACATGCAACATCTGTTCACTGTATTTTCAAATAAATGACCAGCCAATGCTTTGCAATGGAGACAATAGGGTATGACATCCTGGTCCTGATGAGAGGAGAAGAAAGAGAGAGGAAGAGAAGGAAGCTAGGAGTGGGAACAGTGGGAGAGGAGAGATTGAAGGAGACTTAAACTATGACTAAAAGCAAGTATAATGGGTGAAATCTGAATGGTAGAAAATTATGCCGGAGGTTTAATATGGAGTAACTATTACCCAGTATTGTGTTCTAGATTAAATAAATAAATTCTAGTCTCTGTGTGTTGATTTAGGTATACAGCAGGTGTAGAAATAACTTCTGCAGGGGAATCCAAGATATCAGAGCCAGGAGTACACTGTGTCTGAGGAGCAGGACACCAATGTCATTACAGTGACCAAGTCTGAACTCTGAGCCCTAAAACACCAGCAGCTATGTTTCCCAAGGGAGAGGAAATAACACAATGTGGGAATCATTCGGGTCCACTCTCATGTCAGATATCCAGAACCCAGAAGAGTTCCTGGGTATCACAGGAACTTGGTTGCCAGACCAGAACCATATGCCTGAGTGTCCTGATCACCTTCCCAGGCTGAACTGTGGGCACCAAAACTCCAGAGACTGGGAGTTCCAGACTCTAGCCTCTGAATGAGAGTGCTGATCACCCATCACAGATTACTGCTTGAGTACTAGGGCACAGAGCTCTAACCTAGACCTACAGAAGCCTGGGATCCCTGAGATCAACCCCCAGATACTGCTCCAAGGGGCAACCAGTTATCCCTAACTAAACTGACCAAAATTCAGGGCACCCAGGTTACAGCAGCAGCTCACTAAATTTACAGATACAATGGAAGAAATCGATATGTCCATCAAAGAAAATAAGTCTAAAAAATTCCTGACACAAACCATCCAAGAAATTCAAGAAAACATAAAAGACAAAACCGAAGACTAATAGAAATAGAGGAAAAAGAAGATTCCCTCCTCCAAGGCCCAGAAAATATTTTCAACAAATCATGGAAGAAAATTTCCCCAACTTAAAGTAAATGCCTATAAGAATACAAGAGGACTACAGAACACCTAATAAATTAGACCAAAAAAGAAAATCCTCCTGCCACATAATAATAATCAAAACAATAAGTATACAGAACAAAGAAAAAATACTAAAAGTTATAATCGAAAAAGGCCAAGTAACATATAATGGCAAACCAATCAGAATCACACCTGACTTCTCAACAGAGTCTATGAAAGCCAGAAGGGCCTAGATGGATATCATGCAGGTCCTAAGAGAACAGAGATGTCAGCCCAGGCTACTATATCTAACAAAACTCTCAGTCCACAAAGAGGGAGAAAAAAAGGTATTCAATGACAAAAACAAATTTCAACAATACCTACATACAAATTCACCATTACAGAAGACAGTAGAAGAAAAATACAAACTAAGAAAACTAACTACTTTCAAGAAAACAAAGGAAATAATTAACCTCACTACAGCAAAACAAAAAGTAACCAAGCACACAAACTTGCTACCACAGCCAACATCAAAATCTGACAGTGACAGGTCATTAATCTCTCTCAACAGAGAGAGAACTGGACTCAATTCTCCAATAAAAAGACAGAGACTAACAGAATGAATGCATAAACAAGACCCAAAAATGTGTTGCATACAAGAAATACACCTAAGTCACAAAGATAAACATTACCTGATTGTAAATGGCTGGAATACGGTTTTCCAAAAAAAAATGTACCCAAGAAATAAGCAGGATTAGTCGTTCTAATATCTAATAAAATAGACTTTCAAACAAAATTAATCAAAGGAGATGGAGAAGAACACCTCATACTCATCAAGGGAAAATTCCACCAGGAAGACATCACAATCCTGAACATCTATACCCCAAATAAAAGGGCACCCACATTTATAAAAGAAACATTAATAAAAATGAAACCTCACATAGATCTCAAAACATTAATACTGGGAACTTCAACACCCCACTCTCAACAAAATACAGGTCAACAAAACAGAAACTGAACAAAGAAACAATGACTCTAAAGAGGTCATGAATCAAATAAAACCTAACAGACATCTACAAAATGTTTTACCAAAACACAAAAGAGTTTACCTTCTTCTCAGCACCTCATGGAACCTCTCCAAAATAGACTATATGGTTAGTCACAAAGAGAGCCTCAACAAATACAAAAAGATTGAAATAATCCCCTGTATCCTCTCTGATCAACATGGATTAAAGCTGGATCTCACCAACAACAGAAATAGCAAAAAGCTTACACACACATGGAAACTGAACAACTTGTACTAAATGACAGCTGGGTCAAGGAAGGAATAAAGAAAGAAATTAAAGTCTTCCTAGAATTCAATGAAAATGAAGGCACAACATACCCAAATTTGTAGACAGAGTGAAAGCAGTAAGAAAAAAGTTCATAGCACTAAGTGCCTTCAAGAAGAAATTCGAGACAGCTCATTCAAGCACCTTAATGGCTGACATAAAAGCCCTGGGGGGGGAAAAAGAATCAGACACACCACAAAGAAGTAGAAGGCTGGAAATAATCAAACTCAATGCTGAAATCAATCAATTAGAAACAAATAAAACAATTCAAAATATCAATGAAACCAAGAGCTGGTTCTTTGAAAAAATTAACAAGATAGACAAACGCTTAGCCAAACTAACTAAAAGGCAGAAAGACACCATCCAAATAAACAAAATCAGAAATGAAAAGGGAGACATAACAACAAACACTGAGGAAATCCAATCACTAGGACTTACTTCAAAAGTCTATATGCCACAAAATTTGAAAATCTAAATGAAATGGACAATTTTCTTGATCAATTCCACTTACCAAAGCTGAATCAAGACCAGGTAAATCAATTAAATAGTCCTATATCCCTTAAGGAAATAGAACCAGTCATCAAAAGTCTCCAATCCAAAAAAAGTCCAGAACTACATGGTTTCAGCTCAGAATTCTACCAGACCTTCAATGAACAGCTTTAACTCTAGTTCTCTGCAAACTATTCCATAAAATAGAAACAGAAGGAACACTATCAAACTCATTCTATGAAGCCACATTCACCTGTATACCGAAACCTCATAAAGACCCAACAAAGAAAGAGAATTTGAGGCTAATCTCCCTTATGCACATTGATGCAAAAATACTCAACAAAATACTTGCAAACTGAATACAAGAATGCATCAAAGATATCATCCACTCTGACAAAGTATTCTTCATCGCAGGTATGCAGGGGGGGTTCAATATACGGAAATCCATCAATGTGGTCCACCATATTAACCAACGGAAAAAAAAACATAATAATATCCTTAGATGCCTAAAAAGCATTTGACAAAATCCAACATCCATTCATGTTTAAAGTATTGGAGATATCAGGGACAAAGGCACGTACCTAAACATAGTAAAGGCAATATACAGCAAGCCTATAGACAACATCAAACTAAATGGAGAGAAACTTAAATCAATCCCACTGAAATCAGGGAAAAGGCAAGGTTGCCCACTCTCTCCGTATCTCTTCAACATAGTTCAACATAGTCCTTGCTAGAGCAATAAGACAATTGAAGGGGATATAAATCAGAAAGGAAGAAGTCAAAATATCACTATTTGCAGATGATATGATAGTATACCAGTGTGACAGCAAAAATTCTACCAGGGAACCCCTACAGCAAAGTGGCTAGATAAAAAATTAACTCAAAAATATCATTAACCATTTGTATACAAAAGACAAAAGGACTGAGAAAGAAATTAGGAAAGCAACACCCTTCACAATAGCCACAAAGGACATAAAGTATCTTGCTGTGACCATAACCAAGAAAGTCAAAGACTTGAATGAAAAAAAAAATCCAGTCTGTGAAGAAAGAATTAGAAGAAGATACCAGAAAATGTAAAGATCTCCCATGCTCATGGCTTGGCAGCATTAATATTGTTAAATGGCCATCTTACCAAAATCAATCTACAGATTCAACGCAATTCCCATCAAAATACCAACATAATTCTTTACATATGTTGAAAGAAAAATTCTCAACTTCATATGGAATAACAAGAAACCCAGAATTGTTAAAACAATCCTCTAAAACCAAAGATCTTCTGCAGGTATCTCCATCCCTGATTTTAAGCTAAACTATAGAGCAACAGTAATAAAAACTGCATGGTTCTGGCATAGAAACAGAATGGTGGTTCAATGGAATCAAATAGAAAACCCAGAAATAAAACCACACAATAATGGACACCTGATCTTTGACAAAGATGCCAAAATCATACAATGGAAAAATAGCATCTTCAACAAATGGTGCCGTTATAACTGGATGTTTACATGTAGAAAAATGTTGATCCAGAATCAAGAAGATCCAGCTATACCACTCCTAGTCATATATCCAAAAGATGCTCAAGTACACAACAAGGATATTTGCTAAACCATGTTTGTAGCAGCTTTAAGTGTAATAGCCAGAACCTGGAAACATCTCCTCAAATGACAGAAATTCCGGTAAGTCTACACAATGGAATATTACTCAGCAATAAATACCAAGGAGAACATGAAATTTGCAGGTAAATGGGGGGAACTGGAAAAGATCATTCTGAGTGAGGTGTCACAGAAGCAGAAAGACACACAGGGTATATACTCACTCATAAGCAGATATTAGACATATAATATCTAATATCTAATCATATAATAGGATAAACATACTAAAATCTGTACACGTAAGAAACTAATCAAGGAGGACTCTGGCTAAGTTGCTCAATCCCCACTCAGAAAGGCAAAGAGGATGGACATCTGAGGAGGGACAAAACAGGGAATAAGAGGAGAAACTGCCAGAGAGGGCCTCTGAGAAGCTTTACCCTGCAGGACATCAAAGCAGATGCTGAGACTTATGGCCAACTATTGGGCAGAGTGCAGGGAATCTTATGAAAGAAGTTGGAAATAGTAAGACCTGGAGATGTCAGGAGCTACACAAGGAAAGCATCAGATCCAAATAAACTATGCACAGGTGTCTTTTCTGATATTGATACTCTGACCAAGGAACATTCATGGAGAAAACCTAGAACCCCTGCACAGATGTAGCACATGGCAGTTCAGTGTCCAAGTGGGTTCCATAGTAATGGGAACAAGGACTGTCTTTGACATAAACTGATTGGCATGCTCTTTTTGTCACCTTCACCTATCGGGGGAGCAGCCTTACCAGGACACAGAGGAAGACAATGTAGCCAATCCTGATGAGACCTGATAGACTAAGATCAGAAGGAAGGGGAAGAGGACCTCACATAACAGTGGACTCGGGGAGGGGCATGCGTGGAGAAGGGGGAGAGAGGCTTGGATTGGGAGGGGAGAAGGTAGGGAGCTACAGGGGGGATGCCATGGTGAATAAATTGTAACTAATAAAATAAAAATTAATATAAAATATAAATAGTAAATATTAATAACCCCAGCACATTAACATCAGATAAATAATTTGCATTGGTTGATAATGCCAGGAGCTGCCTTATGATCAGGTGATTAATGATACATATTTTTGAGATATTGTCTCTATGTATAGATTAGATTGGCCCAGAAGTTGTTATGTTCTCCAGGATGTCCTCAAACTCATGAGTCTCCTGCTTTTGTGTCCCCAGTTCTGGGAGTACAGATGCGAACCTCCACTCCTTGCCATGATATTTCATTTATTTATTTTTCTATTACACTTTACACATGATTCTGGCTTTACAATTTACTTTTTATATATACTTTCAGAGTTCAACAATAAGAGTTCCTGGCAGCTTCTGAGGTTTCTTTTATCTTTTTTATACTAAGGCAAACATTTTTACACACTTTGGATGCCAACAATCGCTGACATAGTGTTCTATTGTTCTCTGTAAAATCATTAAGTAGATTAGGATGGCTGTACCACTTTCTGGAGAGACTTACTGTTCACCATGTCTCTGATTTTAACCCAGATCTGCTGTTAGAGCACCTAGTACTTTTCTGTTTAAGAGCTCTAAGACAATCTTTTTCAGTGATTGCTCATGCTTCCTGTAATAGTATTTTTGACTGTTGATTGACACCAGCTACACTCACAGACACTTCGAAGGCATTTGCTTATGCATTTGCTGACTGTTTTGCATGGGCCCTCTGCAGTCCAGCCCACCTGCTGAGAATTTATAATCCAGCCTTTGCAGTGACAACTGAACTGGATCAGAGAGCATAGGGAGCAAGATGAAGTCACTGACCCAGGTCCTCATATCCCTGCTGTTTTGGGTGTCTGGTGAGAAATTAAAAATATTATTTATAATCTTTGCAGAGTCACCTATTTATAATAAGATATTTAGAGAGGGTGCCAGAGTATTATTAAATAATAACACTCTGACAAAATGAGAGTACAAAGACATTAAATACAAATTTCACATGTTTTAAAATCTGAGTTTTTGTCTATATGCATGTTCATTGTGTATTTCTGATTGTAGGTGCCAGTGCACACATTCTGATGACTCAGTCTCCATCCTCCCTGGCTGTGTCAGAGGGAGAGAAACTCTCAGTCAGCTGCAGGTCCAGTCAGAGCCTTTTACACAGCAGCAACCAAAAGAACTACTTGTTCTGGTACCAGCAGAAACCAGGGCAATCCCCTAAGTGGCTGATCTCCTATGCATCCACTCGGGATACTGGGGTCCCTGATCGCTTCACAGGCAGTGGAACTGGGACAGATTTCACTCTCAGTATCTGCAGTGTGCAGGCTGAAGACCTGGCAGTTTATTACTGTCTACAGACTTACAGTGATCCTCCCACAGTGCTTCAGCCTCCAACACAAACCTCCTTGAGAGTCTCAGCAGCTGCCTGTACCACACACAGCCCAGGCCCTGCACACTTCCCCCTTCTGCATGATAGCAGCTGCACCTGTAAACATGATGAAAAAGTTTGCAGAGCCCTTTACAAAATTTTGGATCCAATCATACTGATGTCTTTTGGTATGAAAAACCTATATATGAAGATGCCAAAAAGGACTAAATATTATCTTTGTATTCCTCTGTATCATATTACTACAAACTCTGCTGCTTGAAATTAAGAGACTTTATTCCTTCCTTCCTACCTTCCTTTTTCCTGTCTTCCATTTTTCGTAGTGCCTGATGGTAGATCCTGATAGGTAATTGCCAAATAAGTTATCTATGCCCAGAAAAATTCAAGTTTCAGTTGAGGAAGTAATTAGGACATTACCAGAAAAATCACAAAATTAGGAAATGACCATGACCATGAAGACAGCACTTCCGAAGATAATAAAGAATACTATATGTATAGAAAAAAGAAGTGGTGTCTGAATTGTGAGAGCACAGAAAAATGTTGATGTCATGAGAGGACTAGATGGACAATGTTAGCGAGAAAGAATATATTAGTATCTTTTCTAACCCTGCAAGACAGAAAACACCATATAGTTGAGGATTAAGGGAAAAAAAAGAAACAAAAAAATAACAATTTAGTCCATCAAGACTCCACCAAATTATAGAAATTAAAAATTATTAGAAATTATTTCTTAATGATCTTTGTGTGCCCAACTCAGAAATACAAATGCACATAGTGTTGGACAAGGCTAAAAAATTGTACCCAATTGTTTGTTTTCTCAAGAAACACACCAACTAGTAATTACATACACTTTCTGAGTCAAATGACAGATGTAAATCTACAAAGAGATCAGGGTCAAAGCAAACTGGAATATAAACCAATGATAAACAAAACTGATAAAGAAAGAATATATGAAATGAGTTAACAAAAGTACAGGTGCATATAACTCATCCTTTTAGTTAACACTTTAAAACAAATAAACCACCATAGAAAAGACTAGAATGTCAAATATGTCCTGATAGAATAGTGGAGTATGTCTGGACTCTTTTCTCGGTTTCTAATAGGGTCACATTCAAGGTATTATCATGGCTGCGTTCTCATCTGCACAATCAAGACCAGTAAGGATGTTGGAGCAACCTTTTTGCTTTGTTTTTCTTTTTCTTTTCATTTTCTTATAGAGTCTCTCTTGAGCCTTAGTTAAAGGCTACAACTCTGATTAAATTCCTGACTCAACCACTCATGAGTAGAAGCCTGATCCTTCCTGTCCAATGGATTTCACACATGCTGACTGAGCATGCATTAAGAAAATCATAAAGGATGTGGAAGATTTCAAGACTACTACTAATCAGCTTGGTCCAGGAGAAGGTGGCTGAACTCTATCCCCACACACAGAAAAATAAATTCTAATTCAAATGTGCAATGAGCTTGTTCTGAAAGAAATCTATATATCAAGCCAAAAAAATTTTAACACATGTGATTTCCATTTTAATTATCGCAGAGTATGGTTTTTTCTTTGCACATGTGCACCTCCATTTATTATCTACTCAATTGCTTATATATACTTTGTTGATTTAGTTCAGACTATTGTAAATAGTGCAACAATAAAAATGGATATGAGGATATACCTATTTTGTTCTGGTTTATATTTGTTCAAGAACATACCTAGTGCAGAATTAAATGTATTAAATGGTAGTTCTATGTTTCTTAAACTTCCTCCACATTGATATCCCCAGGGGCTGTAACAGTGTGCATTCCCTTCAGAAGAATATATTGCTTGCTTTGTCTGCATAGTTTTGCCATTATTTATAGTTGGTTTTATGATTCCTTTTTACTAGCTATTCAGATGAAGTAATTTTTTTATGGCATACTTTGGTTTCTATCTCCTGTCAAAAAGAAAAGCATCTGAAAGCAACAAAAAATCATCTAAAAACACTACTCATCAAAAGAACACATGATTTTGATATCCTGGAACTTTTGTTACCTTCACTCACATCTATTGATTTAAAAGAGAATGGACAATGTGTCTTTTTTTTTTTTTCCTCCATATTACCAGGCTGAGGATGCTGTAGCTGAAGGCACTTTTAAGGCTTTGCCTGGATGACACTGTGTTTACATAAGGCAATTAGCTCATCTGTAATTTGTTGATCTATTATTATTTCTTTCACACAAGTTCAGAACAGTTTCTATTATGTTCCAAATTCATGATGTCAGTTAGACCGTATAAATAAAGAGGTTTTCATTTTAGGTTAAAGCACTGTATGAGTACATTCTGTCCCCTTTCCACCATAATAAATGATGACAGTGCCAAAAGAACAAGGTTAAGTGTGTGTGTGTGTGTTAGTGGAGGGGGAGGTACTCAAAGGCCATGGCTCCCCTCAGTCTGTACTAACATGAAGCAAGACTTATCTACAAAAGTAGCTTACCTTAATTATGGGATGACAACAATAGCCAGAGTTATTTGGACTTTCCTGTGGGGACCCTGTGACCAACAACTCATTTGGTTGTAACCCATACTTGTCAATGGAGGTTTTACTTGGAAGAGGAAGAGGTCTAGTTGAGGTTTTGTCTCTGTTGTTATTTTGATTCCATTAAGATTTCTTTATATATGTATATATAATAAGAAGCATTTCTTCCCTTTCTTACCTTCCTATTTCTTTACCACATAATCTTGCTGAACAGGGAGTAATTGTACTGGTTTCTAACGAGAGCCTTTACCCCTCTGACTACTGTTTATTGTAGTGAAAGATACTCTGCATTCCATCAGAGGAGAAAAGTAACCACCAATGCTATTATAAACCCTGTGATCTAGAATGAATTTGGAACTAAGCAATTATATTCTAATTGGATTTAAGGCTCACTTCATGAGATGGAGCCCATGCCAGAGACGGTTCAGTGCCCAAAAACCTGAGACTAGATAGGCCGTGGACCTAGGAGAAACCAAAATTGTATAGGTTTGCTGAAGGGACATAGTAAGGAAATGACTCCCAATGACATTCTTTTCTACCTGTCGATTAGATTCTCACTCAACCCTCACCAGAGAAGCTACTTCCTGCAGTAAATGGGAACTAATATAGAGACTTCCATGTAGACAAAGTGAAACAACTGAGAGACCTTGGAGAATTCTGTCCTAAATGGAGTGTCTTCATTAAAGCCCTCCATGGCAGGCTCAGGAAACTCTGCAGAAGAGGAAACAGATAGATTTGGTGAGCCAGAACTGATGGAAGACATCAAGGAAACAGTGTCTTCCAGACCCAGCAGGACCAATGCACATATAAACTCACAGAGACTGTGGTAACATACACAGGTCTAGAACGGGTCTAGGCTAGATGGTATCTCAGTGGTGAGAAGGGAAAATGGACATGGGCTCCCCTCCCTCACAAAGGGAGGGACACATATTTGAGTGATTGTGTCTCTGCATAGATCTCTCTGGACTAGAACTTGCTTTGCACCCAAAGCTGGACCAAAACTCAAAGTCTTCCTTCTGCTGTCTTCTCAGCTCTAGGTGTACACATGCTAATCTCCACTCCTTGTAATGACACTTTATATACTTTATATATTTTCTGTTTCTTGTACTTTGTATGTGATACTGTGTCTATAATTTACTTCTGATATATTTTTTCATTATTAGATGATATGAAAATTTCAAGGCTTTTATTTCTGCTATTTTATTCATTTTTGTTCATTCAATTTTTTTTCTTTGATGGCAACATTTTCTGAAGTTGTGATCTACTGGTCTTTATAAAATTATTCCTTGATGTTCTGATCAGGAAATTGTCTCCTGTGCCAATGAGTTCAAGGCTCTTCCACACTTTTTCTTAGAAAAGATTTAGTGTGTCTGGTTTTATTTTGAGGTCTTTGATACACTTGAACTTTAATTTTGTGCAGAGTGATATAAATGGTCTATTTGCATTTTTCTATTTGTGGACTTCCACTTAGTCCAGCACTATTCGTTTAAGATGATATATTTTTTTCCCATCGTATGGTTTTGGAATTTTTGTCAAATATCAGGTGTTCATAAGTGTGTGGATTTATTTCTGGGGTTTCTATTCAATTCTGTTGATCCACCAGGCTGTTTCTATGCCAGTACCATGCAGTTTTTATTAGTGATATCTATAGTACAGCTTGAGATCAGGGATGGAGATACCTCCAGAAGATCTTTTACTGTACAGGATGGTTTTAGCTGTTCTGGGTTCCTTGTTACTCCATATAAAGTTGAGAATTTTTCTTTCAAGATCTGTAAAGAATTGTATTGGTTATGTGATGGGAATTGCCTTGAATCCATAGGTAGGTTTTGGTATGCCATTTTTATTAAGTTAATCCTGCCAAACTATGAGCATGGGAGATATTTCCATTTTCTGACTATCTTCTTTTATTTCTTTCTTCAGAGAACTGATTTTTTTTTATACAAGTCCATGTGGATCTCTGAGTAAGGGGAGCAGGGGCTGCCTCTATCATGAACTCAGCTGACTGCTTTCTGATTACTCGAACATGATGATGCAGCCTTGTAAGGCCACGGAGTAAGAAGATCTATGCAGTCCTGATGAGAGTTAACAAGCTACGGGTAGAAGACAATATTGGAGCACTCCCCCTTTCAATGGACTAGGGGAAGGGATGAGGGTGGATGGTGGGAATGGGGAAGTTTAGGGAGGGGACTTCAATCTGGATATATAATGAATAAATTGTGAATAAAATAAATATTTTTTTTAAAAAAAAGAAGAAGAAAATTATTGCTTGATTTAAAAAAGGCTGTGTGCCCTCGTCTGCAGTGATTTTTTTAATCTAGTTACTGTGCAGGCAAGACCATCAAAACCCAGTTTAAAAACTATTAATTTCTAAATTACCATAGAAGATGAATTTCTGGAATTAAACATGCTAACGAGAGTTGATCTACAGGGATGATTTCATGAAGAAATCTAATTTGTTCCATTCTCCTTCCATTCTCTCATTTAAAGCCCTCTTTCAATTCCATGAAGTTGTGCGGAAAATGCTTGTTAGTTTCTGTTGGGTTTACCTTTGTTGTGAGATTAAAGCTGCTCTGGTCACAGGTTTAAATTAATGACTCTTAAAATTTCCACAGAATATATTCTTGGCTTCGCTCTTTTGTTTTCCTCTTCTTTATTCTTATCATTTCTTACAATTTATTTAATTGTATCCCAAATGTGCCCCCCCTTGTCTCCTCCCAATTCCACCCTTCTCACCTCCTTTTGCTCCTTCTATACCCCTCCCCTAATCCACTGATAGGGGAGGTTCTTCTCCTCTATCTGACCTTAGACAATAACATCTAATCAGGATTGGTTGCTTTGTCTTCCTCTGTGGATTGGCAAGCCTGTACCCTCCAGGGAAAGTAATCAGAGAGCCTACCACCTAGTTCATGCCAGAAAAAATTCCCTGCTACCCTTACTAGGGACTCCACTTGGAGAATGAGCCTATGAGCTACATCTGAGGCAGGGTTTTAGGTCCTCTGTATGCATTGTCCTTGGTTGGTATATCATTCTTTTTAGGGCACCCAGGGCTCAGTTTTTATGGCTTTGTTGGTCGTTTTATCTCCCCCTTCTTTCATAAGATTCCCCGCACTCTGCCCAAAGTTTGGCTATGAGTCTCAGCATATGTTTGATACCTTGCTAGATTGAGTCTTTCAGAGGCCCTCTGTGGTAAGCTCCTGTCCTGTTTTGTTTTCTCACTCTTCCGATATCTGTCCCATTTGCCTTTCTGAATGAAGATTGAGCGAGCATCTTACCCAGAGTCCTCCTTCTTGCTTAGCTTCTTCATGTGTACAGATTTTAGTATGTTTATCCTATGTTATATGTCTTATATCAACTTATAAGTGAGTATATACCACGTATGTCTTTCTGCTTCTGAGATACTTCACTCAGGATGATCTTTTATAGATCTCACCATTTGCATGCAAATATCATAATTTCCTTATTTTTAATGATGATTAGTATTCTATTATGTAAATGTACCACAATTTCTATATCCATTCCTCCTTTGAGGGACATCTGAATAGTTTCAAGCTTCTGGCTATTACAAAAAAAGCAGATACAAACATGGTTGAACTAATGTCCTTGTTGCATACTGCCTAGGAGTGGTATAGCTGAATCTCGAGGTAACACTATTCCTAATTGTTTGAGAATGACCCAGATTGATTTCCAAAGTTGTACAAGTTTACATTCCCATCAGGAATGGAGGAGACTTTAGCTTTCTCCACATCCTTTCTAACATGTTTTGTCATTTGAGTTTTTGATCTTAGCCTTTCTGATGGGTGTAAGGGGAAATTTGAGGGTCATTTTGATTTGCATTTTTCTGATGACTAAAGACATTGAACATTTCTTTACGTGTTTCTCTGCATTTCAGTATTCCTCCATTGAGAATTCTCTGTTTAGCTCAATACCCCATTTTTTAATTGGATTCTTGATTTGTTGCTGTGTAACTTCTTAATTTCTTTATATATTCTGGATATTAGCCCCCTGTCAGATATAGAGTCGGTGAAGATCCTTTCCCAATTTGTAAGCTGTCATTTTGTTCTGACAACAGTGTCCTTTGGTGTTCAGAATCTTTTCAGTTTCACAATGTCCCATTTATTGATTGTTGATCTTAGAGCCTGTGCTGTTGGTGTTCTCTTCAGGAAGGTGACTCCTGTGCCAATGAATTTAAGGCTCTTCCCCATTTTTTTCTTCTAACAGATTTTGTCTGTCTAGTTTGACATGGAGATCTTTGATCTACTTGAGCTTTAGATTTGTGCGGGGTGAAGAGTATGGATCTATTTAAATTTTTCTACATGAAAACAACCAGTTAGCCAAGCACCATTTGTTGAAGATGTTGTCTTTTTTTTGCATTGTGTAAAGTTTTGGCATCTTTGTAAAAACTCAGATATCCATAAATGTATGGGTATATTTCTTGGTCTTCTATACGACTCCAATAATACACCATTCTGTTTCTACACCAATACCATGCAGTTTTTTGTTTTTTTTATACTTGTTCTATTATATAGCTTAATATCAGGAATGAAGAATCCCCCAAAAGATTTTTATTTTAGGGGATCATTAAAGCTATTTTGGATTTCTTGTTACTCCATATGAAGTTGAGAATTTTTCTTTTGAGGTCTGTAAAGAATTGTGTTGGTAATTTGATGGGAATTGCATTGAATCTGTAGATTGCTTTTGGTAAAGTGGCCATTTTTGCTACGTTAATCCTAACAGGCTATTAGCATTGGAGATCTATCCATTTTCTGATATCTTCTTTTAATTCTTCAGAGACTAGAACTTTTTTTTCATACAAGTCTTTGACTTTCTTGGTTAGAGTTACACCATGGTACTTTACATCCTTTTTGGCTATTGCAAAAGTTGTTGTATCCCTAATTTCTTTCTCAGCACATTTGTCTTTTGTATACAGATGGGTGCCAATTCTTTGCATTAATTTTATATCCTGCCACATTGTTGAAGGTATTTATCAGCTATAAGAGTTCCCTGGTAGAATTTTTTGGTCACTCATGTATACTGTCATACCATCTGCAAATAGTGATACTTTGACTTTTTCCTTTCCAAACTGAGTCCCCATGATCTCCTATCATTGTTTTCTTAATCAAGCTAGATTTCAAGAACTATGTTAAAGATATATGGAGACTGGACAGCCTTGCCTGTCCTCAATTTTAGTGGTATTGATTTTAGTTCTCTCCCTTTAGTTTAATGTTGGCTATAGGCATGCTCTATATTGCCTTTACTATGTTTAGGTAAGTGTCTTGTGTCCCTGGTCTTTCTAAGTCTTAAAACATAAACTAATGTAACATTTTCTCAAATGCTTTTTCAAACTCAAAGCAGGTTATTATGTTCTTTTTTTTTCTTTCAGTTTGTTTCTTTGGCTGATTTCCATTTATTGGACCATCCCTGAATACCTGGGATGAATCCTACTTATCCTAGTGGATAATATCTTTGATATGTTCTTGAATTCTATTTGTATTTTGTTGAGTATTTGTGCATCAGTGTTTATAAAAGAGATTGGCCTGAAATTCTCCATCTTTCTTGGGTCTTTGTGAGGTTTATATATCAAGATGACTGTGGCTTCACAGATTGAGTTTGGTAATGTTCCTTCTGTTTCTCTTTTGTGGAATAGTTTGAAGAGTATTGGTGTTAGCTCTTCTTTGAAGGTCTGGTAGAATTCTCCACTGAAACCATCTGGCCCAGTGCTTTTTCTGGATGGAATAGTTTTTTGTTTTTTGTTTTTTTATTAATTACACTTTATTCCTTTTGTATCCCTCCATATTCCCCTCCCTCCTCCCCTCCCAGCCCCACCCTCACCCCCAACCATGCTTGGGGAGACTGTCCTGCTTCAATGGCTGTAAAGGCCTGAATGATCATGGCTGCCTGATGGCCAACTGTTGGGCAGAGTGAATGGAATTTTATGTAAGAAGTGGGAAATAGTAAGAGCTGGAGAGGACAGGGCCTCCACAAAGAGAGCAACAGAACAATTAAATTTGAACACAGGGAACTTCCCAGAGACTCATACTCCAATCAAGGACTATTCATGGAGATAACCTAGAACCCCTGCAGAGATGTAGCCCATGGCAGCTCAGTCTCCAAGTGGGTTACATAGTAATGTGAAGAGGGACTGCCTCTGACATAATCTGACTGGCCTGCTCTTTGGATGGAATAGTTTTGATGACCTCTTCTATTTCCTTAGGGGATGTAGGACTATTTACTTAATTTTTTTGCAATGGAGACCTTTGATGATATCTTATATTTCCTGAAGGGAAAAAGGACTATATACTTTATATATCTATTTTTGATTCAACTTTGGTAAGGGGAATAGATCAAGAAAATTTTCCATTTCTTCTAGATTTTCAAATTTTGTGGCATATGGGCTTTTGAAGTAAGACCTACTAATTGTTCAGATTTTCTCAGTGTCTGTTGTTATGTCCCCCTTTTCACTTCTGATTTTGCTGATTTAGATAGTACCTCTCTGTCTTTTAGTTAGTTTGGCCAAGGGTATGTCTATCTTGTTGATTTTCTCAAAGAACCAGTTCTTGGTTTAATTGATTCTTTGAATCGTTTTATTTGTTTCTAATTTACTGATTTCACCTTAAATTTGATTGTTTTCAGCCATCTACTCCTCTTAGCAGTGTATACTTCTTTTTCCCCCTGTCTTTTAGGTGAACCGTTATGTAGCTTGAATGAAATGTTTCAAATTTCTTCTTAAAAGCATTTATTGTTATGAACTATCCTCTTAGCACTGCTTTCATAGTGTTCCATAAATTTGGGTAAGTTGTGCCTTCATTTTCATTGATTACTAGGACATCCCTAATTTCTTTCTTTATTTCTTCCCTGACCCAGCTGTCATTGAGTAGCAAGTTGTTCAGTTGCTATGTTTGGGTAAATTTTTGTTATTTCTGTTGTTATTGAGGTGTAGCTTTAGACCATGGTGGTGAGATAGGATACAAGGTATTATTTCTGTCTGTCTGTATTTGTTGAGGCCTTGTGACAACCTTCATGGTCTTTTTTGGAGAATATTCCATGAGCTGCTGAGAAAAACAAATTCTTTTTTCTTTGACTGAAAAGTTCTGAAGATGTCTGTTAGGTCCATTTGAGTCATGACCTATGTTAGAGTCATTGTTAATTTGTTTAACTTCTGTTTTGTTGACCTGTCCTTTGTTGAGAGTGGGGTGTTGAAGTCTCCCACTATTTATGCATAGGGATATATGTGTGGTTTAAGTTTCATTAATGTTTCTTTTTCAAATGTGGGTGTCCTTATACTTGGGGAATCGATATTCAGAATTGTGAGGTCTTCCTGGTGGAATTTTTCTTTGATGAGTATGAAGTGACCTTCCCATTTCTTTTGGTTAATTTTGGTTGAAAGTCTATTTTATTAATTTTAGAATGGCTACTCATGCTTGCATCTTTAGTCCATTTGCTTGGAAAGCTGTCTTCCAGCCCATTACTCTCAGGTAATGTCTATCTTTGTGAATTAGTTGTGCTTCTTGTGTGCAACAAATTGTTGGATCTTGTTTATGCATCCATTCTGTTAGTCTGTGTCTTTTTATTGGAGAATTGAGTCCACTGATGTTGAAAGAGATTAATGACCTGTCACTGTCAGATCCATTGATTTTGATGTTGGCTGTAGTAGCATGTTTGTGTGCTTGGTTACTTTTTGTTTTGCTGTAGTGAGGTTAATTATTTCCTTTCTTTTCTTGAAAGTAGTTAGTTTTCTTAGGTTGTATTTCTCCTTCTAGTGTCTTCTGTAATGCTAGATTTGTGAGTAGGTATTGTTTAATTTTGTTTTGTTGTTAAATATCTTGTTTTCTCCATCTATGAGGACTGAGAGTTTTGCTGGGTATAGTAGCCTGGGATGACATCAGTGTTCTCTTAGGCTCTGCATAATATCTGTCCAGGCCCTTCTGGTTTTCACAGTCTCTTTTGAGAAGTCAGGTGTGATTCTGATGTGTTTGCCATTATATGTTACTTGGCATTTATCCCTTACAGATTTTAATATTTTTTTTCTTTATTCTTTATATTAGTGTTTTGATTATTATGTGGCAGGAGGATTTTCTTTTCTGGTCTAATTTATTGGGTGTTCTATAGGCCTGTTATATTCTTATAGGTTTCTCCTATAAATTTGGGAAATTTCTTCTATGGTTTTGTTGAAAATATTTTCTGGGCCTCAGAAAAGGGAATCTTTTATTTCCTCTATTCCTATTATTCTTGGATTTTGTCTTCTCATGTTGTCTTCGATTTCTTGGATGGTCTGTGTCAGGAATTTTTTTAGATTTCACATTTTCTTTGATGGATACATCAATTTCTTCCATTGTGTTTTCCAAACCTGAGATTCTTTCTTCCATCTCTTTTATTCTGTTGGTTATGCTTACCTCTGTTTTTCCTGTTTTATTCCCTAAGTTTTTAATCTTCATAATTTCCTCCCTTTCTATTTGCTTCAATTTTCCAATTCTATCTTCAGCTCTTGAAACATTTTGTTGAATCCCTTCACCTGACTTACTGTATTTTCCCATTTTTCCTTCAACTCCTTCACCTATTTGTTTGAACATTCCTCTGTTTCTTTTACTTCTTTTAGTATCTTAATGATTTCCTCTCTGACAGCCACAAATTGTTTGTCTGCATCTTCCTGTATTTTTATTTATCTATTTGACTTTATCTTCCTCTATTTATTTATGGATGGCCATAATCTGCTTGTTTTTTATCTTCCTCTATTTCTTTATGGATGATCCCAATCTATTTGTGCTACATTTATGTTTATTGTCTATTCATAATTGCAGGTGCTTGTGCAGACATTGTGATGACCCAGTCTCCATCCTCCCTAGCTGTGTCAGCAGGAGAGAAAGTCACTATCCGCTGCAGGTCCAGTCAGAGTCTTTTACACACTGAACTCGGAGAGAACATATTGTCCTGGTACCAGCAGAAACCAGGGCAATCCCCTAAGCTGCTGATCTACTAGGCATCCAATCAATACACTGGGGTCCCTGATCGCCTCACAGGCAGTGGATCTTGGACAGATTTCACTCTCAGCATCAGCAGTGTGCAGGCTGAAGACCTGGCCATTTATTACTGTCAGCCGGGTAATAGTGCTCCTCCCACAGTGCTTCAGCCTCCAACACAAACCTCCTTGAGAGTCTCACCAGCTGCCTGCAACACACACAGCCCTGGGCCTGCACACTTCCCTCTTCTGACTGATAGCAGGTGTGCTTGAAAAAGTAATGAAAAATTCACAGAGCACTATATTAAATTATGGGTTCAATGATTCTTTTGTCTATTTTTTTAAAATTACAGTTAATTCACTTTGTATTCCAGCTGTAGCCCCCTCCCCAATCCCTTCTGAATCTCACCCTCAGTCCTCTTCTTCTATGCCCCTCCCCCAGTCCTTAAGGGAGGTCCTTATCCCCTTCCATCTGACCCTACTCTATCAGGTCTCATCAGGATTGGCTTCTTTGTCTTCCTCTATGGCCTGGTAAGGCTACTCCTCCCTCAGGTGGAGGTGATCAAAGAGCCAGCCTGTAACCTTTATATAAAAATGCAAAACAGAACTCAGTATTATCTTTGTATTCCTTCTGTAATACATAACTACAACTCTGGGGCTTCAATATAACAGATTTTTCATTTTACAGTATAGGAGTTCTGATATCCAACATAGCGATGGTGGTGGAAAACTTTATTCAAATTAGGAGGCTCTAGGCAAGGGTACCTTTCTTGTTTTTTCTAGAATACATTGTACTTTCCTTCTTCTTTTCTTCCTTCTTTCCTTCCTTCTTTCCTTCCTTTTTTCTTTCTTTACCTCCTTCCTTTCTTCCTAGGTGGTGCCCATATCTGCTTGTTTATTTTTTACTTTCCATAAACCCTTTAAATTTTTATTACATTTTAGTTTATTATGTTTGTCTGCTTGCATGTAAGTATACATTAGTGTGTCTGTGTGTGCATATTTATAGGTGCACATATGACATGGCATATTTGTGGAAGTCAGAGGACAATTTAGACTTGACTCTCTTTCCAATTTGTTTCTGGGGTTCAAACTCAGGTTTGACATCAGGCTTGGTGGAAAGTGTCTTTGCTGTATGAATTATCTTGCTGCCCCTTAAAGTCTTTTATGGGTGTTAATTCATTGAACACAATTTCATGAAAGCCATGACTTTTTAATAGAACATGTATTTTGAACATATGCACTAACCTTCATTTTGCTTTCCCTTTCCTGGTATTTCTTGTTTCCTGTCAGGAGTCATTCAGGGAAAAGGGATTTAGGGGACATCTGGGATTTCTGGAAGCATTTTAGTTTTTATTTTTCTGCAAGTACTTAATTATTCATTCATTATTATTCATCTTAGTATTTTATTTTTCATTGCTGAGTAATATTCCATTGTGTAGATGTGCCACAATTTCTACATCCATTTGTGTTCTGTTGATCAATGTAAGGACTCAAATTTAGGCTGGGAAACAAACATGTAAACTGCATGTCTCCCATGTAAAACATTTCTAATGCTGACTAGATAAATGTGCCACACTGCCCTGAAAGCCAGCTTATCATTCAAATGTTAGGCATTTCCCAGGGGGGAGGGAAAATGTCAGTCATGCCTGATGCAAAAAAGACACAGGGAGCTTACAGGTGGCAAAGTACATGCCAGCCTATTTAAGTCTTAGAAACTCAAATATTACAATTCATGTGTTTAAAAGGCTGAAACATCCACCCTATATCAAAAAGGGGGCAAGCCAAAAAATAGCCACTTTTAATGTAAAAATCCATGTAAAAGATGCCTAGGGTATGCTGAAATGAAAAAGGTAAAGGAGGGTTTACATAAAGTATGGCTACAGATGCATCACTGCCCATTCTGTACAGAATAGGGGATAAGACAAAAATACCTACAACATATATAAAAGCCTAGGCCTAAACCTTTAAACAGGTACAAGATGCTTAGGGTATGTTTAAACTCTAAATTAAAAAGGAGTTTATATAAAGTTTACATAAAACATATCTTTTCTATTGCTCAAAGCAACCAGCTATTCTCTCTAAGGGGAGGCTTGCTCTCAGGAGATAGGTAGCAGCTTGGACAAACACAACAGGCTCCCAAGAGTCTAAAATAAGATATTTTAACCTATATAATCTTGTTTTGATTTCAACATGATAAGGACTGTATGTTCAATAATAATGGTAACTTACATTGTTGATCTCTTTACATGGGAATAACTCTAAAACTGGCCTGAGAAATTTAAAATGTCTCTAGCCTGAACTCCAACAACCCATGACCAATAAATCCTTGGCTATGGTATTCTCAAAATGTATTATGCCATTCTTTTAATTGTCATAGATAAAGTTGGTTTACAGTTTAGTTTCATCCTGAACATCTCATACATTTATAATTTTAGAACTGTATAATGTTTGTGAGAAGTTGGATGTTTGCAGAACAAAAGGACTGAACACCAGACATGCTGGATCAAAACAAAAAGGAATCCTCCTTTCAGATAAGACATTGATATATCTGTTCCAGCATCATGTATGTTCCAGCATTCTGCTTGTTCCTGCTTCAACTGCTATTTCTCATCAAAGCCTGCTCCCAAGAGAGCTTTGAAGGAAGTAACTAATCTCAAGTGATCCAGCATTTTAGACTGTTTCAAACAGGACTTCTATTAAGCCTGAAATTTCTCAACATTCAAAGAACAGAATTAAGCTTTTTTCCCAATTTTTTTGGACCTCCTAAAAGCAATTCTGCATGTCCAAAATGTTAGTTAGAAGAAATCCATGAGAATGATGTCCAGTTTCCTTTAAGGGGGGTTGGGTAGGTTTTTGGTTGTTTTCTGTGGCTATGGATGTTTACTGTCATTGGGAGATGGTTATCAATTATTAATGGTCTAATTCAGAGAGAAAACATTAGCCTCAGGCGTTTCTCTCTTTTGATTTTTCTTTTCTCTTTCTTCCTTAAGTGAAGAGAAAAGGGGGTGAAAAGAAAGAAAAGGGAATACAGGACATATTATCAGAATAATAAGACAAAAAGATTATTGAATCTACTCATTTTAAGGATTTATTTGTTATTCTCAAATAAGATTAATTTAACTGTTGAATAGGATTCTGTATATTGATGCCAAAGTAAGTATATTTTTAATACCTTCGTACATTTTAGAATATTGAAACAAATTAAAAGTTATTTCCAATACTTTCAGTACTATTACCAGCTGCTTAGGTTATTAGGTAATGCAAGTTAATTGCTAGGTACTCACCTCAATAGTCATGTAAGTCACTAGTCTTAATTTTTAACAAGAGTACACATCCTAGTTTTAGCAAATATATATCATTTTATAGACAGATCAACTAGGTAAATATAGGTAAGTCTTCAAAAACTTCAGAGACCTAGAGAATATGACATTAAAAAATGTCTTTATTATTTTAAAGATTCTTTGACAATGAGAGAGGTCATCTCCTGGCAGCACCCCACTTACCTCACTGATCATGATCATCGAAGAACCTCCATGTAGACATGGCTTCAAATGTGGCAAACAAGTCAACAGGACAAAAAGAAAATGCCATTGTTTCATGACAGACAGAATTCTGGCAAAAATGAGCAAGCTTAAATGCAGGACAAGTCAGCTGCCAAACTCTGCCAAGACAGGGTAAGAAAGTCCTAAATAGTTCCTGCTTTATATATATGGCTATCTAATTTTCTGAGCTAGGAGGCTGAAAGTGATGTTCCAGTGTTATAGAGAGATTTGGGTGACTGTTCTGGCTGCAAATTTCAGACCGATCTCTTTTATGAACATTGACACAAAAATACTCAATAAAATACTTGCAAACCGAATCCAAGAACACATCAAAGATATCGTCCATCATGACCAAGTAGGCTTCATCCCAGGCATGCAAGTGTGGTTCAACATACAGAAATCCATCAATGTAATCCACCACATAAACAAACTGAAGGAGAAAAACCACATGATCATCTCCTTAGGTGCTGAAAAAGCATTTGACAAGGTCCAACACCCATTCATGTTTAAAGTCTTGGAGAGATCAGGGATACAAGGCACATATCTAAACATAGTAAAGGCAATATACAGCAAGCCTATAGCCAACATCAAACTCAATGAAGAGAAACTTAAATCAATCCCACTGAAATCAGGGACAAGACAAGGCTGCCCACTCTCTCCATACCTCTTCAACATAGTAGTTGAAGTCCTAGCCAGAGCAATAAGACAACTAAAGGAGATCATGGGGATACAAATCGGAAAGGAAGAGGTCAGAGTGTCACTATTCGCAGATGATATGATAGTATACATGAGCAACCCCAAAAATTCAACCAGAAAGCTCCTCCAGCTGATAAACACCTTCAGCATAGTGGCAGGATACAAAATCAACTCAAAAAAAAAATCAGAAGCCCTCCTGTATACCAAAGACAAAAGGGCCAAGAAAGAAATTAGGAAAACAACACCCTTCACAATAGCCACTAATAACATAAAGTACCTTGGGGTGACACTAACCAAGCAAGTGAAAGATCTGTTTGAGAAAAACTTCAAGTCTTTGAAGAAATAAATTGAAGAAGATATCAGAAGATGGAAAGATCTCCCGTGCTCATGGATTTGTAGGATTAAAATTGTGAAAATGGCCATCCGGCCAAAAGCAATCTACATATTCAATGCAACTCCCATCAAAATACCAACTCAATTCTTTACAGACCTTGACAAAAAGAATCTCAGCTTCATATGGAGAAACAAAAAACCCAGAATCTCCAAAACAATCTTGTATAACAACAGATCATCTGGAGGTATCTCCATCCCTGCTCTCAAGCTGTACTACAGAGCAATAGTAATAAAAACTGAATGGTATTGGCATAAAAACAGAAGGGAGGATCAATGGAACCAAACAGAAGACCCAGAAATAAAGCCACAGACTTGATTTTTGACAAAGAAGCCAAAACCATTCAATGGAAAAAAGACAGTATCTTCAACAAATGGTGCTGGTCCAACTGGATGTCTACATACAGAAAAAATCATAATAGATCCATATTTATCATCCTGCACAAAACTAAAGTCCAAGTGGATCAAAGACCTCAACATAAAGCTAGATACTCTAAATCTGTTAGAAGAAAAAGTGGGGAACAGCCTAGAACTCATTGGCACAAGAGACAACTTCCTGAAGAGAACACCAATAGCACAGGCTCTAAGAGCAACAATCAATAAATGGTACCTCATGAAACTGAAAAGCTTCTGTAAAGCAAAGGACACCGTCATCAAAACAAAATGACTGCCTACAGACTGGGAAAGAATCTTCACCAACCCTTTATCTGACAGAGGGATAATATCCAGTATATGGGGAGGAGGTCCACCCTATCCGTGGACTTGGAAAGTGGCAGGGTGGAGATGAGGGAGAGAGGGTGGGATTGGAAGGGAATGAGGGAACGGGATACAGCTGGGGTACAGAGTTAATAAAATGTAACTGATAAGAAAAAAATAAAATTAAAAAAATTATTACAAAAAAAAAAAGGAATGAGATTTCCCTGAGGACAGCCTATATTTGCTGTAGTTTCTATAGAGGAGATGCTAGTTGAGAGGAGATGCTAGTTAAGATCAATGCTCTCATAGGTTTAATGAAACCCAAGCCTCTGCCAGCTGGTAACCATTTGCCCCTTGCTTTCCAAACACTGACAATTGAGCTTTGATTGAGCCAGCTTCCTAGGGAGGACTTTATGGTAGAGAATCCACTGTGTTGAGCCAGGTCTCAAAGACAGGATATGACCTTCTGGACCCAGTAAATAGTGATAAACTGCCCAGAATCAATTCTCAGTTCCTGCAATCAAGTTTCTGGCTTCCTGCATATTGCTGTGCAGACTAGCTTCATTGAAATATGTGGGCTGAGATTCCTTTTTTTTTTTTTTTTTTTTTTTTACAGTTCTAGTTGTGTCTCCTGCCTGGAACAGTTACCTCCAACAGGGTTTATCTTGGCCAAGGCTTTCTTTCCAAGCAGTCAAATGCTTCATGGCCAGGCTCTAGCATTTGGAAGTAAGTAACCAGAGTAGATAAAATAGGAGCCCTTTGTCAGTGAAATTAGGATAGCCTGCTCTTATAAAATAGAAGCCCTAATTTCTTGGCTCTGCTGGTCTCCTTGGGGATCTCCTGTCCCCTCCAAGTCTTTCTATATCCTTCTTCTAAAGTTTGGCTGTGAGTCTCAGCATCTGCTTTGATATCCTGATCAGTAGAGTCTTTCAGAGGCCCTCTCTGTAAAGTTCCTGTTCTGTTCCCAGTCTTCTTCTCCCTCTGATGTCTATCCTATTTGCACTTCTGAATGAGGATTGAATAACTTTCTTAGGATCCTCGTTGTTTAGCTTCCTATATTCACAACCTTCATACAGATCCAATATTCAATTTATACTCATCCAACTCTGAGTTCCTTTTTAATTTACCTATCAAATGGGCCTGAAGAAACAGATACTCCACAAGGACCATGCATGGAGATGATTGAGATCCCATCCTCAGATGTAGCCCAAATGCCTCTCAGTTTTCAAGTGGGTTCCCTAATAAAAAAGAGCAGGGGATGTCTCTGGCATGAACTCAGTGGTTAACTCTTTCAGTCACCACCCCTGTTGTGCAGCCTTGCCAGGCCATAGAGGAAGAGGAAACAGCCAGTCCTCATGAGACCTTTTGATAGGTTACGGTCATATAGAAGGGGAGGAGGACCTCTCTATCAGTGGACTAGGGAAGTAACATGAGAGAGAAGAGGCCTAGAGGAATTGGAAGCAGGAGAAGGAGGAGGCTACAATGAGGAAACAAAGCAAATAAATTGTCATAAAAAATAAAAGTGAAAAGAAATTTCAAGGAAAAAAATTGTTAAAAATCTTTGCTATGCCTTAAAGATGGAGCTGGTTTCCGCCTTCCACCTTCCCGATGGTGAGTGCTCTCTGTCACGAACAACTCCACATTTGGCTAAGGCCGAGGATCTGGCTTGCTTCCATGTATGTGGACCTATCTGCATTGCCCCCGTGGCACGCCTGGGTTGGCTACCCAGAGGCTATTTAAGCTGTGGGCTGGCTTTCCCCGGGGTCCGAGGATTGTTCAATGTTCCTGAATAAACTGCATTGAAAAAAAAAAAAAGAAAAAAAAATCTTAAAAAAAAAAAGAAGGTCTTTACCAAAGAGTGGGTCCTGCAGCTTAAGAGCCAAAATTCAAAAAGTTCAGTTGGCAAGGCATCAGACCTTAAGTCTGGAGGTTCAGCATTCAAATCCAAGGCTCCTCTCCTTTTCAGGTCTTGTGACAAGTGGCCCCAAGTAGGAAGCCTGCCAGCCTGAAAGATTAAGAGTTTAAGTAGAAGAAGAGAAAGGTCAGACTCTATGCCTGTCCATATTCTGATGAAGAACTTATTTAATATCTAATTTGGTGGTATGGCAGGAAACAGGTGTGTCACAGACTACATGAAATTGCTGGAGATCTCCAGATATCTTTTTTTTTTTCAATGCAGTTTATTCAGACACCTTGAACAATCCTTGGACCCTGGGGAAAGCCAGCCCACAGCTTAAATAGCCTCTGGGTAGCCAACCCAGGCGTGCCACAGGGGCAATGCAGATAGGTCCACATACATGGAAGCAAGCCAGATCCTCAGCCTTAGCCAAATGTGGAGTTGTTTGTGACAGAGAGCACTCACCATTGGGAAGGTGGAAGGCGGAAACCAGCTCCATCTTTAAGGCATAGCATTCCGCAGCTCTCTACAGTTCCCCCTTTTTGTTTTAAACACATCAGGCAAGAGTAGAGGTCTGATCTCTGATATTAGAAATAAATTGGGACTTTGTACCGATGTTCGTTTAGGTGTCATCCACCCAAAGAGCATCAGACCTGTCCAATACCTTTTTCTCAGAGGCGGGACCTGGGGCATCAACCCGCATGCAACCAGACATGCTCTTCTCTGGGTCCAAAGCGGCTGACCCTGAGTGCAGTACTCAGCCTCGCATCCTGAGCATAACATTTTAGCTTTTTATGGTATTCAACCATGCTTGGGGAGAATGTCCTGCTTCAATGGCTGTAAAGGCCTGAATGATCAAGGCTGCATCACACTGTTGTGAGACTCTAATCTTGCATATATACCACAGGCAAACCAAGAAGACCAACACCAGAAGGCCTGCTAACGCTCCCATGCCCGCCCATTCCTTCAGATGATTCATGGCTGCAGCAATCCATGATGATAATCCTGTGGCTAGTCCTGCGTCCACTCTGGTAGAATTTACTGTGACAATGGCCACTCCAGATATCTTAAAACTGAGTGGTTCTCTGAGTGATTGTGGGCAGGGGACCCTTGAGATTAGGTCACTAAATTTAGAAAAATGACAAATTAACCAAAATTAGTACTTAAACCAACAGATATGAATCATACTACAAAACACAAGCTCGTAAAAAGTCAAATCACTAATAATGATGCCAAAGGATCATAATTCCCTTGAGAATTGAACTCAAAGCTATTGATATAGGTAAAATTTGGTGTGAAAATTTACTCATAAAATGAGGAATTACTGAAAAAGACACACACAAAAAAATTATTCAATCAAAGATAGGAGGAAGGTAATGATATATAGGCCCAAATAAGCAAGATGCAAAAACAAAAAAACAATCAGAAACATGGCAGAAAAAGTGAGGTGGGGAGAAAAAAAAACAATTGAAATGTTGGGAATTAAAATTTCAATGCCTCATATACAAAACAATAAAATGGGAGAAAGAATATCCAGGATCAAGGTTGAAGCAAAAGTGGCATAGCATTAAAACAGCAATAAATTGTTTGTTTATATATCTGTATATGTATATATGTAAATTGTTTGTTTATATATATACATATACATATATATGCACATGTGGATATACATATATGTATATATGTATATACATGTATATGACTATAGCATCAAAGAATTCTAGCATTTGATGCAAAGAGCAGTCCTAAGTATTGTAAGATATAGAAAAACCGAGATAAAACCGAAAGCTATAGACTAAAAATAGAATGAAAGGAAAACAGAAAATTTGATGTATAGAGACAAACTGAGAAACAATAAAAAGGGCATTTATTTCCTTAAATAGGCATCACCAGTGAAGGAATTCTCCATGTCAAAGATTGAGTCTATAATGCAAAAAATTACAAAGTAAAATGTTCAAAGATATAATGGAAAAATGTCAACTCAACTCGAAAAGAAAATATATCAGAATCACTTGTGAATTCTTTCTCAAAACTTTAAAGAGCAGAGAAGTATAGAACAATATATTTCAGATCATGATAGTAAGGAATTGTCAAATAAGTTAGCTATGTCTAGAAAATTTAAATTTTAAGTTGAGGGTGTAATGAGGACATTACAACATAATCACAAACTTAGGAAATGTCCATGACCATGAAGACAGCATTACAGAAGATACTATAAAAATATTGTACATATAGAAAAAAGAAAGTGTGTGTGAATTGTGAGAGTACAAAAAAATGTTGATATCATGACCAGAATACATTGATAATAGGTAGCAGGAAAAGACATATCAGTATCTTGTCCAACCTTACAAGACAGAAAACTTCAATATAGTTGAGGAGTAGGGAGAAAGGAAAGAAACAAATAACAATTTAGTCCACCAAGACCCCCCAAATTATAGAAATTAAAAACAACTTCTTAATAACTTTATGTGAGCCCAACTCAGAAATATAGATGCACTTATGTTGATGAGGCTAAAAAATTGTACCCAATTGTCTTTTTTCTTAAGAAACACACGAACTGGTAATGACATACATATGCCTAGAGTCAAAAGATGAAAGTAAATCTACCAAGAGAATGGGGACCAAAGCAAGCTGGCAGAGCTCTTCTGATATCTGCTACTGGAGAATATAAACCAATGATGAATGAAACCGATAAAGAAAACAATACATGAGTCAACAAAAGTACAAATGCATACACCCCACACTTTTGGTTTCAAATTTTATTAAAAATAAACCAGCATCTAAAAGTCCTAGAAGTTCAGATATGTCCTGATATAGTACGATGGTATGGCTAGATCCTTTCCTCCAGCTCTCATAGGCCTTAGTCAAGGTATTAACAAGGATGCATTCTCATCTGCATACTCAAGAAAATTTTGTGTGCAAAACTTGTGAGGATGTTGGTACAATCATTTTTTTCTTTTCATTTTGCAATATGGTCTCCCTTGAAACTTAGTCAAAAGGTTGTGACTCTGTGAAAACCCTGACTCAACCACTCACCTTGTCATGAGTAGAAGCCTGATCCTTCCTGTCCAAAGGTTTTCACAGTTGCTATTGGAGCATGCATTAAGAAAATCATCAAGGATGTCCATGATTTCAAGACTACTGCTAATCAGCCTGGTCCAGGATAAGTGGGCTGAACCATATCCCTCAACACAGAAAAATAAGTTCTAATTAAAATGTACAACCACTTTAGGAATCAATCTGGTGCACTCTCATAAAATTAGGAATAGTGCTTCCTCAAGATCCAGCTATACCATGCCTAATCATATATCCAAAATATGCACAAGTATACAGTTTGCTCAACCATATTTGTAGCAGCTTTATTCGTAAGAGCAAGAATCTGAAAACAACCCAGATGTCCCTCAACAGAGGAATGGATACAGAAATTGTGGTGCGTTTAAACAGTGGAATACTATTCAGCAATTCAAAACAAGGAAATCATGAAATTTGCAGGCAAATTGTGGGAACTAGAAAAGATCATCCTAAGTGAGGTGTTGGTATAACTTTCTTTGGAATGTATGCAATTTACCCTTGTTCATTCAAATGCTGATTTCTCTATCCCACTCTCTGGTTTCAATCAGGACATTGCATTGTGATGTTTATTCTAAGCATCACCTGTCTCAAGTTTGTGTAAACATGCAACATCTGTTCACTGTATTTTCAAATAAATGACCAGCCAATGCTTTGCAAAGGAGAGAATAGGGTAGGACATCCTGGTCCTGATGGGAGGAGAAGGAAGAGAGGGAGGGAGAAGGAAGTTAGGAGTGGGAATGGTGGGAGAGGAGAGATTGGCCTGACAGTACTTGAACCACAGGGAAAGTTGAAGGGGACCTAAGCTATGACTAAATTAAGTATAGTGGGTGACATCTGAATGGTAGGAAATTATGCAGGCTTGGAGGTTTATGGAGTAATTATTGCCCAGCATTGTGCTCTAGATTAAACAAATAAATCCTAGTCTCTGTGTGGTGATTTTGGTATACAGCAGGTTTAGAAATAATTGCTGCAGGGGAATCCAAGATATCAGGGCCAGGAGTTCACTGTGTCTGAGGAGCAGGACACCAACTTCATTACAGTGACCAAGTCTGAACTCTGAGCCCTAAAACACCAACAATTTTGTTTCCCAGGTGAGAAGAAACAACACTATGTGGGAATCAGTTGGGTCCACTCTCAGGTCACCCAGCCAGACCTGGGAGAGATCCTGGGTAGCACAGGAATTTGGTTGCCAGACCAGAACCACATGGCTGAGTGTCCTGATCACCTTCCCAGTCTGAACTGTGGGCACCAAAACTCCAGAGACTGGGAGTCCCAGTCAAGAGAAAACTCCACAGGGAAGGAAGCAAATGGGACTGACCTCAGGTCACCAATTCTATTCCCGGAAAAGGTCTCACAGCCAACAGCCCAGAGACCTGCCCCATGCCGACCCTCCATCACAGAGAGAACTGTGAGCCCCAAGGCACCACAGACTAGGTTTCACTGTCTGGAGAAAACCCCACAGGGAGGGAAACAGTAGCTCCCAGCTTAGAGCTACTCAGCTGACACCCTCTCTCAACCACCAACACCACACACTATAAAGTTCTGGGGAAAAGTTCCTTCCCAATAATCAGCTTGGAGCTGCCACCCACCAGAGCCTCCTCACTCTATGTGCCACCCCAAACACCACAGACTGGGTCTGCCTGTTGGGAGGAAACGCCACGATGGGGGAAACATCTGGCCCTACCTCAAGATACCTAGCTCCGGAAAAAATTTCTGGTAATCAAAAGGCTCCAGACTCTAGCTTCCTGCTGCATGCATGAGAGTGGTGCTCACCTGCCACTTATTACCCCTTGGGTACTGGGGAACAGAGCTACAACCTCAGACCTACAAAACCTGGGATCCCCGAAATCAACCCCCAGATACTGCTCCAAGGGGCAACCAGTTATCCCTAATGAAATGGACCAAACCACAGAGCACTGAGGTTACAGCAGCAGCTCACTAAATTTACAGCAAGAAACCCAGAAACAGGACAGCTGTCTACAGGACTTCTACTGGTGAGAGGAGAGCCACCCTGACTAACAAAGGTCACAATTACCACTCATGTTTGTATGCATGAGGAGAGACATGGCAATTCCTGAAAAACACCGGCCATTCATACCCAAAAAGCTGAAAAGACCTCTTTGAGAAAAATCATCTTCCTGCCAAGGGGATTCTCCCCACATGAGGAATCCAGGAAGGACCAGAAACTAATACCCAACACCTAATATCACCCAATGGATAGCCAGCGTAAAAGCTCAACCACAAAAGACAGAGGAATATGGCATCTCCAGAACCCAGTTATCTGGGGCAAGCAGCCCTGAACACCCAAGCATAAATGAAATTCAAGAAGATGACTTTACATCTATGGTTACAAGGAGGATAGAAGAAAGAAATGAAATGCATAAAGAACTAAAAGAAGATAAAGTCAAATGGATTATGGCCATCTGTAAAGAAATATAGGAAGTTGCAGCCGAATAGTTTGTGGTGTTTAGAAAGGAAATACTTATATAACCAAAAGAAATAAAAGAAACAGAGGAATGTTCAAACAAACAGCTGAAGGACTTCAAGGAAAAACAGGAAAATACAGTCGGACACGTGAAGAAAATCACCAAAACGGCTCAATATCTGAAGATAGAATTGGAAAAATTAAAGAAAACACAAATGAAGGAAATTGTGGAGAGAAAGGACTTAGGGAAGAAAACAGGAACCACAGAGGTAAGCATAAACAATAGACTAAAAGAGATGGAAGAAAGAATCTCAGGTGTAGAAGATACAATGGAAGAAATCGATGTATCTGTCAAAGAAAATGTTAAATCTGAAAAATTACTGACACAGACCATCCAAGAAATTCAAGACAACATAAAAAGATCCTAAGAGAACACAGTTGTCAGCAGAGGCTACTATACCCAGCAAAACTCTCAGTCCACATAGACAGAGAAAACACGGTAAAGAATGACAAAAACAAATTTCAACAATACCTACACACAAATCCACTATTACAGAAGACACTAGAAGGAAAAATACAACCCAAGAAAACAAAGGAAATAATTAACCTCACTACAGCAAAATAAAAAGTAACCAAGCACACAAACTTGCTACCACAGCCAACATAAACATCAATGGATCTAACAGCCACAGGTCATTAATCTCTCTCAAAATCAATGGACTCAATTCTCCAATAAAAAGACACAAACTTACAGACTGGATGCCAAACCAGAACCAAAAATCTGTTGCATACAAGAAATACACCTAAGTCACAAAGATAAACATTACCTGAGCATAAATGGCTGGAAGAGGGTTTTCCAAGCAAATGGATCTAAAAAGCAAGCAAGAATAGCCATTCTAATATCTGATAAAATAGACTTTCAACCAAAGTTAATCAATAGAGATGGTGAAGGACACTTCGTACTCATCAAGGGAAAATTCCACCAGGAAGACATCACGATCCTGAACATCTATGCCCCATAGAAAAGGGTACCCACATTTATAAAAGAAACTTTAATAAAACATAAACCACACATAGATCCCCACACTTTAATACTGGGAGACTTCGACCTCCCACTTTCAACAAAGTACAGGTCAACAAAAAACAAATTGAAAAGGGAAACAATTTCTCTAACAGAGGTCATGAATCAAATGGACCTAATAGATATCTACAGAATAATTCACCCAAACACAAAATAATTTACCTTCTTTTCAGCACCTCATGGAACCTTCTCCAAAATAGACCATATGGTTGGTCACAAAGCAAGCCTCAACAGATACAAGAAGATTGACATAATCCCTTGTATCCTATCTGATTGCCATGGAATAAAAGGGGACCTCAACAACACAGAAATAGCAAAAAAACCTACAAACATATGGAAACTGAACAACTTGCTACTAAATGACAGCTGGGTCAGGGAAGAAATAAAGAAAGAACTTAAAGTCTTCCTAGAAATCAATGAAAATGAAGACACAACATACCCAAACTTATAGGACACAGTTAAAGCAGTGCTAAGAAGGAAGTTCATAGCACTAAGTGCCTTCAAGAAGAAATTTGAGATATCTCATAAAAGCAACTTAATGGTTGACATAAATGCCCTAAAAAAAGAAAAATAAAAGTATCAGACACACCATAAAGAAGTAGAAAGCTGGAAATAATCAAACTCAAGGCTGAAAACAATAAATTAGAAAGAAATAAACCAGTTGAAACCAAGAGCTGGTACTTTGAGAAAATCAACAATATACACAAACCCTTAGCCAAACTAACTAAAAGGCAGAGACCCTATCCAAATTAACAAAATCAGAAATGAAAAGGAGGACATAACAACAGACACTAAGGAAATCCAAACAATCACTAGGACTTACTTCAAAAATCTATATGCCACAAAATTTGAAAATCTAAATGAAATGGACAATTTTCTTGATTGATTCCACTTTCCAAAGCTGAATCAAGACCAGGTAAATCAATTCAATAGTCCTATATTCCCTAAGGAAATAGAAGCGGTCATCAAAAGTCTCCCATCCCAAAAAAGCCCAGGACCAGATAGTTTTGGCTGGTTTCAGCAGAATTCTACCAGGCCTTCAAAGATGAGCTAACTCCTGTAAGATTGAAACACAAGGAACACTACCAAACTCATTCTATGAAGCAACAGTCATCTGTGTACCTAAACCTCACCAAGATCCAACAAAGAGAGAGAATTTCAGGCCAATGTCCATTATGAACATTGATGCAAAATAAAATAAAATAAAATAAACAAAACAAAACTGAACAAAGTACTTGCAAACCGAATACAAGATCACATCAAAGATATCATCCACTATGACCAAGTAAGCTTCATCCCAGGCATGTAGGGTTGGTTCCATATATGGAAATCCACCATATTAACAAAATAAAAGAAAAAAACCCACATAATAATCTCCTTACATGCTGAAAAAATTCGACAAAATCCAACATCCTTTCATATTTAAAGAACTGGAGAGATCAGAGATACAAGGAACATATCTAAACATAGTAAAGGCAACATACAGCAAGACTACAACCAACATCAAACTAAATGGAGATGAACTTAAAGCAATCCCACTGAATTCAGGGACAAGGCAAGGCTGCACACTCTCTCCATATCTCTTCAACATAGTTCTGGAAGTCCTTGCTAGAGCAATAAAACAATTGAAGGAGATCAAGGGGATACAAATCGGAAAAGAAGAATTCAAATTATAACTATTTGCAGATGATATGATAGCATACCATTCTACCAGGGAACTCCTACAGCTGATAAACACCTTCAGCAAAGTGGCTAGATACAAAATCAACTCAAAAATGTCATTAACCCTTTTGTATACAAAAGACAATAGGACCGAGAAAGAAATTAGGGAAACAACACCCTTCACAATAGTAGCAAAGGACATAAAGTATCTTGGAGTGACCATAACCAAGAAAGTCAAAGACTTGATTGAAAAACAAAAAACTTTCCAGTCTCCAAAGAAAGAATTAGAAGAAGATATCAGAAGATGGAAAGATCTCTCATGCTCATGGCTTGGCAGGATTAACATTAAAAATGGCCATCTTACCAAAAGCAATCTACAGATTTAATATTTTTCCCATCAAAATACCAACACAATTCTTTACATAACTTGAAAGAAAAATTCTCAACTTCATATGGAATAACAAGAAACCCAGAATTGTTAAACAATCTCCTACAATAAAAGATATTCTGGAGGCATCCCCATCCCTGATCGTAAGCAGTACTATAGAGCAACAATACTCAAAACAGCGTGGTACTGGCATAGAAACAGAACGGTGGATCAATGGAATCAAATAGAAGACCCTGAAGGAAACCCATATACTTATGGACACCTGATCTTTGGCAAAGATGCCAAAACCATATCATGGAAAAAAAGATAGCATCTCCAACAAATGATGCTGATCTAACTGGATATCTACATGTAGAAAAATGTAGATCCAGATCCATGAAGATCCAGCTATACCACTCCTAGGCATATATCCAAAAGATGCTCAAGTACACAACAAGGGCATTTGCTAAACTGTGTTTGTAGCAGCTTTATTAGCAAACAACCTAGAAACAACCCAGATGCTCCTCAACTGAGGAATGGATACAGAAATTGTGGTACATCTACACAATGGAATATTACTGAGAAAAAAAACACACAAGGAAATCATGAAATTTGCAGGTCAATGGTGGGAACTGGAAAAGGTCATGCTGAGTGAGGTATCCAGAAGCAGAAAGACACAAAGGGTATATACTCGCTCATAAGTAGATATTAGACATAAAATACAGGACACACATTCTAAAAGCTGTACACCTTAAGAAACTAAACAAGAAGGAGGACTCTGGGTAAGATGTTCAATCATTTTCAGAAGGGCAAAGAGGACAGACATCAGAAGATGGAGAAAACAGGGAATATGATAGGAGCCTACCACAGGGGGCCTCTGAGAGGCTTTACCTGCAAGGCATCAAAGTAGATGCTGAGACTTATGGCCAACCTTTGGGCAGAGTGCAGGGAACATTATAAAAGAAGTGGGAAAGAGTAAGACCTGGAGAGGATAGGAGCTACACAAGGAGAGCATCAGAACCAAATAAACTGGGCACAGGTGTCTTTTCTGAGACTGATATTCTGACCAAGGACCACTCATGGAGATAACCTAGAACCTCTGCTCAGATGTATCCCGTGGCACTTCCGTGTCCAAGTGGGTACCATAGTAATGGGAACAGGGACTGTCTCTGACATGAACTGATTGGTCTGCTCTTAAATCACCTTCTGCTATGGGGACAGCAGCCTTACCAGGACACAGAGGAAGACAATGCAGCCACTCTTCATGAGATAGACTAGGAACAGAAGGAAGGGGAGGAGGACATTCCTATCAGTGGACTGAGTGGAAAAGGGGGAGAGGATGGGATTGAGAGGGGAAAAGGGAGGTAGCTACAGGGGGGATACATGGTGAATAAATTGTAACTAATAAAAATTAAAATAAAAATATATATCAATAGCAAATATTAATAACAAAAACATTAATATCAGATAAATAATTTGCATTGGTATATAATATCAGGATCTGCCTTGTAACCAGGTGATTAATGATACACATTTTTGAGACATTGTCTCAAGGTATAGATTAGATTGGCATGGAAGTTGTTACATTAGGCTGGATGTCCTCAAACTCATGAGTCTCCTGCTTTTGTCTCCCCAGTTCTGGTAGTACAGATGTGAACCTCCACTCCTTGCCATGATATCTCATCTATTTATTTTTCTATTATACTTTACACATGATTCTGGCTTTATAATTTACTTCTTATAAATACATTCAGAGTTCAATAATAATAGCTCCTGGCAGCTTCTGAGGTTTCTTTTATCATTATTAATTTTTTTTATTCTTAGGCAAATATTTTTACACACTTTGCATGCCAACAATCGTTGATATAGTGTTCTATTGTTGTCTATAGAGATTAGGATGGCTGTGCCCCCTTCTGGAGAAACATGCCTGTTCATAATGTCAGAAACCCATCTTAATGCTGTTTCAATACTGCTGATTTCTAAATTACACAAGCATTTGTATTTCTTGAATGAAATCTCATGGCAGTGTTGGTCTATAGAAAGGAGTTCCCCACTTTTCTTCTAACAGATTTAGAGTATCTGGTTTTATGTTGAGGTCTTTGATCCACTTAGACTTTGGTTTTGTGTAGAGTGATAAATATGGATCTATTTTCGTTTTTCTGCATGTAGACATCCAGTTGGACCAGCACCATTTGTTGAAGATACTTTTTTCCATTGAATGGTTTTGGCTTCTTTGTCAAAAATCGAGTATTCATATGTGTGTGGGTTTATTTCTGGGTCTTCTATGCAGTTCCATTGATCCTCCTTTCTGTTTCTATGCCAATACCATGCAGATTTTATTATTATTGTTCTGTAGTACAGCTTGAGATGGGGTATGGAGATACTTCCAGATGATCTGTTGTTGTACAGGATTGTTTTGGAGATTCTGGGTTTTTTGTTTCTCCATATGAAGCTGAGAATGATTTTTCAAGGTCTGTAAAGAATTGAGTTGTTATTTTGATGGGAATTGCATTGAATCTACAGATTGCTTTTGGCAGGATGGTCATTTTAACAATGGTAATCCTACCAATCCATGAGCACGGGAGATCTTTCCATCTTCTGATATCTTCTTCAAATTTTCCTTCAGAGATTGAAGTTTTTCTCAAACAGGTTTTTCACTTGCTTGGTTAGTGTCACCCCAAGGTCCTTTATGTTATTAGTGGCTATTGTGAAGGGTGTTGTTTCCCTAATTTCTTTCTCAGTCCTTTTGTCTTTGGTATACAGGAGGGCTTCTCATTTTTTTTTTTTTAGTTTATTTTGTATCCTGCCACTTTGCTGAAGGTGTTTATCAGCTGAAGGAGTTCTCTGGTTGAAATTTTGGGGTTGCTCATGTATAGTATCATATCACCTGGAAATAGTGACACTTTGACCTCTTCCATTCCAATTTGTATCCCCTTGATCTCCTTGTCTTGTTGTTCTGGCTAGGACTTCAAGGACTATGTTGAAGAGGTATGGAGAGAGTAGGCAGCCTTGTCTTGTCCCTGATTTCAGTGGCATTGATTTAAGTTTCTCTCTGTTCAGCTTGATGTTGGCTATAGGCTTACTGTATATTGCCTTTACTATATTTAGATATGTGCCTTGTATCCCTGATCTGTCCAAGACTTTAAACATGAATGGGTATTGGACTTTGTCAAATGCTTTTTCGGCATGTAAGGAGATGATCATGTGTATTTTCTCTTTCAGTTTGTTTATGTGGTGGATTACGTTGATGGATTTCTATATGTTAAAACACCCTTGTATGCCTGGGATGAAGCCTACTTGGTCATGGTGGATGATATCTTTGATGTGTTCCTCGATTTGGTTTGCAAGTATTTTATTGAGTATTTTTGTGTCAATGTTCGTGAGATATATAGGTATGAAGTGCTCTTTTTTTGTTTTGTCTTTGTGTGGTTTAGGTATCAGGGTGACTGTCAGTTCATAGAATGAGTTTGGTAATGTTCCTTCTGTTTCTATTTTGTGTAATAGTTTGAGGAGAATTGGTTTTAGCACTTCTTTGAAGGTCTGGTAGAATTCTGTGCTGAAACCATCTGTCCCTGGGCTTTTTTTGGAGGGGAGACTGTTAGTGACTGCTTCAGTTTCCTCGGGTGATATAGGGCTATACAGTCTTTCTACCTAATCTTGACTTAATGTTGGTAGATGGAATTTATCAAGAAAAATTTCTATTTCATTTAGATTTTCAAATTGTGTGGTGTATAGGCTTTTGTAGTATAACCTAATGATTGTTTGGATTTCCTCACTGTCTATAGTTGTGTCCCCCTTTTCATTTCTGATTTTGCTGATTTGGATAGAGTCTCTCTACTTTTTAGTTAGTTTGGCTAAGTGTTTGTCTGTCTTGTTGATTTTCTCAAAGAACCAGCTTCTTTTCCCATTGATTCTTTGAATAGTTTTATTTGTTTCTAATTGATTGCTTTCAGCCCTGAGTTTAATTATTTCCAGCCATCTGCTCCTCTTGGATGTATCTGCTTCTTTATTTTCAGGGTTTTCAGTTTGGCCATTAAGTTACTTGTATGTGATGTTACAGATTTCTTCTTTAAGGCACTTAGTGCTATAAATTTTTCTCTGAGCTCTGTTTTCAATGTGTCCCATAAATTTGGGTATGCTGTGCCTTCATTTTCATTGAATTCTAGGAAGTCTTTAATTTCTTTCTTTATTTCTTCCTTAACCCAGCTGTCATTGAGTAACAAGTTGTTCAGTTTCTATGTGCATGTCGGTTTTTTTGTTGTTTCTGTTGTTGTTGAGGTCCAGCTTTAGTCCATGGTCGTCAGATAAAATACAAGGGATCATTTCAATCTTTTTGTATCTGTTGAGGCTTGCTTTGTGACCAACCATATGGTCTATTTTGGAGAAGGTTCCATGCAGAGCTGAAAAGAAGTTATATGCTTTTGAGTTTGGGTGAAAAGATCTGTAGACATCTATTAGTTCCATTTGATTTAGGCACTCTGTAATTGCTTTTATTTCTCCATTTGTTTTCTGTCTAATTGATCTGTCCTTTGGTGAGAGTTGGGTGTTGAAGTCTCCCACTATTAAGGTATTAGGATCAATGTGTGATTTAAGCTTTAATAATGTTTCATTTACAAATGTATGTCTTCTTGTATTTGGGGCATATATATTCAAAATTGTGATGTCCTCTTGGTGGATTTTTCCTTTGATGAGAATATCGTGGCCCTCCTTATCTTTTTTGATTAACGTTGGTTGAAAGTCTATTTTATAAGATATTAGGATGGCTACTCCAGCTTGTTTTCTGGAACCATTTGCTTGAAAAACATTTTTCTGGCCCTTTATTCTGAGGTAGTGTTTATCTTTGTTGCATAGGTGTGTTTCTTAGATGCAACAGAATGTTGGATCCTGTTTCCCCAACCATTCTGTTCGTCTGTGTCTTTCTATTGGGAAGTTGAGTCCATTGATGTTGATAGATACTAGTGACCAACAATTGTTACTTTCTTTTGTTGTGGGGTTGATAGTGTTGCTGAGTTTCATTGCTTGTATTCTTTTTTTGTTGTTGTTGTTGTTGTTGTGTAGTTATCTATTTCCTCTGTTTCCTTAGATGTAGTTGTTTTCTTTGGTTTGGAGTTTCCCTTCTAGTAACTTCTGTAGAGCTGGGTTACTATGTAGATATTGTTTAAATTTGGTTTTGTCATGGAATATTTTGAATTCTCTGTCTATGTTGATTGAAAGATTTGCTGGGTATAGTAGTCTGGGTTAGCATCTCTGGTCCCTTAAGGACTGCATGATTTCTGTCCAGGCCCTTCTGGCTTTCATAGTTTCTGTTTTGAAATCTGGTGTGATTCTGTTAGGTCTATCTTCATATGTTGCCTTCTCTAATCTTGATATAAGAGTTTGTGCCTAGTCTTACCATAACTTGTTATGCACAGTTCTGTTAGTATTCCTGGGAAGCCAGCGATTTACTGAAGGAAAAGGAGGATAAGTGGATCTGGGGCAGAATGGAAATAGGGGAGGAAAATGGATGGCATGAACAGGGGAAAATTAAGATCCAGGTGTAATGTATGACATATGAATTAAAAACTAAGATATATATATGAAGATAAAATTATTTAATCTATATGGCTTTATATATAAAAGTCTATCCGCCAGAAATCCAGGTAGGCTCTCAGCAGACATTTTCTTCACTGTTTACCCAGACCAGTTCCCAGATCTTGTTCCTAGTGCTGCAACATGGTATCAGCTGGACCCTCCCCTCCTACTCCTCCTGTAGAGTCCACAAAACATCCTCTCCTACTCCTCACTATTGTTTTTTGTGAAATCCCAACTCCAGAAGGCACCACCCCTGCTAACCCAAGAGTTGCTCCATCCAGAACATTAAGTAAAATAAAGGCAGACCCACACTTCTCCTACTGCTCCTGACATCCATTCCCCACAGTTTCACCCTCAAGTCGGTAGCTGAGAACATGGATTGCTCTTTAACCTGATCTCCCAAAATTACAAACCCCTTTTCTTCAAACTTTTTATCCCAAATGATCCAAGTAACACAGCCTACAATGCCTGTAGCCATTCCCTGTGAACACACCAGCTGAATGGATCAGAACAGGTAGAGCAGTGTGAATACACTCTTTGAAAATCCAGAGACGAAATAATAACCAAAGACCAAAATACCATTTCAAGAAAGAAAAGTCCAGAAACCAGCACTTAGTCTTTTAATCATCCCACATGCAGATGCCAAGATGCCAGTGTAAAGACACAATCAATAACAGCCAGGGCAGTATGTCTCCACTAGAGCTCAGCTATCCTACCAGAGCAGGCCCTGAATATCCGATCATAGCTGAAACAAAAGATAAAAACCTTAAAAGAGCTTTTTATGAATATAATAAAGTTCCTTAAGAAGTATCTAGATACATTTGTCAAAAAAAATCATGGAAGACAGAAACATTTTAAGGTAATGAATAAAACAGTTCCAGACCTGAAATTAGAAATAAAATCAATAAAACCCCAAACAGCTGGAATGCTGTAAATGAAAAATTTAGGAATTAAAATGAAAACTATTTCCAAATAATGTTCCCAGTGCTGCAACCTAATACTAGTAGAGCCTCGCTTCCCCTGCCACAACGTGAGTAGCATCCACAAACCATCCTCTTCTACTCCTCACGTGTTGCTTTGCTTCATGAGCAGAATACAAGGGATAGAAGACTGAATCTTAGGTGTTGAAGATATGAGAGAAGAAATAGATACAGCAGTAAATAAAAATGTTAAATATATAAGATTACTAATATGAAATATCTAGGAAATAAAGGACACTCTGAAAAGACCAAATCTAAGAATAAGAGTTATAAAGGAAAGAGAAGACACTCATCTCAAAGACTAAGAAAATGTTTTCAACAATGTCATAGAAGAAAATTTTTTGTAATTGAAAGAAGATGTATGTTAAGGGGCAAGAACCATACAGATCATCAAATACACTTGACCGTGGGGAAAAATTTCCCTCTGCTGATAATAATATATGCATCACGTATACAGTATGAGGAAACAATATGAAAAACTAAGCAGATATACTGCAGAATCTAAGAGACAAGAGATGCCAGGCCATACTACTATACACAGCAAACTTTTTAATCACCATAGATTGAGAAAATAGGAATTCCATGATGAAGACATATTAAATAAAATCTATGTACAAATCCAGCCCTACAGAATGTTTGTAATGGAAACTCCAATCTATCGATGTCAACTATGCTCTTGAAAATACAGGATATACATAATCTCACTCCTGCCCAGATTATACACAACAATATATATAAATATACACATATAATTTTATTTACAGAGAGATAGTAGATATTTTTAATATGAAACAAATTAGACGTCAAACAGAATCTATTCATTAGAGATGGGAAGGATACTACATACGTATCAACGTACAAACCCACCAAAATATCATTCCAATTTTAAAATTCTATGCCTGAAACACAAGGCCACCCAACTTTATAAAATAAATGCTACTATAGCTTAAAACACATACTGACCTTTACACATTGGTAGTAGTAGATTTTAACGCCTGCTCTCACCAATAGATACATCATTGAAGCAAAAACTTATTGTGGATGTTTTGTTTTATGATATGTAAAGATATTTTGTTAAAATTCCAAGGAGGTTTTAGTTTACCCGCATCTGTTAAGTGTCTCATGCAGAGCGTGGTCTTTGCCAGCTGGAATTAGTTGAATTTTGAGGACTATTTGCAGTATATATATGACAGCCCAGAGGAAGAAGATGAGGCTGCTTGGGGAAGGACTGCTTGCTGCTGGTTCATCCTGCTCCTGCATTTGCTATTTGCTGATTTTTCTGGTTACCTGGACTTCTGTATTTATGGACAACTGATATTGATATTGCCCACAAAAGGATCCCTTAACCCTACACAGAGGGAAGTAGGAGAGACCTCTGCTCCCAGTTCCCACTTCTTTTCCTCCTAGCCTGTGTACAGAGCTTGGAAAGGAGATAGAAGCATTTAATAACTCTAAATAAAGTGTGGGTGTTTAAAAAATCAAGTTCAACAAAAACTAAACAGAGAAATGCTGTTTAGTTTTTAATATCTAACAAATGAGACTACAAACCAAATCTAATCATTATAGATAGGAAGGATACTACATACTTATCAATGTATTAATCCTAACCAAGTGGTTGGGACCAACAGTTTGAATACCTCTTAATTAAACCCGATATTGTTAATCAGCATCCTTTAGTAAAGCAATAGTTTTTGCTAATTTTCTTTCAACGCAAAGGAAAAGGTGAGGACTGATGGTCTGAAAGTCATCATCAACCCTAAAGACAAAAAATGTGCTCATGAGCTCTTAGTCTGGAAATATTATCACGTGGTCTGATTCTAGGACCTCTGTCATAAGTGACTATTAATATTTACTCTTGGTATATATTCTGGTAAAGCTTATCGTTAATCCTAAACAGCTGTATACCCAAATCAGCACACAGACACTGGGATTTCTTTAGTTAACCTAGAACACAATGCTAGGCAATAGTTACTCCCTCCTAAACTTCCAAGCCCTCATAGTTTCTTAACATTTAGATTTACCACATTATACTTGCTTTTTGTGAAATCTTAGGGCTAGTTCAATGCTCCAAGACCTCCAGCTCTCTCCTAACTCCATCTTGCCCCTTCTCCTCCCACTCATTTCCCGCCCTCTGGCTCCTGCCCTCTTTCTTGTCCTCTGGCTCCTCTGCACAACATAGTGGCTAGTTGTTTTATTTTGGCCTGTTTACACACAGTTGAGACAGGATTCTCAGAGTAAGTATCACAATGTAATATGATTGAAAACAGAGAGTCTGGAGGGGGAGACATCAGCATTTGAATGAACAAGGATAAGGTGTATATATTTCAAAAGAACATTATACCAACTTCACTGCTCTGAAAAGAACCTTATCCTTTTAAATGTGAGACATTTTCGTGGGGGAAAAATGTTGGTCATGCCTATGTGAAAAAGACACAAGAGGCTTATAGGTGAAAAAGTACACACCAACTTAGTTTAGTCCTAAAAACTCAAAAATTATATTCATATGTTTAAAAAACAAAACTGTCCATCTCATATCAAAAAGGGGACAAGCCAAAGAATAGCCAAAACCAATGTAAAAACCCAGGTACAAGATGCCTATGATATACTTAAATGCTAAGGATAAGAGAGTTTATATGCTAATGCTAAGAGAGTTTATATAAAGTTCGGCTATAAAGGTATAACTACCCATCCTATATAAATAGAGGCAAGCCAAAAATAGCCACTATCAATAGACAAAGTGGCAGCTTACAGAATAGGAAAGGATTTTCACAAACTCCACATTCAATAGAGGGCTAATATGTAAGATATCTAAAGAACTCAAGAAGCTAGATATCAAAACCAAGTAATCCGATGAAAAAAAAATTGGGGGTACAGAGCTATACAGAGTTTCTCAACAGAGGAATCGCAAATGGCTAAGAAACAAAGAAATGCTCCACAAACTTAGTCATCACAGAAATGCAAATCAAAACTACTTTGTGATTCCATCTTACTCCTGACAGAATGGTTATGATCAATACAACCAATTACATCATGCTAACAAAGATGTGGAGCCAGGGTATACTCCTCCATTGATGGTGGGACGGCAAACTGTAAAACCATTTGGAAATCAATATGACAGTTCCTCAGAAAACAAATATTCTATCTACCTCAACACCAATCTGTATAATTCTTGGGCATGTACTTGAAGGACACTCCATCCTAGTGCAAGGTAACTTACTCTACCATGTTAATTTTGGCTTTATTCATCATAGCCAGGAAATGGAAACAAATGAAAATTGGATAAAACAAGGTTGAGCATTTACAAAATGAAATAGTCATTAGCTATTCAAGAAAAATAACATCATGAAATTTGCTGGCAAATGGGGGTGGGGAGGATTGGAAATATAATCATCCTGAATGGAGTAAAACCAGATCCAGAAAGTTAAATATGGTATGTATTTCTGTATAAGTACTTATGGGCCTCTAAACTAATGATAAGCAAGCTGAAGTGTTTAGACCCAAAGAATGTAAGTATAGGTGATGGGTCTAGGGTGGATGCATGGATTTCCCTGGGGGAAGGAACTTGAACAGATTTTTATGGGCCGGTATGGGACAGGTGAGGATGGAAGCAGTGGAATAAGGTGTGAAGGGAATGGGGTGAAGGGGAGAGTGTGGAAAGACAGATGGAACTGGGAGTTATGTTGTGGTGGTATAGAAACATAGTGTATGGAAATGTCCTGAGATCTACAAAGGTGACACTAATGAGGACTCCCAATGATGGGGGATATGGAGTTTCAATTGTCCATCACTGTAGCCAGGTGAGACATAGAGTGGCAGGAATAGATTGCATTCAATTGAGATTTGATCAACGGTCCCAGGGTAATCCACCCTCCACACCACAACATAGGCTGTTGCAAAACGTAAGCATTCTTTCTGCAAACTAACATTGGAGTCTCTTTGCAGAGTAAAACACATAAACAAACCTTTGATCACCGAGAGTTGAGATGGTGCCTAACTGGAGCTCTCTCCCCCATGTTCTAATGTCTATGACATGGTAATGTACTTTGCAGGCTGCCAATAGAGGAAAGTATCCACCAACCCAACCACCAATCATTTAATTTACAAACTGTCCTCCCTGCAAAATATGATAAGAAAACCATGGCACCAATCATATAGGACTAAAAAACAGTTGTCTAATCTGTCTTAATGCCCATTCCATGAGGTGGAATCTATAGTGACTTGTTTTGTGGGAAGTCTGAGAACCAGAGTAAAGGCACTAGATTAACTTCTCAATATTCAATGAATTGTGCAAATGTTGTCCTCAGCAATGGGGTCTTGTTTTCAGTTTGCAGAGAGCAGTATACTACCGTGGATGGTATAGGTATTTCTTCGGGACTGTTTAAGCCACAAAGTCAAATGTATGAAACCCAGTTATGACACTGAACTCTTCATTTGATGACAAGATTTTGTGTTTAATAATTCTTATTATTTTGTATTTTATCATTCTCTTTATTTTGGGTTTTATCACTCTTGTTATTTGGTGACACTGTTAACATTGCTGCCAAGGGCCTTCTCTATGGGCTTTGTACAGGATGGAGAGGAGATGTGGGGCATCTTTGCTGATGCTGACAGGGCAGTCCACAAAGGAGATGAGGAGTCAGTGAGAGGAGGGAATCATCCAGGATGATGGTCAGGGGAATTTTGCAGCTTATGGAGTAACAGTCATGCCACTTAGGTGGATATGACTTCTAGCAAACAGGTGCTTTTTTATTTATTCAAGTTTCACACACACAAAAAAAAAGACAGACTAATGATTATACAAGTGGTATAGATTATGTTTTTGATTTTTCATTACATGTCTAGGGTTACAAGTTCAGTTACAATTAGAAAATAAAACAGAACAGCTTTTATTATTTTATTACCCCTGTAACTCTAATTTAAATAATCTAAAGAATGTGTCTCCCCAAGCAAACATGTTTAATATATGGCAGCCTGATTTTAAGCTGGCAATGATTCTAGTCCAAGAGCACTCCAGAAAACAGAAAAAATCTGAACTGGTCTTTTATGAATAGCCACTAACCCTTTTTACTATGTGTATCATAATCTATACAAAAAAAACTTATTTTAGTCAAGCTGTCTTATTACTGAGTTTCATTACTTCAGATGTATATCCTGTGGATCTCTGTCATTAAACCTCATTTTTAGAAACCTCTAAGCCTATATTAAAAAGATGTCTTAAATGTCCAAGCTATTTTCCTGTGACCTGTCAGGGTTTGTAAATTGTCTTTTTACCTTGTGCCAACTATACTGTTTTAGTTTGCTCAGGAGCAGATATCCTAAGTAGATTCCTGGAATAATGGCCTCACAAAGCTATGTGCTTATCTTTGATTAATGGTCTCCAGAACATTAGGAAGACTTCCAAATAATGGTCACATAAGTTTAATTTTAGGATTTTATAAAAAGACTCAGGTATCATTTTTCTCAGGAAAAAACATAAAATGAACCATAATGCTGAAAGTCCCTAAGAATACAATATGAAGAAACCAAACCCCAAAAAAGTTAGTTATAGAAGCACATTGATTGCACAACTTTGCTGGGACTGTGTCAAGTAGCTGTGATGGTATCATGACTCTTGCTTCTTCCATTGTGGATTAAGCACATCACCTAAAGTGATTGTCCCAAAGCTGATGCAGGGCCAACTTGGCCCTATCACAGTGAGTGGGTCATTTCACTGGGTTTTCTTAGTCCTCCAACTCATACTTGTTTCATTCTTCTAGTGGCTATAAATAAGAACTGAGGATCCACAGTTTATTATCACAAGATATATTGTCCCCAAGGCTTTTGAAGAAGTTACATAATGCAGACAAAGTCATCTTTTATAATATTAAACTCAAAGCTTTAATCTTAAAAACATTACTTGCAGGTAAGATAAAAAACCTTAACTGAAAAATTTAACGGATTCTCCCTAACAAAATTACAGACAAACACATGTCCATTAACACAAACGTTCTAAAACATTATAATGTAGGAGAATTGACCTCATAGTTAGATGTGAGCTTATTAACTCTATATACTTTATTCATTTTTTTAAATTTCTATAGGATATTATTTTTAGTAATAAAGAAAATCTTTGGCAACAAATATAAAGTAAGTTCCTCATGTAGACCAATGGTCCTCAGCCTTCTTAATGCTGAAACTTTTTAAGTATAGTTCCTCAGGTTATGGTGACTTCCAACCAAAACATTTTCATTGATACTTCATGACTGAAATTTTTCTATTGTTATGAATCATTATGTAAATATCTGATAATTCACATGGTCTTAGGCAACCCCTGTGGCAGTATCATTTGACCTAAAAGGAGATGGGTTCTGCAGGTTGAAACCCTCTTAACTAAACCCATTATTCTTAATCAGAAGCTTTTTGTAAAGCAATATTTTTTGCTAATTTTACTTAAAAAATCTTTCTGTATCTACTATTTCTTGTCACATATTGGGTAGACATAGCCACTTATCTAGAGAAGAAATGATTCTTAGTGATGGAACAGAAGAGCTGAGTTCAGCTTTGTACTGTCCCAGGATAGTTTGCAGCATATCAGACTGATATTCCCTGGTCCTGAAAACACAGTGGTGTCCATGGAAGAGGGTGCTGTGTCCCAGGAGCTGAAGGCCACCAGCTTCAGACTTCTTGTTTAAAAGGGTGGAGGCATATTATTCAGTATTGTGTTCAGCCAGCAGGTTTATAGTCCATTTCTAATCAGAGCCAACATTATCAGTTGCACTAGGACATACTGTTTAAGCTTGATAAGTAACTAAGGACTGTTGGGCTTTTTATATTATACATAAGTTGAAATTTTTACCTCTTTAGAGCACATACTCTCCCATGGCATACTGTGAGAAACCCATGGAAACTTTGGATTTGTAAGATCCCTGTCTCCATTATGCCAATCTGAAAGAGCAGCTGTGAATGTCGCACATTCTGAGCTCACTGCTGCTGACACATGAAAAATGTAAAGTTTAGTGGAGATCAAAGGTATATGAGAACTTATTAGACACTGACAGGAACAGAGCTCCTTGTCTGTCATATTCTTGACCTTGAGATTAGGAACTTCCTGTATCCACATACGGTCTACCTCTCTCATAGGATGTTGTGTTAGAGATTTACAGAAGAAATCTGAATGTGCTTATCAGAAATTATTTAACATTTTATACCAGTAAAGTAGATGTATAAAGTTATATATTTAATTCAAAATAGAGTGTTATGCATATTCAATAAGAGAATATTTATTTTCCAATAATATTTATGGCTCAATGGTGAAATATTAACATCAGATAAATAATTTGAGTTGGGTAGATAATGCCATGAGCTGCCTTATAACCAATTGATTAATGATACTACTTTGAGAGATTGTCTCCATGTATAGATTAGATTGGCCTAGAATTTCCTCGGTAACGCAGGCTGGCCTCAAAATCATGGGTCTCCTGCTTTTGTCTCTACAGTTTTGGGAGTACAGATGTGAATCTCCACTCCTTGCCATGATATTTCAACTATTTATTTTTCTCTTATACTTTACACATGATTCTGGCTTCATAATTTACTTCTCATATATACTTTCAGATTTCAATAATATGAAGTCCTCGCAGGTTCTGTGGTTTTGCTTATTGCTATTGATTTTTCATTCATACCAAACATTTTTTTTTCACCTTTTGGATGGTAGCAATCACTGATGTAGTGTTCTATTATTCTCCAAAAAATCATTACATAGATTAGGATGGCTCTGCCCCCTTCTGGAGAGATTTACCTTTTCATGATATCAAAAGAACATCTACTTCAATACTGCTAATTTCTAAATTATACTAACATCTATGTTCCTTGAGTAAAACACGTGGCAGTGTTGGTCTACAGGAAAGACTCCTTGAAAGAATGTAGAATATTTCTTCTTCTTCTTCTTCTTCTTCTTCTTTTTTTTTTTTTTTTTTTTTTTTTTTTTTTGCAGATTTAAATCCCTTTTGCAATTTCCTGAAGTTGTGGAGAGGATACTTGTTAGTTTTTGCTGGATATCCATTGTTTGAGATTAAAGTTCCTATGATCTCAGTCTTAAATTAATATTTGCCTGGATATCCACAGAGTGAATCCTTGGATGCTCTTTCCATCTTAGTCCTTTGTTTATCTATGAAACTAGAGCCCAAATATCTGAGGCCCTGCTCTCTGTCTTCAGTATCAGACTGGCTTTGAAGATGAGTAATATTGAACACATTTAGCCTGGATTCTATTTCTTCCTTTCATCTTTTCTTCCATCTTCCCTTTCTTTTATTGCATGCTTTCTTACTCTGTTTCTTTTCTTGTTATTGTGATGTTTTTGAACATGTCCTATTATTTCCCTAGGACAGTCAATCTGAGATAGCTCTAATAATGTTTCTACAGTAGTCAATTTATTTAAATGTCTTGAATTTTAACACCAGTCAGCTATTAGAGCACCTAGTAATTTTGTGTTTGAGAGCTGTAAGGTATTCTTTTTCAGTGATTGTTCATGCTCCCTGTAATAGAATTTTTGACTGTTGATTGACACCAGCTACACTTACAGACACTGCACAGGCATTTGCTTTTGTATTTGCTGACTGCTTTGCATGGGACCCCTACAGCCCAGCCCAGCTGCTGAGAATATATAAACCAGCCTTTGCAGTGAGAACTGAACTGTATCAGACAGCAGGGGGAGCAAGATGAAGTCACAAACCCAGGTTTTCACGTCCTTGCTGCTTTGGGTGTCGGGTGAGAAACTCAAAATATTGTAACCTTTACAATGTCACTTCTTTGTAGATAAGAACTTGAGTCTGCCAGGCTCAATATTTCATATTTCAATAATAATACTCTGACAACATGATGGTAAAAATATATTAAGTGACAGATTTCAACTGTTTTACAATCTGTGTTTTTGTCTATAAGCATGTTCATTGTGTGTTCCTGATTGCAGGTGCCTGTGCAGACATTGTGATGACTCAGTCTTCATCCTTCCTGGCTGTGTCAGCGGGAGAGAAGGTCTCCATCAGCTGCAGGTCCAGTCAGAGTCTTTATTACAGTGGCAATAACTACTTGGCCTGGTACCAGCAGAAACCAGGGCAATCCCCTAAGCTGCTGGTCTACTGGGCATCCACTCGGCATACTGGGGTCCCTGATCGCTTCACAGGCAGTGGATCTGGCACAGATTTCACTCTCAGCATCAGCAGTGTACAGGCTGAAGACCTGGCAGTTTATTACTGTCAGCAGTACTTTGAAGATCCTCCCACAGTGCTTCAGCCTCCAACACAAACCTCCTTGAGAGTCTCACCAGCTGCCTGCACCACACACAGCCCTGGCCCTGCACACTTCCCCCTTCTGCCTGATAGCTGGTGTGCCAGAGAAACTTGCGAATAGTTTGCAGAAGAAAGGTTAAATTATGAGTTCATAAATTTTCATTTATGAAAATGCAAAAAGAACTCATGATTTTCATTATTTTCCTTCTGTAGAACTTGGAAGACATGAAAAAGGCCATCAGATCACTGTAAGAAATCTGGAAGCTGATGTAGATGTTATTAATATTAAACTTCTCTTAGAACACAAGGAGAATGACAAAGATGATCAGAATATTTAGTCTATAGAATTACAAGGAGAGCAGGCTAAAGCAAAGTGGGCAAGACTCAACAAAGAAAAAAAGCACAAAAGTGAAATATGGGACCATTTGTAAATTGGGGAGAAGCCCCAGAATAAGAATGAGTCTGTACAAGCAAGCCCCAGGAGCAGAGAAGAAACATCTGCAAAAAGACTCAAGAGAGAAGTTTTGTATTCAAATAGACGAAGTGTAAACTCTTTCCCTAGACCCCTAAAGAACACACCAGCCACATATATTTACTAAGTCCCATATATCAGAGATTTTATAAAAAAAATTCAGATTGAGAAATGAGCTAGAGGGGTTGACTTTAGAGAAAAATAAGCTGAAAAGGGATTCTTAAGCATCAATATGCAAATTTGAAAATACCACAGACATAGCAAAGATGACACATTGAGCCCCTCAAAGCATCTCATCAGAAGGAAATGAAGGATCTCCTTTTCCAAAATTTTTCTTCTAAATGGCCAAACTGAATTGCAAAAATCATAACTAAAGAAGTACTTGTAAAACATTTCCATTGTGCCTGTTATGTTTTCAGGGGAGGGCCAGGTGAGGTGGTGGTAGGGTTTGTCACTGAAGCATTCTATGTCCATCTTTCTCAATTCTAATTCAGTTGGGGACTGATCATGGTCTTCCACTTTTTATCTGGTGACAGTATGCATAATTAGAATATGCACAAAAATTGCTAATTTAATTATACAAAACCAGTGTTTAAAATAAATCACAAATGTGAGATACAAATCTGCAGCCAATCTGTTTTCAAATGTCTCTTCCAGTCTGTCTTCCAGTTCTTTGCTGGAGAGTGATCTGTCATGGAAGCACACATGTGGTCTGAACTGAGTGCTCCTGGTCATCCACATGAAAGAGCCAGGTGATGTAAGGACACTTGGTTGCTCATAAAAGCATGATAAGAGCTGCATAGGACATTGTAATTTTTAGCCACTTTAAAATGCACTATTAAACTATGAACTAAATCTATAGAATGTATGTTACACTAAAAGCACATTTTGATATGGACTGCATTTTAATTGCCTGTGCCAATAAATGCAATTCTGAGCCCCGGACAAGTGGCTAGGGAAGTGTAACCTGTGACACTGGACCAGATTACAGATTCTGAGAAAATAGGTGGGACTAAATAGAAGGTGCTGGAGTAGTCTGTGGTTTCTTTTTGAAATCTCCTGAACAAAGTTAAACAGTTTAGAAGACAAAATTCTATCTTAGGTGTACATTTGAAACTGTTAGGTTCATGGTCCTGGTAGTATGGAAGAGGAGTGCCAAGCCCAGGGAAATGGGGAAAAATACAACCATTCAGAGTAGGCAATAGGCAGGATAATTTAGGCTCTTTAGTGTCAGGAGTACTTATCTGGAATCTGTTAAATCGTTCTTGAGAGGAGTCACAAACATTTATTTTGGCTATATAAGGTTAATTTGGGAGCAACTGTAATCTGAAAGCAGGGTCAGGTTGTATTGGGGGGAATATAATTTGAGAAGCTCTGGTTGTGTCAAAATAGTCTTTTGCGGGTGTTGTTCAGGCAGGTTCTTAAATTGAGATATTTTAAGAACATTGGAGATTGGCGAGGGTCTTGACAGACAGTAAGAGGAACAGTCTGTAACAATTTTGGGGAGTTTGGTGTGGACAGGTTGAGCGCACTTTGCTTTTGTTCCTCAAGGGGAACTTAGATGGTCTAGGATGCAAGCAGCCAGTAGTTAGAATAGGGCATTGTTGCTATGGTATTGGCAGTGAGAGGAACTGTAACTATCGAATGAATTTGAAGAAGAGGCAGAAAGAAAACAATGGGATGCATTTAAGGAGTTGTCAGAGGAGTTGAGGAGACATTTTGGTGGATACATTCACCCAAGTGAGGGTTTAATCATGAGTGTGGTCTGTGTGTGTGAAAGAGAAAGACAGAGAGAGGAGACAGTTTGGGTTTCATTACATCTTTAATTGGATGTGTAGAATTTATGATTTCTTTAGCGTGTTTGATGCCTGAGAACATCTAGACAATTAATTTAGTGGAGTCAGTTGGCAGGAGATGCTTGGCAATCATTTGGGCAAAGGAAAAGTATGTGTGTGAGAAGAAAAAATGAGGTTTGTGGGGAATGGGTGATATCAAGAAGACTGGAGCCAGAAGTTGAGGATTAATAATGCTAAAGGAGAGATCAGTCTAATATACCTGTCTGACAGGAAGGAGCTGACAACCACATAAAATTGTAGCAGAAGTAGCTAGAAGACCATCTTGTGTGTGAAAGGGATATGATAGGAGATCCTTGAGAATTTTGGTCAGGTTTGTAGAGGATCTGAGCAATGCTGAGGCAAGGAGATTAAGTGTGGAATGATTAAGAGGAGGATAGCAAAGGAATATGACTGGTGAATCTCTGGTAAGGCAAGTTTGAGAGATGAAATCTGAGAAGGTGGAAGGGGCAGTGGATTCCTTTGTAAGTTAGGAATAGAGGGAGACTATGCTGAGAATAGATTAGGAGAGGGGACCATGGAGATTCTGCCTTTACCCTCAGCTTTAGTAGCTGTCGGGGGAGGGGGCAGCAGTAGGGAGCCATAGCTATTTGCTAGATTTAGAAGTAAGCAGAGAGGTTGTGACAAGAGTGTGCAAACAAAAGATCATCTGTGGAATGTGTTGTTTAGAGTTGTGGAGAGATATGCAATGGGGCAAAGAGCAGTGTTTGTGTATTTTGGAAGTCCAAGAATGGAAAGGTTTCTATATAACTGGGATACAGAGGGCTAGAACAGAAAAAAGAATGTTTTATGCCTGATGAATTCTTTGTGGATGGGAGGTAAGTGGTGGTCTAGAAATAACATGGTATAGGAAATATATCAGGAGTATGTAGGGATCTATGATCGAGGACGCTGGCTGATACTGTAGAGAAGGGGAGTGGAGATGGGCAAGGTGCTCTTAAAGTGAGGTATCTATGGGTGGTGTGAGAGAGAATCTGAGATAGGTGACTTGGAGAAAGGACAGATGTGCTTTGGAAGGTGAGAGCCAGAAACCTCTGAAAATGAGGAAATTTAGGAGAGAGTTCAGATTGGCAATTAGAGAGAGAAGGACTATAAAGAAGGAGGTTATCTACATACTAAAGCAGGCAGGAGGAAAAGGGAGAAGGCAGGCCAAGTCCATAGTAATGCTTGGCCAAATGGATGGGGACTTTTCTGCATCCCTGGGGAAGGACAGGCAAGTTTAGTTGTTAGGATTTTTGAGTGTAAGTATCCATCTATCTGAACACAAAATGCCTTGGGAATATTGAGATGATAGTGTCCTTAAGATTTAGGACTGAAAAGTGAGTGTTTTATTCAGGGGTGATAGATAATACCTTAAGGATGTAAAGAAACAGCAGTTAATGAAGAAAGATCTTGAACTAGGTAAAAGGTTTTCTCAAGTTTTTTTTTTTTCTGTTAATATGGGAGTATTTTAGTGCAAGGAAGTAGAAATGATGGGTGTGAGGCCTGGGCAATGCTGATTAAGGGTAGGGAGTATTGAGTTTGGCGATGTATGCTGAATGTTCTACAAGTACAATAGAGGTTTATGATATACAGTGAGGGAAAGAGAGGTGGCATGTTTCTGTGGCTTATTTATGTTTACAATTGATTCATCTTTTAGTTAAGCAGCAGTCATTTCTAAACATCAAAAGCAGTTATTCCAGCTGTATACCCAATTCACCACACAGAGACTAGAATTTATTTAATTAACATAGAGGACAATGCTGGGCCAGAGTAACACCATCCTAAACCTCCAAGCCTGCTTAATATCCTAACATTCAGATTTCACTCATTATACTTGCTTTTAGTCATATCTTAGGTCCTGTCATCTATCCCTGTGGTTCGAAGTCCTCTCCTGCTGATCCCTTGCACTCCTTCTCCTCCCACTCCAGACCAGGATGTCCCACCCTGTTCTCTCCATTGCTCAGCGCTGGGGCTGGTTGTCTTATTGGCAATACAGAGAACAAGGGTGGCATGTTTACATAAACTTAAGACAGGTGATGCTTAGAATAAGCATCACAATGCCATATCCAGATTGAAATCACATAGTGGGATAGAGAAATCAGCTTTTGAATAAGCAAGTATAGATTGTATTCATCCCACAAAAACAGGCCAGAAGCATCCCATACAATGAGATTTACTCAGGAAGTGGGCAGAGGAGAAGATGGGTTTGGGGACTGGGAGACTGGTAGTGTACAAATAGAGTCTGAGGAAGAAAGAGGGGGGACTCAGGATTACCTTGGGAGCTTTTATCAGGGACAGAAAGGCAAAATTTATGTCAATTGAGGAGAAGACATCTTTTCCTACTAAGGTAAGAGGACATTAGGAAATGAGTAAAGAAATTCCTTGAAAGGAGCAATTTAAGGGAGAAGTCTGGAAGGGTCTGGAGGACTGGTTGTGAATTCTGACAATGAGTGAGGGAGAGGGGTTGTGGAGCCCCAACAGTAGCATAGAGAGAAGGAAAGAAATCTGAAACAACTCTTTATACATTTTAAGTTACTCTCTCAGATATATAAATCACTTTCTCAAGCTTTCATACCATCAAACCATAACACATTTTTTGAACTGTCATAACTTCAGACCTATATGTCATAGACCTGCATAACTTGTTTCCTTTGGTTTTTTTTCTTGACATATATAACTTACTTGCCTTTGTCTCATAACTTTTGAAAACTCACATATTTCTTAGTGTGTAAACTGTCAGCAAGGTAAACTGTACATATGAAGTGGACCGACAAAGCAGCTGGGTGTTTCCTGCTGTTAGAGCTACAATTATCCATCAAGGTCATCAGAGATCCAAGGAGGATAAATTTGAGTAGAAAGTAAAACTTAAATGGTTTTGTATCACTTAAAATGACAGAGACTTGTATAGACAGTCAATCAGTTCAAGCATATCAAGTCTCATCACGAATCTTCCACTGTGTCCTGACAAGACTGCATTGTTAGGGGAAAATAAGCAAAGAGCATACAACCAAGTTCATGACAGAAGCAGCCCAAGTTCTTTTTACTCAGGTACCCACATGAAGACTGAGCTGCCTTTTGGCTACATGTGAGCAGGGGGTGGACACTGACAACACAACAAAACAACAGTCTACAGACAAGGAAATGTTCTTTACCAACCCAAAATCCTAATGAAGGCTAATAATACCTAGAATACATAAAGATCTCAAAAAATCAGGCACAAAATACTCCAAATACTCTAATTAAAAATGAGGTACATTGTGGAGAGCTGTGTGTGCCGCGGCCGGTTTCAGACTTCCGCCATCCTGAAGGCGAGTGCTCTCGGGATAAACAACTTCTTATTGGCTGTGGTGTGTCTGATAATCTGCTGTCTACCTATCCTCACTTCCCATGTGACTTCCTGGGATTGGTTGGCTCCAGGGTATTTATTACTGGGGAGGGCTCTCCCTGGGTTCAGAAGATAGCTCAAACCTTCCTGAATAAACTACCTGGAGAAGAGTTCATGTGCCGTGCCTTCCTTGCTGGTCGAGGTGGTAGCTACAGTACATATCTAAACAGAGAATTCTAAACAGAGGAACATGGAATGGTGGAGAAGCAAAGAAATGCTCAAAATCCATAGTCATCAGGAAAATGCAAATCAAAACAAGCATGTGATTCCAACTCAGACCCATCAAAATGGGTAAGATCTAAAAGTCAAGTGACTGGAAAATCAATCTGGCACTTTTTCAGAATATCAAGAATAGTACTATCTCAAGATCTAGCTATATAGCTCTTAGGCATATATATGAATGTATCCAAAATACTCTCAAGTATACAGCAGGGACCTTTGCTCAACATATTCATAGCAGCTTTATTTGTAATCATCAGAATCTGGAAAAAACAAACAAACAGATATCCCTCAATAGAGGAATGGATAAAAAAATGGTGGCACATTTACACAATGGAATACTATTCAGCTATTTAAAAACAAGGAAATCATGACGTATGTAGGCAAACAGATGTTTGAATTGCCATAGAAGCACAAAGAAATTTTTGAAAGTTTAATTCTGAGGGATAAAAGTGCTCCTGCACCCCACCTATTTTATAGTAGAGCCATGACATGGAAGCTCAGAATAACAGAACTGAATTCCATAATGCCAGCCAGGAAATCATTGTGATACATTTAAAATCCTCAAGGGAATTCTTTGCTAATCATAATTTCATGAAAGCCTTGTCTTTCCAATAGATCATGTATTTTGACCATATGCACTAACCTTTTGCTTTCCCTTTCCTGCTATTTCTTCTTTCCTGTCAGGAGGCACTCAGGGAAAGGGATTCAGGAGACATCTGAGATTTCTGGAAGGCAACTTAGGTTTTATTTTTTTCCCAACGTCTACAATAGAGCGAAATCTGAGGCAGGGATTGTACCTCTAGAACTTCTTCCTCTAACTGACACCCAGTTTTTCTGTGCTGCTTTTACTATATTTCTCAAAACTCTGGCATGGTATGAAAGAGGCTTCACTGCTGTCATCCCTTGGGTATTTACCTGTACTGGTTAAGGAGATCTCCTACAGGATCTTTATGAAAATTTACTGCTGTTCAGATGAATTAATGATTTCATAGAGTCTGATGATAATTTTATACATTTCCTGTTTTGATTTAAACAAATGTCAGAAATTAAGAAGTTAGATAGTTGATAGAAATTTATAGCTAAAATAAAAACCTCTGTGAGCCTCCAGATGCCAAGTACATACACCTCACTGGAGAGAGGTTAGGCTTGACACAGATTTATTGTCCCAAAATAAACATTCTTTTGGGTCAGTGGGTCTCAATATGCATTAGGGCATCTAGAAATTATTGTTTTAAACCTTAGATGAGCTTGTGAATCCAGAGATATTTAAAGAATCTCTTAATGCATAGAAATGCAAACAATTGTCTGGCCATATAGCCTATGGCATGGACTTTATTTACACATGACATGAATTATTATTGTTCTGTACCTACCATGAACTTTTTGGAATACAATATGTTTAAAATGCCAGGCAATCCATTATCCTGCTAATTGTTGTGAGGCAATTATTCTTCTGAGGTAAGGACTGTATGTTAAAAGGGTATAAATAGAAATAAATTCATAGAATACACCTTAAAGCCCAATGGAATTAGATTAATCAATAATTTGTAAATATGTATATATGTATGTTTGTTGGGCTCTGTAAGCATGTATCCTTATGGCCTTCCCCCATGGGGACTGAGAAGCAGGACATCAGGCATCTCTGAGGCCACCTCCAGAATTGGCGGGGACTTTTGAATACCTGCTTGACTACCTGCAACCTTGTAGTTCTTTGTATGAGCTAGATCACCTTATAAGAGGACTTGCCTCTCCTCTCTCGCTTTCTCTCTCTCTCTTTCCTGCCTTTCCCAGAAACAGTTGTTGAGACCCTGACCATCTTCCCCTACTAAAAGCTCCCATGATGAACCTGTTGGTGTTGTGATTTATGAACCCGGTGAAGAACTCCAATGTTTTATCCTAACCATGTATTCACATGTAACTGTGTCCATCTGTTTTTTTGTATATATGTTACATGAATGCATGTCAATTTGTATGTAATGAGCTCCTTTTCTGTTTTGTCTACTAATGTGTGCATCAAAACGTACAGGACTATATGTGTGATCATTGAGCTGATACAATGGACATGTCCACAACAGCTGATCAGGAATTAGATTTCCCAGAGGACAGCTTGTATTTGCTGCAGTTTCCATAGAGGAGATGCTAGTTAAGATCAATCTATCGTGATAGGTTTAATGAAACCCACACCTCTGCCAGCTGGTAACCATTTGCCCCTTGCTTTCCAAACACTGACAATTGAGCTTTGATTGAGCCAGCTTCCTAGGGAGGACTTTATGGCAGAGAATCCACTGTGTTCAGCTATGTCTCAAAGGTAGGATATGCCCTTCCGGACCCAGTATATAGTGATAAACTGCCCAGAATCCCTCAGTAGAGTCTTTCCAAGGCCCTGTGTGGAAAGTTCCTGCTCCCTGTCTTCTTCTACCTCTGAAGTCTATCCTGTTTGCCCTTCGGAATGAGGATTGAGTATTTTTCTTAGGATCCTCCTTGTTGATTAGCTTCTTATATTCATAACAGTCATACAGATCCAGTATTCATTTTATACCTATCCAACTCTGAGTTCCTCTTTAATTAACCTATCAAATGGGCCTGAAGAAACAGATACTCCACTAGGACCATGCATGGAGAGGATCTAGACCCCCTCCTCAGATATAGCCTAAATGCCTCTCAGTTTCCAAGTGGGTTCCTAGTAAAAAAAGAGTGGCTGTCTCTGACATGAACTCAGTGGCTGACTCTTTCGATCACCACCCCTGTTGTGCAGCCTTGCCAGGCCACAGAGGAAGAGGATACAGCCAGTCCTCATGAGACCTTTTGATAGGTTAGGGTCATATAGAAGGGGAGGAGGACCTCTCTATCACTGGACTAGGGTAGGGGCATGAGAGAGAAGAGGCCTGGAGGAAATGGAAGCAGGAGAGGGATGAGGCTACAGTGGGGAAACAAAGCAAATAAATTGTCATAAAAAATAAAAGTGAAAAGAAATTTCAAGGAATAAAAAATTGTTAAAAAACTTAAAAAAAAAATAGAAGGCCTTTGCTAAAGAGTGGCTCCTGCAGCTTAAGAGCCAAAATTCAAAAAGTCCAGTTGGCAAGGCATCAGGCCTTATTTTTGGAGGTTCAGGGTTCAAATCCAAGGCTCCTCTCCTTTTCAGGTCTTGTGACAAGTGGCTCCAAGTAGGAAGGCTGCCAGCGTGAAAGATTAAGAGTTTAAGTAGAATCAGAGAAAGGTCAGACTGTCCATATTCTGATGAAGAACTTATTTAACATCGAATTTGGAGGTATGGCAGGAAACAGGTGTGTTGCAGAGTACATGAAATTGCTAGAGAAATACAGATATCTTAAAACTAGTGGTTCTCTGAGTGGTTGTGGTCAGGGAACCCTTGAGAGTAGGTCACTAAATTTAGAAAAACGACAAATTAACCAAAAACGGTACTTAAACCAATAGATATGAATCGTACTACAAAACACAAGCTCATAAAAAGTCAAGTCACTAATAATGATGCCAAAGGATCATAATTCCCTCAAGAATTCAACTCAAAAGTACTGACAGAGGTAAAATTTGGGGTGAAAATGTACTCATAAAATGTACTCATAAAGTGACAAATTACTGAAAAAGACACACAAAAATCATTCAATCAAAGGTAGGAGGAAGGCTAATGATAAATAGGCAAAAATAAGCAAGATGTAAAAAAACAATCGGAAACATGGCAGAAAAAGTGAGGTGGGGAGAAAAAAAAATTGAAATGTTGGGAATTAAAATTTCAATGCCTCTTATACAAAACAATAACATGGGAGAAAATATCCAGGATCAAGGTTGAAGCAGAAGAAACATACAATTAAAACAGCAATAAATTGTTTATTTATATATATGTATATGTATATATGTATTTAGTATATATGTGTATGTATACATGTAAGTTGTTTGTTTATATATGTATATATCTGTATATATGTATATATATGTATATGGATATATATGCTTATACATGTATATGATTATAGCATCAAAGAATTCTAACATTTGATACAAAGAGCATTCCTAAGAATTTTAAGATATAGAAAAGCCAAGATAAAATCTAAAGCTCCAGAGAAAACAGTGAATGAAATGAAAACAAATAATTTGATGTATAGAGAGAAACTTGAGAAACCATAAAAAAGGGCATTTATTTCCGTAAATAGACATCACCAGTGAAGGGATTCTCCATGTCAAAGAATGTATCTATAATGCAAAAAATTACAAAGATAATGTTCAAAGATATAATGGAAAAATGTCAACTCAACTCAAAAAGAAAATATATCAGAATGACTTGTGAATTCTTACTCAAAACTTTAAAGAGCAGAAAAGTGTAGAACAATATATTTCAGATACTGATAGTAAGGAACTATTAAATAAGTTAGCTATGTCCAAAAAAATTTGTATTTTAGGTTGAGGGTGTAATAAGGACATTACAAAATAATCACAAACTTAGGAATTGTCCATGACCTTGAAGACAGCACTACAGAAGATACTCTAAAGATACTATACATATAGAAAAAAGGAAAGTGTGTCTCAATTGTGAGAGCACAGAAAAATGTTGATGTCATGACCAGAATACATTGATAATAGGTAGCAGGAAAAGACATATCAGTATCTTGTCCAACCTCACAAGACATAAAACTCAAATATAGTTGAGGAGTAGGGAGAAAGAAAAAAAAAAACAAATAACAATTTAGTCCACCAAGACCCCCCAAATTATAGAAATTAAAAATAACTTCTTAATAACTTTATGTGAGCCCAACTCAGAAATAATGATGCACATATTGTTAACTAGGCTAAAAAATTGTACCCAATTGTCTCTTTCTCAAGAAACACATGAACTGGTAATAACATACACATGCCTAGAGTCAAAAGACGAAAGTAAATCTACCAAGAGAATGGGGACCAAAGCAAGCTGGCAGAGCTCTTCTGATATCTGCTACTGGAGAATATAAACCAATGATGAATGAAACTGATAAAGAAAACAATACATGAAATGAGTCAACAAAAGTACAAATGCATACACCCCACACTTTTGGGTGCAAATTTTATAAAAAACAAACCAATATAAAAAAGTCATAGAAGATCAGATATGTCCTGATATAGTAACATGGTATGGCTAGATCCTTCCTCTGGCTCACATAGGCCTTAGTCAAGGTATTTTCAAGGCTGCATTCTCATCTGCCTACTCAAGAAAATTTTCTTGCATGACTACTGAGGATGTTGGTACAATCATTTTTCTTTCTTTTCATTTTGCAATAGGGTCTCCCTTGAAACTTAGTCAAAAGGTTGTGACTCTGTGAAAGCCCTGACACAACCACTCACCTTGTCATGAGTAGAAGCCTGATCCTTCCTGTCCAAAGGTTTTCACAGTTGCTATTGGAGCATGCATTAAGAAAATCATCAAGGATGTGCATGATTTCAAAACTACTGCTAATCAGCCTGGTCCAGGATAAATGGGCTGACCTATATCCCTAAACACAGAAAAATAAGTTCTGATTAAAATGTACAAACATTTTGGAAATTAATCCGGTGCTTTCTCAGACAATTAAGAATAATGCTTCCTCAAGATCCAGCTATACCACTCCTAATTATATATCCAAACTATGTACAAGTATACAGTTTGATCAACCATATTTGTAGCAGCTTTATTCGTAAGAGCGAGAATCTGAAAACAACCCAGATGTCCCACAACAGAGTAATGGATACAGAAATTGTGGTATGTTTAAACAGTGAAACACTACTCAGCAATTCAAAACAAGGAAATCATGAAATTTGCAGGCAAATGGTGGGAACTAGAAAAGATCATCCTGAGTGAGGTGTTGGTATAACTTTCTTTTGGAATGTATGCAATTTACCCTTGTTCATTCAAATGCTGATTTCTCTATCTCACTCTCTGGTTTCAATCAGGACATTGCATTGTGATGTTTATTCTAAGCATCACCTGTCTTAAGTTTGTGTAAACATGCAACATCTGTTCACTGTATTTTCAAATAAATAACCAGCCAATGCTTGGCAATGGAGAGAATAGGGTATGACATCCTGGTCCTGATGAGAGGAGAAGGAAGAGAGAGGAACAGAAAGAAGCTAGGGGTGGGAACAGTGGGAGAAGAGAGATTGGCCTGACAGTACTTGGAACCACAGGGAAAGTTAAAGGGGACCTAAACTATGACTAAAAGCAAGTATAATGGGTGAAATCTGAATGGTAGAAAATTATGCAGGATTGGAGGTTTAATATGGAGTAACTATTGCTGAGCATTGTACTCTAGATTAAATCCTAGTCTCTGTGCAGTGATTTTGGTATACAACAGGTTTAGAAATAACTGCTGCAGCGGAATCCAAGATATCAGAGCCAGGAGTACACTGTGTCTGAGGAGCAGGTATCATTACAGTGACAAAGTCTGAACTCTGAGCCCTAAAACACCCGTAAATGTGTTTCCCAGGGGAGAGGAAACAACATGATGTGAGAATCATTTTGTTCCACTCTCAGGTCGCCCAGCCAGAACCCAGAAGAGTTCCTGGGTAGCACAGGAACTTGGTTGCCAGACCAAAACCACATGCTTGAGTGTCCTGATCACCTTCCCAGGCTGAACTGTGGGCACCAAAACTCCAGAGGCTGGGAGTTCCAGACTCTAGACTCTGGCTTCACACGTGAGAATGGTGATCACCCATCACAGATTACTGCTTGGATACTAGGGCACAGAGCTTCAGCCCAGAAATAAAACCACACAATAATGGACACCTGATATTTGACAAAGATGCCAAAACCATACAATGGAAAAATAGCATCTTCAACAAATGGTGCTGTTATAACTGGATGTTTACATGTAGAAAAATGTTGATCCAGAATCATGAAGATCCAGCTATATCACTCCTAGGCATATATCCAAAAGATGCTCAAGTACACAACAAGGATATTTGCTAAACCATGTTTGTAGCAGCTTTATGTGTAATAGCCAGAACCTGGAAACAACAAAGATCTCCTCAACTGGAGAACAGATTCAGAAATTCCAGTATGTCTACACAATGGAATATTACTCAGCAATAAATAACAAGGAGAACTTGAAATTGGCAGGTAAATGGTGGGAAATGGAAAAGATCATTCTGAGTGAGGTATCACAGAAGCAGAAAGACACACAGGGTATATACTCACTCCTAAGTGGATATTAGACATATAATATAGGATAAACATACTAAAATCTGTACACTTAAGAAACTAATCAAGGAGGACTCTGGCTAAGTTGCTCAATCCACACTCAGAAAGGCAAAGAGGATGGACATCGGAGGAGGGACAAAACAGGGAACAAGACGAGAAACTGCCAGAGAGGGCCTCTGAGAAGCTTTACCCTGCAGAACATCAAAGCAGATGCTGAGACTTATGGCCAACTATTGGGAAGAGTGCAGGGAAGCTTATGAAAGAAGTTGGTAATAGTAACATCTGGAGATGACAGGAGCTATGCAAGGAGAGCATCGGAACCAAATAAACTATTCACAGGCGTCTTTTCTGAGATTGATACTCTGACCAAGGAACATTCATGGAGATAACCTAGAACCGCTGCACAGATGTAGCACATGGCAGTTCAGTGTCCAAGTGGGTTCCATAGTAATGGGAAGAGAGACTGTCTTAAAATAAACTGATTGGCATGCTCTTTTATCACCTTCCCCTATGGGGGGAGCAGCCTTACCAGGACACAGAAGAAGACAATGTAGCCACTCCTGATGAGACCTGATAGACTAAGATCAGAAGGAAGGGGCATTGGACCTCATATAACAGTGGACTCGGGGAGGGGCATGCATGGAGAAGAGGAAGAGAGGCTTGGATTGGGAGGGGAGAAGGGAGGGAGCTACAGGGGGGCTCCATGGTGAATAAATTGTAACTAATAAAAGTTAATATAAATATATCAATAGTAAATATTAATAACAACAACACATTAACATCAGATAAATAATTTGCATTGGTTGATAATGCCAGGAGCTGCCTTATAATCAGGTGATTAATGATACACATTTTTGAGATATTGTCTCTATGTATAGATTAGATTGGCCCAGAAGTTGTTATTTTCCCCAGGATGTCCTCAAACTCATAAGTCTCCTGCTTTTGTCACCCCAGTTCTGGGAGTACAGATGTGAACCTCTACTCCTTGCCATGATATTTCATTTATTTATTTTTCTATTATACTATACACATGATTCTGGCTTTACAATTTACTTTTTATATATACTTTCAGAGTTCAACAATAAGAGCTCCTGGCAGCTTCTGAGGTTTCTTTTATCTTTTTTATACTAAGGCAAACATTTTTACACACTTTGGATGCCAACAATCGCTGACATAGTGTTCTATTGTTTTCTATAAAATCATTAAGTAGATTACGATGGCTGTACCCCTTTCTGGAGAAACTTACTATCTTAATCCAGTTTCAATACTGCTGATTTCTAAATTTCACAAGCATTTGTATTTCTTGATTGAAATCTCATGGCAGTGTTGGTCTATAGAAATGAGTTCATGAAAAAAATCTATTTTTTTCTGCAATCATTTCTCCAGACTTAGACACCTCTTTCAATTTCCTCAAGTTGTGAGGAGGATACTTATTAGTTTTTCCTGGGTATCCTTTGCTTTGAGAATAAAGTTTCTCTGATCTCAGTCTTAAATTAATGTCTGCCAAGATATCCACAGAGTGAATTCTGGGCTAGTATTTACATTTTAGTCCCTAGTTTATCTAAGAAACTAAAGGCCAAATTTCTGAGTCCCTGTTCTATTTCTCCATTTTGGAGAGGCTTTAGAAATGTGTCACACTGAACACAGATATTCTCAATCCTTTTTTTTTCCTTTCATCTTTTTTCACCCTCTACCCTCTCTTTCTCTTATGACATGCTTTCTTACTCTGTTACTTTTGTTGTTGTTGTTGTGATTTTGTGAACATACCCTATCATTTCCCAAAAAACTATCAATCTGAGATAGCTCTACATATGTTTCTAAAGAAGTCAATTGATTTAAATATGTCTCTGATTTTAACCGAGGTCTGCTGTTAGAGCACCTAGTACTTTTCTGTTTAAGAGCTGTAAGGCAATCTTTTTCAGTGATTGCTCATGCTTCCTGTAATAGTATTTTTGACTGTTGATTGACACCAGCTACATTCACAGACACTGCACAGGCATTTGCTTATGCATTTGCTGACTGTTTTGCATGGGCATTCTGCAGTCAAGCCCAGCTGCTGAGAATTTATAATCGAGCCTTTGCAGTGACAACTGAACTGCATCAGACAGCAGGGGGAGCAAGATGAAGTCACTGACACAGGTCCTCATATACCTGCTGCTTTGGGTGTCTGGTGAGAAATTAAAAATATTATTTATAATCTTTGCAGAGTCACCTATTTATAATAAGAAATTTGGAGAAGGTGCCAGAGTATTATTAAATAATAACACTCTGACAAAATTAGAGTACAAATATATTAAATACAAATTTCACATGTTTTTACAATCTGAGTTTTGGTCTATATGCATGTTCATTGTGTATTTCTGATTGCAGGTGCCAGTGCAGACATTGTGATGACTCAGTCTCCATCCTCCCTGGCTATGTCAGAGGGAGAGAAAGTCTCCATCAGGTGCAGGTCCAGTCAGAGCCTTTTACACAGCAGCAACCAAAACTACTTGTTCTGGTACCAGCAGAAACCAGGGCAATCCCCTAAATGGCTGATCTATTATGCATCCACTAGGGATACTGGGGTCTCCGATCGCTTCACAGGCAGTGGATCTGGGACGGATTTCACTCTTAGCATCAGCAGTGTGCAGGCTGAAGACCTGGCAGTTTATTACTGTCAGCAGGGTTACAGCTATCCTCCCACAGTGCTTCAGCCTCCAACACAAACCTCCTTGAGAGTCTCACCAGGTGCCTGCAGCACAAACAGCCCTGGCCCTGGACACTTCCCCCTTCAGCGTGATAGCAGCTGTGTCTGTAAACATGATGAAAAAGTTTGCACAGCCCCTTACAAAATTATGGATCCAATCATACTGTTGTCTTTTGGTATGAAAAACCTTTATACGAAGATACCAAAAAGGACTACATATTATCTTTGTATTCCTTCTGTATCATATTACTACAAACTCTGCTGCTTGAAATTAAGAGACTTATCTTCTTACAGTGTTAGAATCCTAATATCCAACATAGTGATGAAGATGAAAATCCTTTTTTCAATTTTAGGCTCTAGGAAAGAATGCACATCTTTCTTTTCCTAGATAATAGAGTGTTTTTCTTTTTCCTTCCTTCTTTCCTTTATTCCTTCCTTCCTACCATCCTTTTCCCTTTCTTCCATTTTTTCGTAGTGCCTGATGGTAGATCCTGATAGGTAATTGCCAAATAAGTTACCTCTGCCCAGAAAAATTCAAGTTTCAATTGAAGAAGTAATTAGGATATTACCAGAAAAATCACAGTTAGGAAATGACCGTGACCATGAAGACAGTACTTCAGAAGATAATAAAGAATACTATAGGTATAGAAAAAAGAAGTGGTGTGTGAATTGTGAGAGCACAGAAAAATGTTGATGTCATGAGAGAACTAGATGGACAATGTTAGCAAGAAAGAATATATTAGTATCTTCTCCAACCCCGCAAGACAGAAAATTCCATATATTTGAGGATTAAGGGGAAAAAGAAACAAACAAATAACAATGTAGTCCATCAAGACTCCACCAACTTATAGAAACTAAAAATTATAAGAAATTATTTTTTAATGATCTTTGTGTGCCCAACTCAAACATACAAATGCACATACTGTTGGACAAGGCTAAAAAAAAATGTACCCAATTTTTTGTTTTCTCAAGAAACACACCAACTAGTAATTATATACACATTCTGAGAGTCAAGGGACAGATGTAATTCTACAAAGAGATCGGGGTCAAAGCAAACTGGAATATAAACCAATGATAAACAAAAATGATAAATAAAGCAATATATGAAATGAGTTAAAATATAACCCACACTTTTAGTTCACACTTTAAAACAAATAAACCACCATAGAAAAGACTAGAACGTCAAATATGTCCTGATACAATAATGGGGTATGTCTGGATTCTTTTCTCAGTTTCTAATAGGGTCACATTCAAGGTATTGTCATGGCTGCATTCTCATCTGCACAATCAAGAAAATCTTCTTGTTAGACCAGTAAGGATGTTAGTGCAAACCTTTTTGCTTTGTTTTTCTTTTTCTTTTTATTTTCTTATAGAGTCTCCCTTGAGACTTAGTTAAAGACTGCAACTCTGATTAAATTCCTGACTCAATGACTCATGAGTAGAAGCCTGATCATTCCTGTCCAACGGATTTCACACTCACTGATGAAGCATGCATTAAGAAAGTCATCAAGGATGTGGAAGATTTCAAGATTACTACTAATCAGCCTTGTCCAGGAGAAGGTGGCTGAACTCTATCCCCAAATAAAGAAAAATAAGTTCTAATTCAAATGTGCAATGAGCTTTTTCTGAAAGAAATCTATATATTGAGCCAGAAAATTTTAACACATTATGTGATTTCTATTTTAATTATCTCTGAGTATGTTTTTTTTGCACATGTGCATCTCCATTTATTATCTACTCAATTGTTGATATATACTTTGTTGATTTAGTTCAGACTACTGTAAATAGTGCAACAATAAAAATAGATATGAGGATATATCTATTTTGTTCTGGTTTATATTTGTTCAAGAACATTCTTAGTGCAGGATTAGACGTATTATATGGTAGTTATGTGTTTCTTAAACATCCTCCACATTGATGTCCCCAGGGGCTGTAACAGTGTGCAGTTCCTTCAAAAGCATATACTGCTTGCTTTGTCTGCATAGTTTTGCCATTATTTATAGTTGCCTTTATGATTCCTTTTTATTAGCTATTCAGATGAAGTGATTTTTTTGCATGCTTTGGTTTCTATCTCTCTGTCAAAAAGAAAATCATCTGAAAACAACAAAAATCATCTAAAAACATTACTCATCAGAAGAACACATGATTTTGATATCCTGGAACTTTTATTACCTTCACTCATATCTATTGATTTAAAAGAGAATGGACAATGTGTCTTTTTTTTTCCTTCCATATTGTCAGGCTGAAGATGCTGTAGCTGAAGGCACTTTTAAGGCTTTGCATGGATGAAACTGTGTTTACACAAGGAATTAGCTCATCTGTAATTTGTTGATCTGTTATTATTTCTTTCACACAAGTTCAGAACATTTTCTATTATGTTCCAAAGTCATGATATCAGTTAAACCGTATAAGTAAAGAGGTTTTCATTTTAGGTTAAAGCTCTGTATGAGTAGATTGTGTGCCTTTTCCACCATAATAAATGATGACAGTGCCAAAAGAACAAGGTTACGTGTGTGTGTGTGTGTGTGTGTGTGTGTGTGTGTGTGTGTGTGTGGAAGGGGAGGTACTCAAAGCCATGGCTCCCCTCAGTCTGTACTAACATGAAGCAAGACTTATTTGCAAAAGTAGCTTACCCTTAATTATTGGATGACAATAGCCAGAGTTATTTGGAGGTTCCCATGGGGATCCTGTAACCAACAACTCATTTGGTTGTAACCCATACTTGTCAATGGAGGTTTCACTTGGAAGAGAAAGAGGTCTAGTTGAGGTTTTGTCTCTGTTGTTATTTTGATTCCATTAAGATTTTTTTTATGTATGTATATATAATAAGAAGCGTCTGTTTCCTTTCTTACCTTCCTATTTCTTTACCACATAATCTTGTTGAACAGGGAGTAATTGTACTGGTTTCTAACGAGAGCCTTTACCCCTTGTGACTACTGTTTATTGTAGTGAAAGATACTCTGCATTCCATCAGAGGAGAAAAGTAATCACCAATGCTATTATAAACCCTGTGATCTTAGAATGATTTTGGAACTAAGCAATTACATTCTAATTGGATTTAAGGCTCACTTCATGAGATGGAGCCCATGCCAGAGACTGTTCAGTGCCCCAAAACTTGAGACTAGATAGGCCGTGGACCTAGGAGAAACCAAAATTGTATAGGTTTGCTGAAGGGACATAGTAAGGAAATGACTCCCAATGACATTCTTTTCTACCCATAGATTAGATTCTCACTCATCCCTCGCCAGAGAAGATACTTCCTGCAGTAAATGGGAACTAATATAGAGACTTACATGTAGACAAATTGAATCAACTGAGAGACCTTGGAGAATTCTGTCCTAAATGGAGTGTCTTCATTAAACCCTTCCACAGCGGGCTCAGGAAATTCTGCAGAAGAGGAAACAGATAGATTTGGAGAGCCAGAACTGATAGATGACATCAAGGAAACAGTGTCTTCCAGACCCAGCAGGACCAATGCACATATAAACTCACAGAGACTGTGGTATTATACAAAGGTCTAGTACAGGTCTAGGCTAGATTGTACCTCAGTGGTGAGAAGGGGAAATGGACATGGGCTCCCCTCCTTAACAAAAAGCGGGGCACAATTTTGAGTGGTTGTGTCTCTGCATAGATCTCTCTGGACTAGAACTTGCTTTGCACCCAAAGCTGGACCAAAACTCAAAGTCTTCCTTCTGCTGTCTCCTCAGCTCTGGGTGTACCCATGTGAATATCCACTCCTTGTAATGACACTTTTTATATTTTCTGTTTCTTGTACTTTTTATGTGATACTCTGTCTATAATTTACTTCTTATATATATTTTTCATTATTAGATGATATGAAAATTTCAAGGTTTTTTATTTCTGCTATGTTATTCATTTTTGTTCATACTCTAACACTTTTTTTTCTTTGATGGCAACATTCTCTGAAGTTGTGATCTACTGGTCTTTATAAAATTATTGCTTGATGTTCTGATCAGGAAATTGTCTCCTGTGCCAATGAGTTCGAGGCTCTTCCACACTTTTTCTTAGAAAAGATTTAGTGTGCCTGGTTTTATGTTGAGGTCTTTGATACACTTGAACTTTAATTTTGTGCAGAGTGATATATATGGGTCTATTTGCATTTTTCTATATGTAGACTTCCACTTAGTCCAGCACTATTTGTTTAAGATGGTATATTTTTTTTCCATCGTATGGTTTTGAAATCTTTGTCAAATATCAGGTGTTCATAAGTGTGTGGGTTTATTTCTGTAGTTTCTATTCAATTCTGTTGATCCACCAGTCTGTTTCTATGCCAGTACCATGCAGTTTTTATTACTGATGTCTAGTGTACAGCTTGAGATCAGGGATGGAGATACCTCCAGGAGTTCTTTTACTGTACAGGATTGTTTTAGCTGTTCTGGTTCCTTGTTATTCCATATAATGTTGAGAATTTTTCTTTCAAGATCTGTAAAGAATTGTATTAGTAATATGATGGGAATTGACTTGAATCCATAGGTAGGTTTTGGTATGCCATTTTTACTAAGTTAATCCTTCCGAACTATGAGCATGGAAGATATTTTCATTTTCTGATTATCTTCTTTTATTTCTTTCTTCAGAGAAATGATTTTTTTTATACAAGTCCATGTGGATCTCTGAGTGAGGGGAGCAGGGGCTGCCTCTATCATGAACTCAGCTGACTGCTTTCTGATTACTTACCCCTGATGATACAGCCTTGCAAGGCCACAGAGTAAGAATATCTATGCAGTCCTGATGAGAATTAACCAGCTATGTGCAGAAGGCAATAGTGGAGCACTCCCCCTTTCAGTGGACTAGGGGAAGGGTTGAGGGTAGATGGTGGGAATGAGGAAGTTTAGGGAGGGGACTTCAATCTGGATACATAATGAATAAATTGTGAATAAAATAAATATTTTTTTAAAAAAGTAGAAAAAATTATTGCTTGATTTAAAAAAGGCTGTGTGCCTTCTTCTGGAGTGATTTTTTTTAATCTAGTTACCGTGCAGGCAAGACCATCAAAACCCAGTTTAAATACTATTAATTTCTAAATTACCATAGAAGATGAATTTCTGGAATTAAACATGCTAGCCAGGGTTGATCTACAGGGATGATTTCATGAAGAAATCTACTTTGTTCCATTCTCTCATTTTAGAGCCCTCTTTCAATTCCATGAAGTTGTGGGGAAAATACTTGTTAGTTTCTGATGGGTTTACCTTTGTTGTGAGATTAAAGCTGCTCTGGTCACAGGTTTAAATTAATGAATTTAAATTAATGAATTAAATTCTTAGAATTTCCACAGAATATATTCTTGGCTTCTCTCTTGTTTTCCTCTTCTTTATTCTTATCATTTCTTACAATTTATTTAATTGTATCCCAAATGTGCCCCCCCTTGTCTCCTCCCAATTCCACCCTTCCTACCTCCTTTTGCTCCTTCTATACTTCTCCCCTAATCCACTGATGGGGGAGGTTCTTCTCCTCTATCTGACCTTAGACAATAACATCTAATCAGGATTGTTTGCTTTGTCTTCCTCTGTGGATTGGCAAGCCTGTACCCTCCAGGGAAAGTAAGCAGAGAGCCTGCCACCTAGTTCATGCCAGAGAAATTCCCTGCTACCTTTACTAGGGAACTCCACTTGGAGAATGAGCCTATGAGCTACATCTGAGGCAGGGTTTTAGGTCCTCTGTATGCATTGTCCTTGGTTGGTGTATCATTCTTTTTAGGGCACACAGGGCTCAGATTTTATGGTTTTGTTGGTCGTTTTATCTCCCCATTCTTTCATAAGATTCCCTGCACTCTGCCCAAACTTTGGCTATGAGTCTCAGCATATGTTTTGATACCTTGCTAGATTGAGTCTTTCAGAGGCCCTCTGTTGTAAGCTCATGTCCTGTTTCGTTTTCTCACTCTTCCAATATCTGTCCCATTTGCCTTTCTGAATGAAGATTGAGCATCTTACCCACAGTCCTCCTTCTTGCTTAGCTTCTTCGTGTGTACAGATTTTAGTATGTTTATCCTAGGTGATATGTCTTATATCAACTTATAAGTGAATATATACCACATGTGTCTTTCTGCTTCTGAGATACTTCACTCAGGATGGTCTTTTATAGATCTCAACATTTGCATGCAAATATCATAATTTCCTTATTTTTAATGCTGATTAGTATTTTATTGAATAAATGTACCACAATTTCTATATCCATTCCTCCTTTGAGGGACATCTGAGTTGTTTCCGGCATCTGGCTATTACTAAAAAAGCAGATACAAACATGGTTGAACAAATGTCCTTGTTGCATACTGCCTAGGAGTGGTATAGCTGGATCTTGAGATAACACTACTCGTAATTGTTTGAGAATGACCCAGATTGATTTCCAAAGTTGTACAAGTTTACATTCCCACCAACAATGGAGGAGACTTTAGCTTTCTCCACATCCTCTCTAGCATGTTTTGTCATTTGAGTTTTTGATCTTAGCCTTTCTGATGGGTGTAAGGGGAAATTTGAGGGTCATTTTGATTTGCATTTTCCTGATGACTAAAGACATTGAACATTTCTTTAAGTGTTTCTCTGCATTTCAGTATTCCTCCATTGAGAATTCTCTGTTTAGCTCAATACCCCATTTTTTAATTGGATTCTTGATTTGTTGCTGTTTAACTTCTTAATTTCTTTATATATTCTGGATATTAGCCCCCTGCCAGATATAGTCAGTGAAGATCCTTTCCCAGTCTGTAGGCTGTCATTTTGTTCTGACAACACTGTCCTTTGCTGTACAGACTCTTTTCAGTTTCACAATGTCCCATTTATTGATTGTTGATCTTAGAGCCTGTGCTGTTGGTGTTCTCTTCAGGAAGTTGACTCCTGTGCCAATGAGTTTAAGGCTCTTCCCCATTTTGTTTTTCCTAACAGATTTTGTCTGTCTAGTTTGACATGGAGATCTTTGATCTACTTTGCCTTTAGTTTTGTGCAGGGTGAAGAATATGGATCTATTTGAATTTTTCTACATGTAAACAACCAGTTAGCCAAACACCATTTGTTGAAGATGTTGTCTTTTTTTGCATTGTGTAAAGTTTTGGCATCTTTGTGAAAACTCAGGTATCCATAAATATATGGGTTTATTTCTTGATCTTCTATATAACTCCAATAATGCACCATTCTGTTTCTACACCAATGCCATGCAGTTTTTTTTTTTTACACTTGTTCTATCATATAGCTTGATATCAGGAATTGAGATTCCCCCAGAAGATTTTTATTGTAGGGGATCATTCAAGCTATTTTGGATTTCTTGTTATTCCATATGAAGTTGAGAATTTTTCTTTTAAAGTCTGTAAAGAATTGTGTTGGTAATTTGATGGGAATTGCATTGAACGTGTAGATAGCTTTTGGTAAAGTGGGCATTTTTACTACGTTAATCCAAACATGCTATTACATTGGAGATCTTTCCATTTTCTGATATCTTCTTTTAATTCTTTCTTCAGAGATTAGAACTTTTTTCATACAACTCTTTTCACTTTCTTGGTTAGAGTTACACCATGGTACTTTATATCCTTTTTGGCTATTGTGAAAGTTGTTGTTTCCCTAATTTCTTTCTCAGCACATTTGTCTTTTGTATACAGATGGGTGGCAATTTTTTGCATTAATTTTATATCCTGCCACATTTTGAAATAAGAGTTCCCTGGTAGACTTTTTTGGTCACTCATGTATACTATCACACCATCTGCAAATAGTGATACTTTGACTTTTTCCTTTCCAAACTGAGTCCCCTTATTCTCCTATCATTGTTTTCTTACTCAAGCTAGATTTCAAGAACTATGTTGAAGATATATGGAGACTGAACAGCCTGGCCTGTCTTCAATTTCATTGTTATTGATTTTAGTTCTCTCCCTTCAGTTTAATGTTGGCTATAGGCTTGCTCTATATTGCCTTTACTATGTTTAGGTAAGTGTCTTGTATCCCTGATCTTTCTAGGATTTAAAACATAAACTAATGTAGCATTTTCTCAAATGCTTCTTATGGTTATTATGTGCTTTTTTTTTTTCTTTCAGTTTGTTTCTTTGGCTGATTTCCATTTATTGGACCATCCCTGAATACCAGGGATGAATCCTACTTGTCATAGTGGATAATATCTTTGATATGTTCTTGAATTCTATTTGTATTTTGTTGAGTATTTGTGCATCAGTGTTTATAAGGGAGATTGGCTTGAAATTCTCTATCTTTCTTGGGTCTTTGTGAGGTTTATATACCAAGATGACTGTTGCTTCACAGATTGAGTTTGGTAATGTTCCTTCTGTTTCTCTTTTGTGGAGTAGTTTGAAGAGTATTGGTGTTAGCTCTTCTTTGAAGGTCTGGTATAATTCTCCACTGAAACCATCTGGCCCTGGGATTTTTATGGATGGGATAGTTTTGATGACCACTTCTATTTCCTTAGTGGATATAGGACTATTTACTTATTTTTTTTGCAATGGAGACCTTTGATGCCAGCTTATATTTCCTGAGGGGACAAAGAACTATATATTTTATATATCTGTTTTTGATTCATCTTTGGTAAGGGGAATAGATCAAGAAAATTTTCCATTTCTTTTAGATTTTCAAATTTCGTGGCATATGGGCTTTTGAAGTAAGACCTAATAATTGTTCAGATTTTCTCAGTGTCTTTTGTTATGTACCCCTTTTCACTTCTGATTTTGTTGATTTGGATAGTATCTCTCTGTCTTTTAGTTAATTTGGCCAAGGATATGTCTATCTTGTTGATTTTCTCAAAGAACCAGTTCTTGGTTTAATTGATTCTTTGAATTGTTTTATTTGTTTCTAATTCACTGATTTCAGCCTTAAGTTTGATTATTTTCAGCCATCTACTCCTCTTAGGAGTGTCTACTTCTTTTTTTTTCCTAAGTCTTTTAGGTGAGCCGTTATGTAGCTTGAATGAAATGTTTCAAATTTCTTCTTAAAAGCACTTAGTGCTATGAACTATCCTCTTAGCACTGCTTTCATAGTGTTCCATAAATTTGGGTAAGTTGTGCCTTCATTTTCGTTGATTTCTAGGACCTCCCTAATTTCTTTCTTTATTTCTTCCCTGACCCAGCTGTCATTGAGTAGCAAGTTGTTCCGTTGCTATGTTTGGGTAACTTTTTGTTATTTCTGTTGTTATTGAAGTCCAGCTTTAGACCATGGTGGTGAGATAGGATACAAGGGATTGTATAAGTCTGCTTGTATTTGTTGAGGCTTTGTGACAAACTTTATGGTCTTTTTTGGAGAAGGTTCCATGAGCTGCTGAGAAAAAAAATAAATTATTTTTTCTTTGACTGAAAAGTTCTGAAGATGTCTGTGAGGTCCATTTGATTCATGACCTATGTTAGAGTCATTTTTTGTTTGCTTAACTTCTGTTTTGTTGACCTGTTCTTTGTTGAGAGTGGGGTGTTGAAGTCTCCCACTATTTATGAGTAGGGATATATGTGTGTTTTAAGTTTTATTTATTAAGTTTCTTTTTCAAATGTGGGTGTCCTTATACTTGGGGAATCGATATTCAGAATTGTGAGGTCTTCTTGGTGGAATTTTCCTTTGATGAGTATGAAGTGACCTTCCCCATTTCTTTTGGTTAATTTTGGTTGAAAGTCTATTTTATTAATTTTAGAATGGCTACTCATGCTTGCATCTTTAGTCCATTTGCTTGGAAAGCTGTCTTCCAGCCCATTACTCTCAGGTAATGTCTATCTTTGTGAATTAGTTGTGCTTCTTGTGTGCAACAAATTGTTGGATCTTGTTTATGCATCCATTCTGTTAGTCTGTGTCTTTTTATTGGAGAATTGAGTCCACTGATGTTGAAAGAGATTAATGACCTGTCACTGTCAGATCCATTGATTTTGATGTTGGCTGTGGTAGCATGTTAGTGTGTTTGGTTACTTTTGTTTTGCTGTAGTGAGGTTAATTATTTCTTTTCTTGAAAGTAGTTAGTTTTCTTAGGTTGTATTTCTCCTTCTAGTGTCTTCTGTAATGCTAGATTTGTGAGTAGGTATTGTTTAATTTTGTTTTGTTGTTAAATATCTTGCTTTCTCCATCTATGAGGACTGAGAGTTTTGCTGGGTATAGTAGCCTGGGATGACATCAGTGTTCTCTTAAGGCTCTGCATGATATCCGTCCAGGCCCTTCTGGTTTTCACAGTCTCATTTGAGAAGTCAGGTGTGATTCTGATGTGTTTGCCATTATATGTTACTTGGCATTTATTCCTTACAGCTTTTAATATTTTTTCTTTATCCTGTATATTAGTGTTTTGATTATTATGTGGCAGGAGGATTTTCTTTTCTGGTCTAATTTATTGGGTGTTCTGTAGGTCTCTTGTATTCTTATAGGTCTCTCCTTTAAATTTAAGAAATTTTCTTCTATGGTTTTGTTGAAAATATTTTCTGGGCCTTAGAAAAGGGAATCTTATATTTCCTCTATTCCTATTATTCTTGGATTTTGTCTTCTCATGTTGTCTTGGATTTCTTGGATGGTCTGTGTCAGGAATTTTTTTTAGATTTCACATTTTCTTTGATGGATACATCAATTTCTTCCATTGTGTCTTCCAAACCTGAGATTCTTTCTTCCATCTCTTTTATTCTGTTGGTTATGCTTACCTCTGTTATTCCTGTTTTATTCCCTAAGTTCTTAATCTTCATGATTTCTTCCCTTTGTATCTTAATGATTTCCTCTCTGAAGGCCACAAACTGTCTGCATCTTCCTGTATTTTTTTTATCTATTTGACTTTAGCTTCCTGTATTTATTTATGGATGACCCTAATTTATTTGACTTTATAGTCCTCTATTTCTTTAGGGATGACCATAATCTGTTAGATATTATCTTCCTCTATTTCTTTAATCATTTTATGTGTTTCCTCCATTGTTCTCTTCATAAGCATAGATGTAAGGTCATCTTTTGAATTTCACTTATGATAGGGTGTCCAGGGCTACTTGATCCTGGATAACTATGTTCTGGGGATGCCTTGTTGCTTTTGCATTTGTTGGTTGTGTTTTTATGCTGGCTTCTACTCATCTGGCTGTCTCAGGTGTTGGCTGTTAATTTCTTGTCTCTGCTGGAATCCTGGAGTGGGGAGAATCCCCTTGGTTGGAAGATGCTTGTTCCTCAAGGCGGCCTCCTCAGCTTTTTGTGTATGGTCACCAAATGGCTGGTGCTTCTCAGAAACTGCCACAGCTCATCTCCCGTGTATGTACCTGAGTGGTAACTGTAGTTGCTGGTAGTCAGGTGGGTTCTCCTCTCACCAGGTGAAGTCCTGGAGACAGCTGCTCTGCCACTTGATTTCTTGCTCTGAATTTAGTGAGCTGCTGCTTCACTTACAGTGATTTTGCTGAGCACAGCCCTCTTGAAGAGCCAAATAGTGGTGTAGTTTGGTCAGTTTGGCTACTGAGACAGGTTTCACAATGGAGCTAGGTTTTGATCCTGTGGATCCCAGACATCTGCAGGTCAGATGTTGGAGCTCTGTACCCAAATACCCAAGAAGTTATCAGTGGTAGATGAGTGCAGCACTCATGCCTTAGCAGGAGGCTAGAGCCTAGAGCCTACAGGAACCCAGAAACTTTTCTAGAGCTTGGTGTCCTGAGGTCAGACATGATGTTTCCCTCATGGTGGGGTTTCCTCCCTACATAGAGACCCAGTCTGTGGTGTTTTGGTGTCCTCAGTTCAGTCTGGGATGGTGAGTGAAGCATGCAGGTTCATGGGAGTTTCTCCACATTGTTGACTGTGTGCCTGTATTAACCTGGAAACTTTTAAAGAGACCTTTTTGGAAAGGCAGGTAGGCTAAGTGCTCTGAGGTTGCCTGCTGTTTCCCTCACTTTGGAAATATTTTTAATTACTGGTATTGATCCAGTAAATATAAGGAGTTTCTTATGTTCAAGATTTCTTTCTTCTCAGCTCTAAACCTTCTCTTTATTCTTCCTGCTCTCCCACTTAACTTCTTCTAGCTATAAAGTTTCAACCTCAAGAGTCCTCTACTTTTGATACTGCTGACAAACCTCTTTCTCTCCATCCTTAACCTCCTCTTCTGGTTTCTTCTCAACCCCCTATGCCTCTTCCTCAAGGTTCTCCCTCCTCTTCTATTTCTTCCTCTTCCTAGTTGGCTCCTCCAGCATCCTCACCTCTCTCCTCAGGAAAAGTTCATCCTAATTGTCCTTGTTTGGCACTCATTTTTACCCCACCAACAGCTATTAGCCCCACTTCTACAAACTCTCAGTCTGTAGCAAATCCCTCTTCTTCTACTCAGTGTAAACCAGCTGAAATTCTTCCATCACTGGAGGTAGAATGTGTGGATGGCTTGGTAAGGGTCTATATTCCCTTCTCAATAACTGAATTCCCTCAAGTAAGAAAGAGACTGGGATCCTATAATTCTAATCCTGCCACTCTCATTAATTTCAATATGTTACTCAATCTTATCATCTTACCTTCCATTATATATATATATATATATATATATATATATATATATATATATATGATTCTTACTAACAACTTACTATCTGAGGAGCTCGGGCGAGTTTGGGAACAGGCTGGAATGCATACAGATGAGGTTCACCAAACAAACACAGCACACCTAACTGAGATGGTGCCCAACCAGGATTCACAATGGAATTATAATACCTCAGAAGGCATTTTAGCTATAGATCAGTTCAGGACATGCCTCTGGGTTGGTCTCCTCAAGGCTGCCCTCAAGCCAATTAAGTATGAAGACCTCCAGGAGGACATTTAGAAAAATAATGAAAACACTTCTCAAAAATTCCTAGATCACCTTACAAAGGCCCTCTTAAAACATACTAATCTAGAATCTGTGATTACAGAGCATAGGCATCTTCTGATGATCTAATTTTTTTTCTCCCAGAGTTACCCCAACATCAGGACTATGCTTAAAAGCTTAGAGAGATGATCTCTGACAGAATCTTAGACCTGGCCTTGGAAGAGCATGTACCACAGGATTGATGAGAAAGCCCACATGCAAAAACAACAACCGATGGTTAAGGCCATCCAAATGGCCTCAATGACTACCCAGAGTCCCCTGTCTAAGGCAAAAGGAACATAGGGCCTCTCTTTCAAATATGGTCAAGAAGGTTACACAGACCAGGTTTTCTCTAACCCCTGTAAGCCCCTGGGGCCATGTCCAAACTGCCACCAAGGGGAATACTGGTGTGTTGATTGCCACCATTTCTCCTATGGTATGGGGGCTTCACTCCCAGATCACCCTCCTGTTGATATCCTATGCCTGACTACCACTTAGTGAATGCGTCTGGGTTCCCTTGACCCAACCACTGCATTGAATAACAGGGAGCAGTGTCCTTCCTTGTGGGCACTGCTTACTCAGGCCTGACTGAGTATTGAGGACCAACATTGCCTTCTAGTTCCTCTGTTGTTGGGGTACAGTGATGACCTTACCAGCCTCCACCACCACCATTGAATTTTCAGAGGTGTTTCCTTAACTCATTCATTTTTAGTGATACCAACCTGTGCAGTTCTCCTACTGAGAAGGGACCTTTTAACCAAAGTGGAAACTTCTGCTTTCTTTACTCCTCCATTTCACCTGATGTCCAGCTCCTCAAACTCTTCCTTTTCCTAGCTAATATACATACCACTTCTGACAAGTCACTTCCTTTACCAGCCTCTCAAGTGGACCACGAAGTCTGAGTGGACCAAAAAGCCTCCATCGCTAGGCACCATTCCCCTTTATTCATTCAGCTACAGGACACTACCAGGTATGTCATCCAGGCTCAATACCTACTTCCTCTCCTCTCCAGACTCTCAGTGGATTTAAGCCTAATATCACTGACAATGCAAGAAAAAAATTCTTTGACCCATCTACTCTCCTTTTAACATCAAACCCAGTGGAACCTATTGCATGGTTCAAGACCTCTGGCCTCTCAATTCTGCAGTTGTCCCCCTCCAACTTGTTGTAGCTAACCCTTATGCTCTCCTTTCCACTATCCCCTCAGGGGTCTCCCATTTCTTGATCTGGATCTCAAGAATGCATTCTTCTCTATTCCGTTGGACTCTCAGTCACAAAATATCTTTGCTTTCAACCAGACTGACTCAGAGACACTATTCTCTACCTGGCTTTTTGGACTGTCCTATCCCAGGGATTTGGGGACAGCCCACACCTGTTTGTTCAGGCTTTAGCGTCTAATCTTTTATCACTCCAAAAATATAACCTTATACAGTAAGGAGATGACCTTTTCCTCTATGGCCCATCCTTACAAGTTAGTCAAACTAATACCTCTCTGCTCTTCTAAATTTCTCATCCAGCAGGGGCTATCAGGATTCACCTGGCAAGGTCCAATTGTCCACTACTGAAGTCACTTAACAGGGAATAAAAAATAACCCTAACCAACAAAGGCATCACCATAGAAAGAAAAGAGCTAATCTGGTCTCTAACAGTTCCCTCCACTAAAGAGAAAATTTGAACATTTTTGGGAAAGGCTGGTTTCTTTGCTCCTGGTTCCCTTCCTTTTCCCTTTTTGCCAGCCTCTTATATGAGGCAGCCTTAGGCACCTTACATGAACCCCTCAAGCCCATTACCAAGTCCTTTTGGAGGCTCCAACAGACACTTCTTGAGGCTCCAGCCCTCCATCTCCTAGAATTAACTTGTCCCTTCCCTGTATTCGTAACAGAAAAAGAGGGATATGCCTTTGGAGGCCTGGGTCACTAACTGCAACACACCTTCACACATGTAGCACACTTGTCAAACAATTAGACCTAATGATCCTGGAATGGACACTCTGAATTTGCGCTGTGGTGGCTCCTTATTCAAGAGTTCAAAAAACAAACTTTTGGGTAACCTATTACTGTGTTCTCTTCTCACAATCTATCTCACATTCTAATGTTTAAAGCCTTACAAATTCTACCTACCTCCAAGGTTCAAGTAGAAGACTCTACTCTTACTTTCCAAAGATGCCCACCTTTTAATATTTTAAACCTTCTTCCTCAACCTAACTCTCATCACTCCCCATCTCAATCTTGCATTGAAACCTTAGAGGAACTATTGCCCCACCCCTGACACATACAAGGAGGGCATGGCCTCAGGCCATCTGTACCTGGTATATGGATGGCAGCTCCTTTGTACAGGAAGGAGCTCAAAATGAAGCCTATGCCATAGTGTTGGATACTGAGGTGGTTGAGGCATAAGACCTCCCTGCCCACACCACTAATCAACAGGCTGAACTAACAGCTCTTACCTATGACTTCTAATTGACCCAGGGCACCCCCTTAACATATACTCAGACTCTACATATGCTTTTGATAATCTTCTCTCCCAAGCTACCAAATGGAGGCAGTGTGGGTTACTTACAGCAAATGGAGGATCTGTAACCAATGCAGGTCAAACTATGGCCATGCTACAAGCCTCCCACCTTCCCACAACTTTTGCAATATTCAACTGCATGTTCCTCCAGATGGATGATTCCATCATTTCCAAAGAAAATCACCAGGCTGAGGAGGCAGCTAGAACTGGAGCCCTTAAAGCCTAGACTCATCTCACCCATCAAAAGACATCCTTACACTACAACCCACATCTCTCCTGTCATCTCCTAACGTTTGTCAGATTCTGTCCTGTCTGTACCAGCTCTTTCATCAAAGCCAAGCCTTGTCTAACTTTATTAAGACCCACCTGCTCCTCACCTCTAGATCCTAACTTAGGATTTCATAGCTCCTATTTCTCTACCTACCAGGCAAGATGCTCTCTTCTTGGGACTGACTGGCAACTTGATTTTTCACACATGCCACCAGCCAAACATGTCCAGTACTTCTTGGTCTTGGTGGACACTTTCCCATCATGGTAGGAGGCATTCCCCAACACTAACAAAATTGCTCAGACAGTTTCTGATCCCCTTCCCTGTGAGATTATCCCACATTTTTGGAATTACTACATCCCTCCAGTCAGACAATGATCCTGAATCCATTTCTCAGGTTTCCCAGACCTTATCTAAAGCCCTTAATATTCCTTGGTATTTTCACACCCCATATTATCCACAGTCCTCAGAAAAGATGGAGCAAACCAACCAATCCTTAAAAACTACCCTTGTTACATTTGCTCAACTATGTTCATAGCAGCTTTATTTGTAATAGCCTGAATCTGGAAACAACCTAGATGTCCCTCAATGGAGGAATGGACACAGAAATTGCGTTGCTTCTACACAATGGAATACTACTCTGCTATTAAAAACAAGGAAATCATGAAATTTGTAGGCAAATGGATGGGATTAGAAAAGATCATCTACAGCGAGGTAACCAGAAACAGAAAGACACATATGGTATACATTCACTAATAAGTGGATATTAGCTGTACAATATAGGATAGTCATCTACAGACCTACAGAAGCTAAACACTAAGGAGGACCTTAGAGATGAATAAAATTTCATTCGTTATGGCAAACAGTATAAATGTCTGAAGCTGTGAAAGAGAGGAAACAAGATGGGATTCTAATATAGAGGGTCCTCTGAAAGGATTCACATAAAAGGAGATCAAAGCAGATGCTGAGACTCAGGGCCAAACTTCGGGAAGAAGCTCATGGAGGACAAGAGGGGTGAGATGAGAGGGACATGGACGGGACCGGAGACCACAAAACTAATACTAATACTAATACTAATACTATTACTAATACTAATACTATACTAATACAATACAATACTAATACTCCTTGTGGGAGACCAACAATATTAAAATTTTGGAACCCAGGGGTCCTTCAATAACTGAAGCATCAATGGAGGACTATGCATGGGGAGCATCAAGACCCCTGCTCAGATGTGGCCAATTGGCAGCTCAGTCTCCATGTGGATCTCTGAGTGAAAGGATCAAAGGCTGCCTTTATCATGAACTTGGTTGCCTGCTTTCTGATTGCTCCCCTGTGATGATACAGTCTTGCCAGGCCATGAAGGAGGAGGATCCAAGCAGTCCTGATAAGACTTAACAAGCTATGGGCAGAGGCAATAATGGAGAACTCTCCTTTCAGTGGACTAGGGGAAGGGGATGAAGAAAAGAGGGAGGGACAGTGGGAATGGGGAAGTTGAGGGAGCAGACTGCAATCAGATATACAATGAATAAATTGTGAGAAACATAAATTTAAAAAAATATTTTAAAAAGTATTGCTTGATTTTGAAAACACTGTGTGCACCCTTCTGGAGAAATGGCTTTTAATCTAGTTACTATGCGGGCAAGGCCATCACAACCCAATTTAAATAATGTTAATTTCATACCCTAGAAGATGAATTTCTGGAGTTACACATGCTAGCCAATGTTGGTCTACAGGGATGATTTCATGGGGAAATCTGGTTTGTTTCATTCCCCTTCCAGGCTCTCAATTTAGAGCTCTGTTTCAATTCCACGAAGTTGTGGAGAAAATGCTTGTTTCTGCTGCATTTACCTTTGTTGTGAGATTAAAGATTTACTGGTCACAGAATTAAATTAATGTCTCTTAGAAATTCCACAGGAAAAAAAAAAAAAAGTCTAGGCTTCTCTTTTTTTCTTTTTTTTTTCCTCTTTTTTTTCTTTATGAAATTTTATCATTTATTATAATTTATTCAATTTGTGGCCCCCTCCTTCGTCTCCTCCCAATCCTAACTTCCCTCCCTCTTTTCCCACTATGCCCCTACCATAATCCACTGATAGGAGAGGTCCTACTCCCCTTCTCTCTGACTGTAGCCTATCAGGTCTCATAAGGACTAGTTGTAGTGTCTTCCTCTGTGGACTGACAAGGCTGCACCCCCAAGGGGGAAGTAATCAGACATCCTGCTACTGATTTGATGCCAGAGAAAGTCCCTTTACTATGGACTCCTTTTGGAGACTGAATCTATGAGCCACATCTGAGCCAGGGTTTTAGTCCCCTGCATGCATTGTACTTCGTTGAGGTATCTTTAGGGCCAACAGGGCTCAGTTTTATGGCTCTGTTGGTCTCCTTGTAGAACTCCTATCACCTCCAGGTCTTTCTATCTCCCTCTTCTTTCATAAGATTCCCTACACTCTGCTCAAAGTTTGGTTACAGGTCTCAGCCTCTGATGTGATACCTCAATCAGTACAGTCTTTCAGAGGCCCTCTGTGGTAGGCCCGAGTCTTGTTCCCTGTCTTCTTCTGCCAATGCTACAGCATTTGTCCTTCTGAATGAAGACTGAGCATCTACCCTAGTGTCTACCTTTTCAGTTAAGAAAATAAAAATTAGAGACTTCCTAAAATTCAATGAAAATGAAGGCACAACTTGGCTTCTCCTTTTATCTGTGCCCCTTGTGTAGCCTGGAAACAGAAGCCCACATGTCTGTGCCACTGTTCCTCAATATGAGCGGCATTGCAGATGGCAGATAAGAAATAAATTTAGCCCCAGTTTCCTCTTTTTTTGCATTTCCTCTTTTCTCACCTCTGCCCTTACTTTCTTTTCTGTATGTTTTCCTATACTATATATTTTCCTATACTGTTGTTGTTGTGATTTCTTGAACACATCACTTCCCTAGGACTATCAATATGAGATAACTTTCTGAAGGTTTCTGCAAAAGTCAACTGCTTAAAAAAAATGTCTTGGATTTAACCCAAAGCTATTTTTAGAGAACCTAGTACATTTCTGCTTGAGAATTGTTAACTGCTCACTATGAGTGATACTCATGCTCTCTGTGATAGTATATTTAGCTGTTGATTGTCTCCATCCACTCTCACCCACACTGCCCAGACATGTGCTTTTGTATTTGCTGACTGCTTTGCATGGGCTTCTCCAGCACAGCACAGCTGCTCAGAATTTATAAACCACACTGTTTCCCTGTGAACTGAGCAACATCAGATAGCCGGGGGAGCAAAATTGACTCACATAATCAGGTTCTCTTGTTATTGCTCTGGGTGTCTGGTGAGAAGTTTAAAAGTGTTATTATCATTTCATAGTCTCATCTTTGTAGGACAGGAGTTTACAATGTGTACCAGGGTGTAGCATTTCTTGAATAAAATTTACCTGACAATGTAATAAGGACATTTAAATCACTAATTTCTCTCTCTTTTTTCTTACTCTCTTCTCCTTTTGTTGATTTTTCAAGACAGGTTTTCTCTCTGTAACTGACCCCTGACTGTCCTGGACTCACATTGTTGAGCAGTCCAGCCTCGAAAACACAAAGTACAGCTTTCCTCTGCATCCTGAGTTCAGGTATTAAATAGCAAATTTCACGTCATATAATTTCCTCTGTTCGTGAATGTATGCACGTTAAATATCTACTCATTATTCAAGATAGCAGTGGGGGCATCGTGATGACTCAGTCTCCATCCTCCCTGGCTGTGTCAACAGGAGAGAAAGTCACCATCAGCTGCAGATTCAGTCAGAGTCTTTTAAGCAGGGAAAACTGAAACAACATGTCCTTGTACGAGCAGTTACCAGGGCAATCCCCTAAGAGGCTGATCTACTATGCATCCACTCAGCACACTGGGGTACTTGATCGCTTCACAGGTAGTGGATCTGAGACAGATTTCACTCTCTCCACCAGCAGTGTGCAGGTTGAAGACCTGGCAGTTTATTACTGTCAGAGGGAACAGCTATTCTCCCACAGTACTTTAGTCTCCAACACTAACCTCCTTTAGGTTCTTACCAGCTGCCTGCACCACACACAGCCCTGGCCCTGCACACTTCCCCTTCTGACTGAAAGGGGGTGTTCCTGAAAAAGTAATGAAAGTTTGCAGAGCAGAGTACAAAGTTATGGGTTCAATATCTCATATCTTTTTGTATGAAAAATCTTTACATGAAAATGCAACACATACTGGAGAGATGTGGGGAAAAAATGGAAACTTTCTTCACTGCTGGTGGGAATGTAAACTTATGTAAACTATTTATAAAACAATCTGGTTCTTTTTCAGAAAATTAGAAATACTGTTTCCTTAGGATCCCGCTATACCACTTCTAAACATATATCTGAAAGATGTTCCACCATACATGAAGGACATTTGCTAATTTGCTACCTGTGTTCATAACAGCTTTATTTATAATAGCCATAATCTGAAAACTAACTAGATGTCCCTCAAATTAGTAATGGATATATATATATATATATATATACATGGTGGAACCTTTACACAATGGAAAGCTACTCAGCAATTAAAAACAAGGAAATCGTGAAATTTGAAGGCAAATGGATGTAACTACGAAAGATCATTCTGAGTGAGGTAATCCAGAGACATTCAGTGTAGGGTAAAGCTCACATGGGCCAGTTCACCTTGCCTTGCATGAGGAGGTCTTGATTGCTCAAGTTTGGTGCAAGTAGCCAATAGTGGCAGTTTGTTCATGAGTGCAAGGACCATGTCATTCCCAAAAGGCACTGTGTCAGAGCACTCCTTCACAATAGTGGTCATTATGTTCATTCTGTCTCTTCTTCCATGAAGTCCCTGATTTGTGGGGAGGGAGGCATCTCATTTAGGAATGAGCACTCCACAGTCACTTATTCTCAACATTTTGACCAGTTGTGAGCATCTGCTTTACCCACTCTCTACAGCCAAAATAAGCCCCTTGCATGAATGCTAATAATAGTGCCTATTTATAAAGATAAATATAAGGATTGCAAAGCAGTCTGATGCCATGCCCATTCAGAAAAACAACCGTGGTAGGTTCTCATTTAGTGCTTATGACCTCCACAGGAACGGTCTCTCTGTATTTTAATTTTCATTTATTTTAATTTATTAAGTTTACATCAGAGCTATAGTCCCCTTCATCATCTCCAGCTTGTCCCACCCTCCCTCCCTGTTTACCCTAACTACTCCTCAGCAAACAGGAGCCTCCTATCCACCAACACCAGCACCAAGTTGCGTCTGGACTAAATATATCCTGTTCCCCTGTGGTCTAGAAAGGTAACCCTGCCAGGGGAAAGTGGTTGAAAAGCAGGCCACAGAGTCCATGTCAGAGTCAGCCCCATTCCCTTTACTAGGGTACCCATATGATGACTGAGCCTTCCTTTGGCTACATGTGTGTAGGCGTCCAAGTTCCAGTCCATGCAAGGTCCTTGGTTAGTCCTTCATTCTCCACAGGACCTCCTGGGACCTGGTTAGTTGGCTCTGTTGGTCTTCTTGTGGAGGTCCTGTCCCCTACTCTTCCATAAGATGCTCTGCGCTCCATCTAATGTTTATTTGTGGGTCTCTGCATCTGTTTACACCAGGTGGGTGGAGCCACTCAGAGGATAGCAATGCTAGGCTCCTGTCTGCAAGCATCGCAGCAGAATTTTGTTAATTGTGTCAGGGGTTTTCTGTCTCCCATGGGATACATCTCAGGTTGGGCCAGTTATTGGTTGGACATTCTGTCAATCTCTACTTTACTTTTGTCCCTGCACATCTTGTAGGCAGGGTAAATTTTGGATTGAAGTTTTCTGGGTGTGTTGGTGTTTCCCATATTCAGCTAAGTGTTTTGTCTAGTTAGAAGGTGGCCTCTTCTGTCTCTGCGACTCCTGTTACTAGGAATCTTAGCTAGAGTCACTCTCATATCCTCCCAGGAGCCTTCGCTGTCATAGGTCTCCAGCTTGTCACAGAGTTGACTCCATTCAAGCTTTCCCTTCTCTCTGGAAGGCCTCTTAGCCTCCTGCTCCTGTTCTCCCCAGTTTGATGCCAACCCTCGATATTCTCTGTGCTCCCCCTCTTACTGGGTTTCCTCACTCACTCCAAACTCTTCTGCTATCTATTCTATTTATCCTTCTGACTGAGATTTAAGCATCCTCTCTTGGGTCTTCCTGGCTACTTAACTTCTTTAGGTCTGTGAATTGTAGGATGGTATACTCTACAATATGTTAAACCTGTTTATAAATGAGTGCATACAATGTGTGTCCTCCTGGGTCTGGGTTACCTCACTCAGGATGATCTTTTCTAGTTCTATCTATTTGCCTGCACTTTTCATGATTTCCTTGTTTAATTGCTGGATAGTATTTCATTGTGTAAATGTACCACAGTTTCTTTATCCATTCTTCAGTTGAAAAAATTTGGGTTGTTTCTAGTTTCTGGTTATTATGAATAAAGTCACTATGAACATAGTTAAGCTAATGTTTTTATGGTATAGTGGAGTATCGTTTGGGTATATGTCCAGGAATGGCAAAGATGGATCTTGAGGTACAGATATTCCCAATATTTTGAGAAAGTGCCAGACTGATTTTCAAAGTAGTTGTACAAGTTTGCACTTCCACGCGCCTTGAAGGAATGTTTTCCTTTCTCCACATCCTCACCATCAATTGTGTTTTTGATCTTACCCATTCTGATGGGTGTAAGATGGAATCTCAGAGCTGTTTTAACTTTCACTTCCCTGATGACTAAGGATGTTGAAAAATTTTAAGTGCTTCTTAACATTTCGATATTCCTCTGTTGAGAATTCTCTGTTTAGCTCTGTACCCCATATCTCCGATTCTTTTGCCTGGCTCCTGGGACCCTTTCAATTCTACTCAGTTGCCTTATCTAGTCTTGGTATAAGAATTTGTGACTAGTTTTATTGTAACTTTTTATGCAGTGTTCTGTTGGTATCCCTAGAAGGCCACATCTTTAGTGAAGGGAAAGGAGGAGGAATGGATCTGGGACAGATGGGAAGTAGGGAAGGAGAATGGAAGGAGTGAAGAGAGGTAAAATTAAGATCCAGGTGTAATGTATGACAGAAGAATAAAAAATTATGAAAAAGTGTACAGAAGAAGATAAAATTACTTCATAAGTGAGGATTTGTATATAGAAGTTGATCAGCCAGGACTCCAGGTAGGCTGCCAGCAGACCTTCTCCTCTCTGTTTACACACATGTAGTTCCCAAATATTGTTGGTAGTGCTACAACATAGTACCAGCTAGAGCCTCCCCTTCCCCTGCCACTAATCCTGTAGAGTCCACAAACCATCCTGTCCAACTCCTTACTTGTTGCTTTGTGTTAGATCCCAACTCTAGTAGGCACAACCTCTGATAAGCCAAGAGTTAGTCCTTCTAGTTCAACAAGTAGGATGAATGCAGACCCACATTTCTCATTTACTGAGTTTCATTTTTTCAGGAGTATGCCCTTTATGAATCCCAGTTTCTACAGTACATTTAGAGACCTCTAACCTATATTAAAAAGAGGTCTTAAACCTATATTCCCTTTTCCTGCCCAGTCAGGGTTTGTCAATTATCTGTTTGCCCTGTGACAACTATACTATTTTAGTTTGCTCAGGGTCAGAGATCCTAAGAAGATTCCTAGAGTAATGGCTTCACAATGCTATGTGCTTATCTGTGCTTAATGGTCTCCAGGACTAAGTTAGACTTTCAGGGAAAAGTAATTTTAGGATTTTCATAAAAAGACTTAGGCATAATTTTTCTCAGGAAATGACATAAAATGAACCATAATGCTGGAAGTTCCTCATACTGAAACATGCAGAGACCAAACCCAAAGGTTAGAGATAGAAAGCCAGGGATTGTAGCAATGTGCCCTCCTTTGCTGGAACTGTGTCAAGCAACTGTGCTGTTGTCATGACTCTCACCCCTTCCATTGAATACATGGCTACACCAGATTGTCTTCATATATTATAGAAAGTTTCCATTGCGCTCGTTTTCTCTGTCATATCATTCCTCAAATACAGACAGTTTCAAGTGCCTTTCCTTGCATTTACTCCTTCAACCATATTTTCCTTCCTCTCCCCCTTCCTTCCCCATCTGAACCTCCTGTTCCTGTCTTAACTATGAGGTTTTTATTTTAACAATCTATAAGTGTCACCCAGAGTGGAAAATTCTGAGACACATAAACATGGAATAGTTATCTTGGCTGGGTACCTAAACTAGTGAAAGAACTTGCTTCATTGTAGATTAAGCACCTCATCCGAAGTGATGGTCCCAAAGTTGATGGTGGACCCACTTGTCCCCAAAACAGTGACTGGGTCATTCCACTGGGATTTATTAGTCCTCCAAGTCATAATTGTTTCATTCTTCTAGTGTCTGTAAATAAGCAGTGAGGATCACATTGTATTATCACAAGATGTATTGTCCCCAAAGCTCTTGGAATGGTAACATAATACAGACTACATTAAGTTTTAAAATAGTAAACTTAAAGCTTTTATCTTAAAAATGTTTCTTAGAGGTAAGATAAAGAATTAACTAAACAAATTTGAGGGATTCTAGCTAATAAATTTACAGAGAAACACCTCAGTTAACACAAAGGCTTAAAAGTATGATAGTGTAGGAGAGTTGACCTCTTTTTAGATGTGAGTTAATTTATTCTATATACTTTAATCATTATTTTGAAATTCTGTATGATATTATTTTTACTAAGTAAAGAAAATCTTTGGCAAAGAATATTAAAAAGGTTCTTCATACAAACCAGTGGTCCTGAACCTTCCTAATGCTGCAACGCTTTAAGTATATTTCCTCAGGTTGTGGTGACTTACAACCAAAACATTTTTTTCATTGATACCTCATGACTGTAATTTTCCTATTGTTGTGAATCATAATGTAAATATCTGATAATTCAGATGATCTCAGGCAACCCCAGTGATCTTTCCTTTTGACCTCAAATGGGGTTGGGAACCACAATTTGAAAACCTCTCAAATAAACCTGTTATTGTCAGTCAGAATCCTTTAGTAAAGCAACAGTTTTTGAGAATTTTTTTTTCAATACAAAGGAAAAAGTGAGTCACCATTAACCCTAAAGACAGAAAATGTGCTCATGAGCACTTAAGCTGGAAATATTATCATGTGGTCACTCTGTATAATGACCACCTGTTCCTGGAATGCAGGAATAAACTTCTATGTCCTCGGTACCATGCTGCTGATTTTAACTAAAAATACTATGTCACTTTTTTTTATCTGAGTTACTGAAAATCTTTCTATTTCTACTATTTCTTGTCACATATATGGGGTAGACATAGACACTCATCCAGAGAATAAAAGATTCTAAGTGCTGGAACAGAAAAGCTGAGTTCAGGCTTATACTGTCTCAGGATAATTTGCATCTAAGAATGATATTCCCTGGTCCTCCATACACAGTGGTGACCATGGAAGAGGATGCTGTGTTCTGGGAGCTGAAGGCCATCAGCTTCAGACTTCCTGATTGCAAGCGTGAAATCATATTGATCAGTATTGTGTTAAGCGAGCAGGTTTATACTCCATTTCTAATCAATGGCAATAGAATCTAATGCACCAGGACATACTGTGAAAACTTGATAAGTAACTAAGGAATGTTGGGTTTTCTATATTGTGTATAATATAACTTGAAACTTTTATCTCTTTAGACTGCATACTCTGCCCTTACATGCTGTGAGAAGCCCATGGAATCTTTGAATTTGTAACATCCCTGTCTCCACTTGTCCAATCTGAAAGAGCAGCTGTTAACCTCATGAGAGCAGAGTCTGAGCTCACTGCTGCTGTCACAAGGAGAAGTGTAAAGCTTTGTGAAGATCCAAGGCATATGAAAACTTGGTAGATACTGAAGCAGAGCTCCTTGTCTGTCATAGTCTAGACCCTGAGATTAGGAACTTCCTGTATCCATATATGGTCTACCTCTATCATAGGATGTTGTGTTAGAGGTTTACAGAAGAGATCTGCATGTGCTCATCAGAAATTTATTTAACTTTTTTTTTTCAATGCAGTTTATTCAGGAACATTGAACAATCCTCGGACCCCGGGGAAAGCCAGCCCACAGCTTAAATAGCCTCTGGGTAGCCAACCCAGGCGTGCCACAGGGGCAATGCAGATAGGTCCACATACATGGAAGCAAGCCAGATCCTTGGCCTTAGCCAAATGTGGAGTTGTTCGTGACAGAGAGCACTCACCATCGGGAAGGTGGAAGGCGGAAACCAGCTCCATCTTTAAGGAAGGCATTATTTAACTTTTTATACCTGAGAAGTAGATGTATAAAATTATATATGTAATTCAAAATAGAAGGAAGTGCATATTGGATAAATGCTTATTTCTTTTTCAAAAATATTTGTGGCTTAATGGTGAAACATTAACATCAGATAAATAATTTGTGTTGGGTAGATAATGCCATGAGCTGCATTGTAACCAGGTGATTAATGATACACGTTTTTGAGAAATTGTTTCCATGAATAGATTAAATTGGCCCAGAAGCTGGTATGTTCCTGAGGTGGGCCTTAAAATCATGAGTCTCCTGCTTTTTTCTCTTCAGTTCTGGGAGCACAGATGTGAATTTTCACTCCTTGCAATGATATTTGATTTGTTTTTCTTTTATATTTTACACATAATTCTGGCTTTGCAATTTACCTCTTAAATATATTTTCAGAGTTCCATAATATGAATTCCTGGCAGACTCTGTGATTTCTATTATTGCTATTGATTTTTTTGTACATATACAAACTTTTCTTTTTCACCATTTATAAAGCAGCAATCACAGATGCAGTGTTCTATTGGTTTCTATAAAATCATTACATAAATTAGGGTGGCTGTGCTCCCTTCTAGAGAGACCCACCTGATCCGGAAGTCAGAAGTCCATCTTAACCCAGTTTCAAAACAGCTAATTTCTAAAATACAAAAGCATTTTATTTCCTGAATAAAAACTCATGGCAGTATTGGTCTATAGCAATGACTTCATAAAAATCTATTTTTTCCTTTTATGTATCTCCATATTTAGACCCCTCTTTCAATTTCCTGAAGTTGTGGGGAAGATACATGCTAGTATTTGTTGGATTTCCTTTGCTTTGAGATTAAAGTTCCTCTGATCTCAGTCTTAAATTAATGTTCACCAGGATATTGACAGAGTTAATTCTGGGATGCTCTATGCAACTTAGTCCCTAGTTTATCTAAGAAACTAAAGCCCATATGTCTGAGGTCCTGTTCTCTCCCTTCAGTATAAGAATGGTTTGGAGATGAGTAGTATTGAACACATTTAGCTTCAATTCTTTGTTTTTCCTTTCATTTTTCTTCTCTTTCCTTTCTTTCTTTTATGACATGTTTTCTTACTCTGTTTCTTTTGTTGTGATTTTTTTGATCATAGCCTATCATTTCCCAAAAACTGTCAGTCTGAGATACCTCTAATAAGGTTTCTACAGAAGTCAATTGATTTAAATGTCTTCAATTTTAACCCAGATCTACTGTTAGAGCACATAGTAATTTTCTGTTTGAGACCTGTAAGGCAATCTTTTTCAGTGATTGCGCATGCTCCCTGTAATAGCATTTTTGCTGGTTGATTGACACCTGCTACACTCACAGACACTGCACAGACATTTGCTTTTTTATTTATTGACTGCTTTGCATGGGCTCCTACAGCCGAGCACAGCTGTGAGAATTTATAAACCAGCCTTTGCAGAGAACTGAACTGCATCAGACAGCAGGGGGAGCAACATGAAGTCACAGACCCAGGTCCTCATATCCCTGCTGCTTTGGATGTCTGGTGAGAAACTCAAAATGTTATAATCTAGTCACTTCTTTGTAGATGAGAAACTTGAGTGTGCCAGTCTCAATATATCTAACTTGATAATACTCTGACAAGATGATAGTACAAAGATGTTAAATGACAAATTTCAACTGTTTTACAATCTGTGTTTGTGTCTATATTCATGTTCATTGTGTGTTCCTGATTGCAGGTGCCTGTGCAGACATCGTGATGACTCAGTCTCCATCCTCCCTGGCTGTGTCACCAGGAGAGAAGGTCTCCATCAGCTGCAAGTCCAGTCAGAGTCTTTTAGGCTCTAAAAGCCAAAAGAACGTATTGTCCTGGTACCAGCAGAAAACAGGGCAATCTCCTAAGCTGCTGATCTATTATGCATCCACTCGGCACACTGGGGTCCCTGATCGCTTCACAGGCAGTGGATCTGAGACAGATTTCACTCTCAGCATCAGCAGTGTGCAGGCTGAAGACCTGGCAGTTTATTACTGTATGCAGGGTAAAAGTACTCCTCCCACAGTGCTTCAGCCTCAAACACAAACCTCCTTGAGAGTCTCACCAGCTGCCTGCACCACACACAGCCCTGGCCCTGCACACTTCCCCCTTCTGTGTGATAGCAGGTGTGACTGAAAACATGATGTAAAGTTCACAGAGCCCTATATTAAATTATGGGTTCAATGATTCTTTTGTCTACTTTAAATTTTTTGTATTAATTACAGTTTATTCACTTTGTATCCCAGCTGTAGCTACCTCCCTGATCCCTTCTGAATCCCATCCTCCCTCCCTCTTCTTCTCCTATGCCCCTCCCCCAGCCCAATGATAGGGGAGTTTCTCCTCCTCTTCCATCTGACCCTAGTCTATCAGGTCTTATCAGGACTGGATTCTTTGTCTTTCTCTGTAAACTGGTAAGGCTGCTCCCCCCTCAGGTGGAGATTCCAAACAGCCAGCCCATATCTTTTATATGAAAATCCAAAAAAGAACTCAGTATTATCTTTGTGTTCTTTCTCTAACACATTACTACAAACTCTGCTGCTTCAATATAAGAGATTTTTCATTTTACAGTATTGGAGTTCTGATATCCAACATAGCGATGGTGATGGAAAACTATTTCAATTTGGAGGCTCTAGGAAAGGGCATGTTTCTTGGTTTTTCTAGATTACATAGTACTTTCCTTCCTTCCTTCCTTCCTTCCTTCCTTCCTTCCTTCCTTCCTTCCTTCCTTCCCTCCTTCCTTCCTTCCCTCCTTCCTTCCTTCCCTCCTTCCTTCGTGGTGCCCATATCTGCTGCTTATTCTATTACTTTCCATAAAGCATTTTAATTTTTATTACATTTTGGATATTTACGTTTGTCTGCTTGCATGTGAGTGTGCATTCATGTGTCTGTGTGTGCATATTTATAGGTGCACATGTGACATGGCATATTTGTGGAGGTCAGAGGACAATTTAGACTTGACTCTTTTTTCCATTTTGTTTCTGGGGTTCAACCTCAGGTTTGACATCAAGCTTGGTGGAAAGTGTCTTTGTCATATGGATTATCTTGCTGCCCCTTAAAATATTTTATGGGTGTTAATTCATTGAACACAATTTCATGAAAGCCATGTCTTCCAATATATCATGTATTTTGACCATATGCACTAAACTTCATTTTGCTTTCCCTTTCCCGGTATTTCTTTTTTCCAGTCAGGAGTCATTCAGGGAAAAGTGTACAGGAGACATCTGGGATTTCTGCAAGGGAACTTAGTTTTTCTTTTTCCCAAGATCTACCCTAGAGGTAAGTCTAAAGCAGAAATTGTGCCTCTAGATTTTCTTGCTCTAACTGACACCCTTTTTTCTGTGCTGCTTTTACTGTATCTCTCCAAACTCTGGCTTGGTAAGAAAGAAGCTTCACTGCCATTGTTCCTTGGGTATTTACTCATCCTCAGGAGATCTCCTACAGGATGTTATGAAGACTTACTGAAGTTCAGATTAATTAATGATTTAATAGAGCCTGATAATGATTTTATACATTTACTGTTTTGATTTAAACATTTGAAGTTAAGAAGTTAGATAGTTGATAGAAAGTTATAGCTACAATAAAAAAACCTCTGTGAGCCTCTAAATGTCTTACCAGAGACAGGTAAAGCCTGACACAGATTTATTGTCCTAAAGTAAACATTCCCTTGGGTCAGTGAGTCTCAGTGAGCATTGGGCCTCTAAAAATTATTGTTTTAAACCTTAGATGAACTTGTGAATCCAGATATAGTTAAAGAATTTCTTAATGCATAGACATATAAACAATTGTCTGGCCTAATAGACTAAGACATGGACTTTGTTAACACATAGCATGAATTATTATTGCTCTGTACCTACCATGAACCTTTTGGAATGCAGTATGTTTAAAATGCCATGTAAACCATTATCATACTAATAGCTGTGAAGCAATTATTCTTCTGAGGTAAGGACTGAATATTAAGAATATAAATAGAACTAAATTCATAGAATACATGTTAAAGCCCAAAAAAATTAGCTTAATCAATAATTTGTAAACATATAAATATATGTAAATATTTATATACATATGTTGGCTCAGTAAGCAGGTAGCCCTATGGTCTTCCCCCAGGGCACCTGCTAAGCTGGATATCAGGCATCAGTGAGGCCACTCCAGAATTGGCAGCGACTTTGGACCATCTGCTGACCACCTGCAACACAGCAGTTCTGAGCATGTATTAGGTCACCTTGTAAAAGGATTTGCTCCTCCTTCTTGCTCTCTCTCCCTGTCTCTCTCTCTCTCCCTGTCTCTCTCTCCCTCTCTCTTTCTTTCCTGCCTTGCCAAGAGACAGTTGCTGTGACCCTGTCCCTCTTCCCTTAATAAAATCTCCCATGTGGAAACTGTTAGTGGTGTCATTTATGAACCAGGGTAGAAAGCCACTGCACTATCCTAACAATATATTTGCATGTAAATGTGTCCATCTGTTTTTCGTATATATGTTACATGAATGCATGTCAATGTGTCTGTATGGTGCTCCTTTTCTGTTTTGTTTACTGATGTGTGAATAAATATGTACAGGATTATATTTTTGGTCATTTGGCTGATACAATGGACATGTCCCCAACAGCTGATCAGGAATGAGATTTCCCTGAGGACAGCCTGCATTTGTTGCAGTTTTCATAGAGGAGATGATAGTTAAGATCAACACCATCATTGCAGATTTAATGAAGCCCAAGCCTCTGCCAGCTGGTAACCATTTGCCCCTTGCTTTCCAAATCCAGGCAATTGAGCTTTGATTGAGGCACCCTCCTAGGGAGAACTCCATGGTAGAGAATCCACTGTGTTGATCCCTGTCTCAAGTACAGGATATGCTCTTCCAGACACAGTAGGTAGTGATAGACTGTCCAGAATCCCTTCTCGGCCCCTGCAGTCAACTTCCTGGCTTCCAGTATGTTGCTATGGAAGCTAGCTTCATTGAAAGATGGGCCTGAGATTCCTTTTTTTTTTTACAGTTCTAATTGTTTCTCCTTACTGGAGCAGTTAGCTCCAACAAAATTTTCACTTGGCCGCGGTCTTCTTTCCAAGTAATCAAAAGCTTCATGGCCCAGGCTCTAGCATTTGGAAATAAGTAAACTGAGGGGACAAGCCAGGGGCCCTTGGTCAATCTCATTAGGACTGCCTGCTGTTAAAAAAATAAAAACCCCGTGGGGAGGGGCATGCATGCAAAAAGCGGGGGGAGGGGGGACTGGGAGGGGAGGACGGAGGGGCTTATGGGGGATACAAAATGAATAAAGTGTAACTAATGAAAGTTAAATTAAAAATTAACAAACAAACAAACAAACAAAACTGATTTCTTGGCTCTGCTGATTTCATTCTGTAACTCCTGTCCCCTCCATGTCTTTCTATATCCCTCTTCTTCTATAAGATTCCCTCTACTCTACCCAAAGTTTGGCTATGAGTCTCAGCAACTGCTTCGATACCCAGATCATTAGAGTCTTTCAAAGGCCCTCTCTGGAGGGTTCCTGTCCTGCTCCCTGTCTTCTTCCACCTCTGTTATCTATCCTGTTTGCCCTTCTGAATGAGTATTGAAGATCTTCCCTAGGATCCTTCTTATTGTTTAGCTTCTTCAATCCATCATCCACACACAGCATTCACTTTACCCTCAACCACCTGTGAGTTCCTTTTTTATTAACCCATCAGGTGGACTTGCAGAGAATGATACTCCAACCAAGGACCATATATTAAAAGACCTAGACCCCTGCTCAGATTTAGCCCATAGGCAGCTCAGTTTCTAAGCAGGTTCCCTAGTAAAAGGATCAGGGGCTGTTTCTGGCATGAACTCAGTGGCTGGCTCTTTTGATCACCTCCCCCCTCGGGGTGTAGCCTTGCCAGGCCACAGAGGAAGAGGATACAGGCAGTACTGATGAGATCTAATAGGGTAGGGTCAGCTATAAAGGAAGGAGGACCTCCCATATCAGTGGACTAGGGGAGGGGCATGGGGGAAAAGAGGGAAAGAGGAACTGGGAGGAGAAGAAGGAGGAGCCTATAGCAGGGGTACAAAGTGAATAAATTGTAATAAAAAACTAAAAGTGAAAAAAATTTCAATGTCGATCCCCTTTGTCTTTCTAGGTGAGTATTGATCATCTTATTCCTGCTCCTCTTTCTTGTTTGTCTTCTTTTGGTGTACAGATTTTAGTATGTTTATCCTATCTTATAGGTCTAGTACCTACTTATAAGTGAGTATATACCGTGTGTATCTTTCTGCTCCTGGGATACCTCACTCAGGATGATGTCCTATAGATCCCATCATTTGCCTGCAGAATTCATGATTTGCTTGTTTTTAATTGCTGAGTAGTATTCCATTGTGTAAAAGTACCACAATTTCTGTATCCATTCCTCCACTGATGGACAGAAGTAGGAGAAAACAAATAACAGGACAGGAGCCTACCACAGAGGGCATCTGAAAGACTCTACCTAGCAGTGTATCCAAACAGATGCCCAGACTCACAACCAAACCTTTGGCAGAGTGCAAGGAATTATATGAAAGAAGGGGGAGTTAGAATGACCTAGAGGGGACAGGAGCCCCACAAGGACCAAATATATCAGGACATAGGGGTCTTCTATGAGACTGTTTCTCCAACCAATGGCCATGCATGGATATAATTTATAATCCCTGCTCAGATGTAGCCCATGGTAGCTCAGTATCCAAGTGAGTTCCCTAGTAAGGGGGACAAAAATTATTTCTGACATGAACTCAATGACTGGCTCATTGAGCTCCCCACCACCACCAAGGGAGACTCAGCCTTCCTAGGCCAGAGATAAGGAAATTGTAGCCAATCCCAAAGATACCTGATAAGCTAGGGTCAGATGGAAAGGGAGGAGGACCTCCCCTATCAGTAGACTAGGAAGAGGGCAGGGAGGAGTTGAGGGAGGTAGGGAGAGATTGGGAGGGAAAGAGGGAGGGAGTTATGGCTGGGATACAAGTAAATGACCTGTGATTAAAATTAAAAAATAAATTAAAAAATTTTTCAAGGAATAATTTTTTTTTTAAATCTTAAAAAAAAAAAAAAAAAAAAAAAGCCCTTAGCTAAAGAGTGGCTCCTGAAGCTTAAAGCTAAAAAGTCCAAAAGATCAGTTGGCAAGGCATCAGACCTGAAGTCTGGAGGTTCAGGGTTCAAATCCAAGGCTCCTCTCCTTTTGAGTTCTTGTGACCAGTGGTACCACCAAGCAAGGCTACCAGACTGAAAGATTAAAAGTTTAAGTATAAAATTCTAATGAAGAACTTATTTAACATCTATTTTGGAGGTATGGCAGGAAACAAGTGTGTTACAGACTACATGAATTTGCTGCAGATCTCTGGATATCTTAATACTGAGTGGTTCTCTCAGTGATTCTGGGCAGGAAACTCTTGAGAGTAAGTCACTAAATTTTAAAAAAGCCCCAAATTAGCCAAAAGGGGTACTTGAACCAACAGATATTAATCAAACTACAAAAACACAAGCTCATAAAATGTAAAGTCATAAATAAAGCCACCAAAGCATCATAATTCTCTCAAGAATTCAACTCAAAGATACTTAAATGGGTAAAATTTTGGGTGAAGATTTCAAATATGTACTTATAAAATGAAGAATTACCAAAAAAGATTCAAAAAATCATTCAAAGGTGGGAGGAAGGGTAGTGATATATAGATAAAAACAAGCAAGATGGAAAACAACAATCAGAAACATGGCAGAAAAAGTGAGGTGGGGAGAAAATCAATTAAAATGCTGGGAATTAAAATGTAAATGCCTAATATACAAAACAATAAAATGGAAGACAGAGTATCCTGAATTAAAGTTGAAGCAAAAAAAACACAGCATTGAAATAGTAATAATTTATAATATAAAATAATATAGAATATAAAACAATATATACATATATATCCAAATTATTACTATATTTATATATATATTACTATAGTGTCAAAGAATTCTAGCATATGATGAAGAGAGCAGTCCTAAGAACTGTAAGATATAGAAAAACTTATATGAAACCTAAAGTCATACAGAACACATTAAATGAAATGAAAACAGAAAATTTCATGTATAGAGAAAAACTTGAGAAACCAAAAAAGGGAATTTATTTCCATAAATAGACATCACTAGTTAAGGACTTTTCCATGTCAAAGATTGTGTCTATAATGCGAAAAATTACAAAGCAAAATGTTCAAAGATAAAATGGAAAAATGCCTAAAACTGCATCGAGAATATATGCCTCCAAGTGGTATAGCTGGATCTTGAGGAAGCACTATTCCTAATTGTCTGAGAAAGAGCCAGATTGATTTCCAAAGAGGTTGTACAAGTTTACATTCCCACCAGCAGTGTAGGAGGGTTCCCCTTTCTCCACACCCCCTCCAGCGTGTGCTGTTACTTGAGTTTTTAAACTTAGCCATTCTGATGGGTGTAAGGTGAAATCTCAGGGTCATTTTGATTTGCATTTCCCTGATGACTAAAGACTTTGAGCAGTTCTTTAAGTTTATCTTGGCCATTTGATATTCCTCTATTGAAAATTCCCTGTTTCGCTCTATACCCCATTTTTTAATTTGATTTCTTGATTTGTTGCTATTTAACTGTTCAAGTATACAAGGACATTTGCTCAACCATGTTTGTAGCAGCTTTATTGGGTATTTCTTTGGGACTCTTTAAGTTACGTAGTCAAATGTATGAAACACTGAAATCCTCTTTTGCTGAAAAGATTTTGTGTTTCATCATTCTTATTATTTTGTGTTTTATCATTATCTTTCTTTAGGGTTTTACCACTCTTGTGATTGTTGACATTGCTGCCAAGGGCCTTCTCTATGGGATTTCTGCAGGGCAGAGAGGAGATATGGAGGGTCTTTGCTGATGCTGACAGAGCAGCCCACAGTGGAGATAAGGAGTCAGTGAGGGAAGGATGATGGTCAGGGGAACCTTGAAGCTGACTGACTAACAGTCATGCTACTTTGGATCTGACTTCTAGCAACCAGGTGCTCTTTTATTTATACAAGTTTCACAGAAAAAAAAAAAGACAGAGTAATGATTAACCAAGTGGTACAGATTATGTGTTTGATTTTTTCATTACAAATCTAGGGTTACAATGTCAGTCACAAGTAGAAAATAAAACAGAACAGCTTTTATTATTTTATTACCCCTGTAACTCTAATTTAAATGATCTAAAGAATGTCTCCTCCAAAGCGAACATGTTTAATATATGACAGCCTGATATATGACAGGCAATATTTCTAGTCCAAGAGCACTTCAGAAAACAGAAAAAAGCTGAACTGGTCTTTTATGAATAGCAACTAACAGTTTTTGCTATATGTATCACAATCTATACAAAAAGCTTATTTTACTCAAGCTGTCTTACTTACTTAGTTTCATTTCTTCAGATGTGTGTCCTGTATGGATCTCTGTCATTAAACCTCATTTTTAGAAACCTCTAAAACTATATTAAAAAGAGGTCTTGAGTATCTCAGCTATTTTCCTGACCTGTCAGGGTTTGTATATTGTCTTTTACCTTGTGCCAACTATACTGTTTTAGTTTGCTCAGGAGAAGATATCCTAAGTAGATTCCTGGAGTAATGGCCTCCCAAAGCTATGTGCTTACCTGTGCTTAATGGTCTCCAGGACATTAGGAACACTTCCAAATAATGGTCACATAAGGTTAATTTTAGGATTTTTCTAAAAAGACTCAGGCATCATTTGTCTCAGGAAAAGACATAAAATGAACCATAATAGTGAAAGTCCTTAAGAATACAGCATTCAGAAACCAAGCACAGAAGTTACAGATAGAAAGACATTGATTGCATCATTCTGCTCAGCTTTGCTGGGACTGTGTCAAGTAGCTTTGCTGGTGTCGTGACTCTCACCACTTTGAAAGAATACAAGGCTGTGCCAGATTGCCTTCATATAGTATAGAAAGTTTCCTTTGTTCTAGTTTTTCCTACCATATTATCCTTCAAATGCCCCCAATTCCAGCTGTCTTTTCTTGCATTCAGTCCCACAAACATATGTCCCTTCCATTTCCCCATCTGATCTTCCTGTTCCTGTCGTCACTATGATGTCTTTATTTCAACAATGTATAAATATTATCCAGAGCAGAAAAGTCTGAGAGGCATGAACATGTAATAGTGATAGGTACCAAGGCTAGGTACCTAACCTAGTGAAAGACCTTGCTTCATTGTGGATTAAGCACATCACCCAAAGTGATGGTCCCAAAGTTTATGCTGGGCCAACTTGGCCCCATCACAGTGACTAGGTCATTCCACTGGGTTTTCTTAGTCCTCCAACTCGTACTTGTTTCATTCTTCTAGTGGCTGTAAATAAAAACTGAGGATCCACAGTTTATTATCACAAAATATATTGTTCTCAAGCCTCTTGAAGTTGTTACATAATACAGACTAAGAAAAATTTTTAAATATTAAACTCAAAGCTTTAACCTTAAAAACATTTCTTGGAGGTAAGATAAAAAGAATTAACTGAAAAAAATTTAAAGGATTCTCCCTAATAAACTTACAGACAAACACATGTCAGTTAACACAAAGATTTTAAAACATTATAGTGTATCAAAGTTGAACTTTTAGTTAGATGTAAGCTTATGAACTCTATATACTTTATTCAATTTTTTGAAAATATGTAGGATATTATTTTTAAAAATTAAAGAAAATCTTTGGCAAAGAATATAAAGTAAGAATTTCGTATAAACCAATGGTCCTCAGCCTTCCTAATGCTGAAACGTTTTTAAGTATAGTTCCTCAGGTTATGGTGACTTCAAACCAAAACATTTTCATTGATACTTCATGACTGTAAGTGCCTTATTGTTATGAATCATTATGTAAATATCTGGTAATTCACATGGTCTTAGGCAACCCCTTGACCTAAAAGCAGACGGGTACCACAGGTTGAAATCTGTTTTATAAACCCTTTATTCTTAATCCGAATCTTTTAGCAAAGAAATACTTTTTTGCTAATTTTCCTTCAAAAATCTTTCTGTATCTACAATTTCTTTTCACATATTGGGTAGACACAGTCACTTATTCAGAGAATAAAAGATTCTCTGTGCTGGAACAGAAAAGCTGAGTTCAGCTTTGTACTGTCCCAGGATAGTTTGCATCTCAAACTGAAAACTGATGTTTCTGATCCTGAAAACACAGTGGTGTCCATGGAAGAGGGTGCTGTGTCCCAGGAGCTGAAGGCCATCAGCTTCAGACTTCTTGTTTAAAAGGGTGGAGGCATATTATTCAGTATTGTGTTCAGCCAGCAGAGTTATAGTCCATTTCTAATCAGAGCCAACATAATCAATTGCACCAGGACATACTGTTTAAACCTGATAAGTAACTAAGGACTGTTGGACTTTCTATATTATACATAATATAACATGAAATTTTTACCTCTTTAGACCACATACTCTCCCTTGGAATACTGTGAGAAGCCAATGGAGTCTTTGAATTTGTAAGATCCCTGTCTCCATTTGTCCAGTCTGAAAGATCAGCTTGTGAATGTCATGAGGGCACAGTCTGAGCTCACCGCTGCTGTCACAAGAAAAGTGGAAAGTTTAGTAAAGAACAAAGGCATATAAGAACTTTTTAGACACTGACAGGAGCAGAGCTCCTTTTCTGTCATATTCTTGACCCTGAGATTAGGAACTTCCTGTACAGGCTTACCGTCTACCTCTCTCATGTGATGTTGTGTTAGCAGTTTACAGAGATCTGCATGTGCTTATCAGAAATTATTTAACGTTTTATACCTGAAAAGTAGATGTATAAAATTATATGTTTAATTCAAAATAGATGGTTATGCATATTGGATAAGTGAATATTTATTTTATAATATATAGCTCAATGGTGAAACATTAACATCAGATAAATAATTAGAGTTGGGTAGACAATGCCATGAGCTGCCTTATCATCCATCAATTAATGATACACATTTTGGAGAGATTGTCTCCGTGTATAGATTAGATTGGCCTAGAAGTTGTTCTGTAATACAGGCTGGCCTCAAAATCATGTGTCTCCTGCTTTTGTCTCTCCAGTTTTGGGGGTACAGATGTGAATCTCCACTCCTCTCTGTGATATTTCATGTATTTATTTTTCTCTTATACTTTACACATAATTCTGGCTTCATAATTTACTTTTCGTATATACTTTCAGATTTGAATAATATGAAGTCCTCATAGGTTCTATGCTTTCGCTTATTGCTATTGATTTTTCATTCAAAGCCAAACATTTTTTCATCTTTGGGATAGCAACATCACTGATGCAGTGTTCTATTGTTCTCTATAAAATGATTACATAGATTTGGATGGCTCTGCCCCCTTCTGGAGAGATTTACCTCTTCATGACTTCAGAAGTCCATCTTAACCCTGTTTCTATACTGCTAATTTCTAAATTACACTAGCATTTGTGTTCCTTGAGTGAAACACTTGGCAGTGTTGGTCTACAGGAAAGACTTCTTGAAAAAATCTGGTATTTCTTCTTCTTCTTTTTTTTTTCCTGCAGATTTAGATGCCTCTTGCAATTTCCTTAAATTGTGGGAAGATACTTGGTAGTTTTTGCTGGTTATCCATTGCTTTGAGATTAAAGTTATTCTGATCTCATTCTTAAATTAATGTCTGCCAAGATATTCACAGAGTGAATGCTGGGCTGCTCTTTGCATTTTAGTCCTTTGTTTATCTATGAAAATAGAGTCCAAATATCTGAGGCCTTGCTCTCTGTCTTCAGTATCAGAATGGCTTTGGTGATGAGTAATGTTGAACACATTTAACCTTGATTCTCTTTTTTCCATTCATCATTTCTTCCATCTTCCCTTTCTTTTATTGCATGCTTTCTTGCTCTCTTTCTTTTGTTGTTGTTGTGATTTTTTTTAATATATCCTATTATGTCATTAAGACTGTCAATCTGAGATAGCTCTATTAATGTTTCTGTAGAAGTCAATTGAATTTGGATTTTAACCCAGGTCAGCTATTAGAGCACCTAGTTCTTTTTTGTTTGAGAGCTGTAAGGCAATCTTTTTCACTAATTGTTCATGCTCCCTGTAATAGTATTTTTGACTGTTGATTGACACCAGCTACACTCACAGACACTGAACAGGCATTTGATTTTGTATTTGATTGTGTATTTTGTATTTTGTATTTGATTTTGTATTTTGCTGACTGCTTTGCATGGGTGCCCTACAGCCGAGCCCAGCTGCTGAGAATATACAAACCAGCTTCTGCAGTGAGAACTGAACTGCATCAGACAGCAGGGGGAGCAAGATGAAGTCACAGACCCAGTTTCTCATAGCCTTGCTGCTTTGGGTGTCTGGTGAGAAGCTGAAAATATTATAATCTTTACAGAGTCACTTTACAGAGTCTGCCAGGCTCAATATTTTATATTTCAATAATAATACTCTGACAACATATATATTAAGTGACAAATTTCAACTGTTTTTAAAATCTTTGTTTGTTTTTATATTCATAATCATTGTGTATTCCTGATTGCAGGTGGTTGTGCAGACATCGTGATGACTCAGTCTCCATCCTCCCTGGCCTTGTCAGAAGGAGAGAAAGTCACTATCTGCTGCAGGTCCAGTCAGAGCCTTTTATACAGCAAAGACCAAAGGAACTACTTGGCCTGGTTCCAGCAGAAACCAGGGCAATCCCCTAAGTGGCTGATCTACTATGCATCCAATCTGGACACTGGGGTCCCTGTTCGCTTCACAGGCAGTGGATCTGGAACAGATTTCACTCTCACCATCCACAGTGTGCAGGCTGAAGACCTGGCAGTTTATTACTGTCTGCAGCATCACAAACATCCTCCCACAGTGCTTCAGCCTCAACACAAACCTCCTTGAGAGTCTCACCAGCTTTCTTCACCACACACAACCCTGGCCCTGTGCACTTCCTTCTTCTGCCTGATAGCAGGTGTGCCTGAAAAAAAAAATGGTGAATAGTTTGTAGCACCCAGTACACATTATGGGTTCAAAGTGTCTTATGTCTTCTGATATGAAAATCCTTTATCTGAAAATGCAAAAAAAAAAAAAAAAAAAAAAAAAAAAAAAGAATTCTGGACTATCTATTTTTACCTTCTGTAGAACCTTGGGGACAGAAAGGAGGCCATTAGATTACAGTAAGAAATCTGGAAGCTGATGTAGATGTTTTTAAACAACAAACTCCTGTTGGAACACAAGAAGAATGACAAAGATAATCAGGATTAGTAGTCTATAGAATTCCAGGGAGAGCTGGCTAATGCAAATGGGCAAGACTTGACAAAGAACAAGATGCAAAAAAAGAGAGATACAACAGTTTGAAAATTGTGGAGAAGCCATAGAAGAATAAAGCTGTTCAAGCAGAGCCTGAGGAGCATAGAGGAAACATCTGCCAAAAGATTGAGGAGAGATGTTTTGCACTCAAATAGAGGAAATGCAAACTCCTGTCCTAGAACCCTGGACTGCAACCATACCAGCCACTTATCTTTACTGAGTCCCATATTTCAGAGGTTTTATAAGAAAACTTCAGATGGAGAAACATGCTATAGGGATTGATTTTAGAGAGAGAAAAAAAAGGCTGAAGATGAAGTCTCAAGCATCAATTTATGAATTTGAAAACTCCACAGAAGCATCAAGAATGACACATTGTGTCCCTCAAAAAATTGCACCTCATCAGAAGGAAATAAAGAAATTCCTTTTCCAAAGCTCAGTTAAAATATATATATATATATATATATATATATATATATTTCTTTTCTAGGAGGACCCAGGGTAAAAGGATCAATTCTCACTTAGTTAGACAAAGGGGAAGGACGGTGGAAGAAGAAGAAAACAAGAAACAGGACGGGAGCCTAACATAAAGGGCCTCTGAAAGATTCTATCTAGCAGTGTATCAAAGCAGATGCTGAGACTCATAACCAAACTATAGGCAGATTGCATGGATTCATATAAAAGAAGAAGAGGTAGTCAGTAAGACCTGGAGAGTATAGGAGATCCACAAGGAAAGCAACAGTACCAAAATATCTGGGCTCAAGGGTATTTTCTGAGACTGATACTCCAACCTAGATATAACCTAGGTTGTAATCTGGATATAACCTAGAACCCCTGCTCAGATGTAGCCCATGGCACTGCAGTATCCAAGTCGGTTCCCTAGTAGGGGGAAAACGGACTGTCTCTGACAGGAATGCAGTGGCTGGCTCTTTGACCACTGCCCTGAGGGAAGAGCAGCCTTGCCAGGCCACAGAGGAGATAATTGCAGCCAGTCCTGATGAGACATGATAAGCTAGGGTTGGATGGAAGGTGAGGAGGACTTCCCCTATCAGTGGCCATGGAGAGGGGCATGGGAGGAGATGAGGGAGAGAGGGTGGAACTAAGACGGAATGAGGGACTGGGCTACAGCTGGGATGCAAAGTGAATAAAATGTAATTAATGTAAAAAATATTAAAAATAAATAAATAAATTATCTTCTAAGATGGACAAAATGAATTGCAAACTCATTACTTAAGAAGTATCTATAAAACATTTCCATTAAGGCTGTTATGTTTCTAGGGTAGGGGCAGCTGAGGTGGCTGTAGTGTTTGTCACAGAATCATTCTATGTCTGTGTCTCAACTGTATGTCAGTTGGGCACTGATCATGGACTTCTACATGGTTTGTGGTGACAGTATATACAATGAACATCCATGTGAAATCTTGAGTTAATACATGCCATGGGCCTCAGCATGGTCTTCTGTACAGACCACAGACACCAACACTACCCTCTGCCACAGTCTGGGCCACAGACACCATCAGAAACCTTGGCAGCAGCACAGTCCAAGAACATTAGCATGGCCTCAGGTGGCAGTGCAGAACAGTCAAGATAATCTATGGACATCCTCATGGATTCAGGTGGAGGATCATCTTTATGACCTTCTGATGCAAAATTCCCAAATAAACAAGAAAGATATTATGGAAAAAGCCTCCCAAGATCAAGTTAATGAGCTGCAGGGTAAACAAGAATCCCTTCCAGTTTAATCAAGTTCAAGAAGAAATCCTACAGAAGCTGATTACTAAACTCTTGAAGAATTGAAAGAAGGAAAAACAAAACAGCCCCCTTCCAAAAAACATACACAATAAATGAAACATTTCATGGGAACAAAAAGGAAAATTATTTAGGTGGGAATGAAGTATATATAAACAAAGAGAAAAAGGAATTCCAGGTTATTGTAAGGCAAACATCCCTAATAGTAGAAACTGAGCAAAACAAGGAAAAGTTGAGAAGTGGAAGAACCTTGTGCAGTTAAAGAATTGGGAGTAGGACAAGTTCTGCACATCATTAGACTTCACACTAGACGTTCTGCTGTAGATACACTGACGGGCAGCATTGGCAGTTACTCTTGCAGATGATATGAAAACATCAGAGTTTTAATCCAAACTAGGATCTGAGTGATGTCATTGCAAGACAGATGAAAAAATGACAGCTTTTGAAGCATAAGGTTCCATCACACAGCAGTGTGCAAACACAGGGTAACATGCCAGAATAAGCTGCCTTGAACCAACAAGGAAAAGAGCAAACATTTTGCTGTATTTTGCTGAAAACCATTAACTAATCACATTCAAGATGACTTATGAGCAAGCTCCAATGTGAAAAGACCATGACTAGCAGTGTTTGCTGCAAAAGGGCTGGCTCCAGGCTACAGGGAAAGAAGAGAGGTGCTCATGCTCAGACACATTTTATGGATTAAATGTGCCCTTTCCATTTCCTGTTTGACAGAAAATCACCTATTTTTCATGAAACTGGTGGAGAAATATAAGTCTCATGATGGGAACAATCTTATCAACTGTCAGCTGATGTCATCTGATTCAGAGTAATATAGATGACACTGGTAATTTCTGTACAGGGAAACTACAAGTTCTCCTGGGCTTACTGGACCTGATATAAATGAAAGGAATGGCACAGTGCAGGGGTTCTGGGTTATCTCTATGAATAGTCCTTGGTTGGAGTATGAGTCTCTGGGAAATTCCTTGTGTTCAAATTTTCTTGTTCTGTTGCTCTCCTTGTGGAGACCCTGTCCTCTCCAGCTCTTACTATTTCCCAGTTCTTACATAAAATTCCCTTCACTCTGCCCAACAGTTGCCCATCAGGCTCAGCATCTGCATTGATAGTCTGTAGGGCAGAGGCTGCAGTTCAGAGTCCAATTGGGTTACATAGTAATGTGAAGAAGGACTGCCTCTGACATAATCTGATTGGCCTGCTCTTTGATCACCTCCCCCTGGGGGGGAGCAGCCTTACCAGGCCATAGTAGAGGACAATGCAGCCACTTTTGATGTGAACTGATAGACTAAGATCAGAAAGGAGAGGAGAACCTCCCCATCAGTGGACTTGGGGAGTGGCATGCATGCAGAGGGAGGAGGGAGGGTGGGATTGGGAGGGGAGGAGGGATGGGCTTATGGGGGGATGCAGAATGAATAAAGTGTAATTGATGAAAAATAAAATAAATTAAAAAAAAAAGATATCTGGTACTGTAGGCCAGGATGAAAGTCAAAATTTTTGGCGGCTCTAACATTATAAAAAAATGTAAGATGTTTAACTTTTTCTGTTGAAAAGGCAATATTATGTCCATTAGAAAAAGTAAAAAAATGCATAAGAATGGCTAATTTAATTTTATAATCCTAGTGTTTAAAGTAGATGACAAATGTGAGATACAACTGTGAGATACAACTGGCTACAGCCAGTTGGTTTTCAAGTGCCTCTCCCAGTCTGACTTATAGCCCCTTTCTGGAGAATGATCTGTCCATGAAGACACACATGTGTTCTGCACTGAGTGCTCCTGGTCATCCATGTGGAAGAGCCAGGAGATGTGAGGACACCTGGTTGCTCTTAGAAGCATGATAAGACCTGCATCGGACATTGTAATTTTTAGCCACATTAAAATGTAATAAGAATCTGTAAACTTAAATCTTTAGAATATATTTTACACTAAAAGCACATTTTGATATGGACTGCATTTCAATAGCCAGTGCCAATAAATGCAATTCTGAGCCTCGGGCAAAGGGGCTACAGAAGTGTACCCTGTGACACTGGACCAGAATATAGATTCTGAGAAAATACCTGGGAATGCATAGAAGTTACTAGAGTAGTCTGTGGTTGATTTGCAACCTACCAGAACAAAGTTAAGCAGTTTAGAAAGCAAAATTCAATCTTAGTTTTACGTTTGAAAGTGTTAGGTTCATGATCCTGGTAGTAGGGAAGTGGAGTGCCATGCACAGGGAAAGGGGGAGAGATCCCACCCTTTGGAGAAGGCAATAGGCAGGATAATTTAGGCTGTTGATTGTCAGGAGTACTTATCTGGAATCTGTTTCATAGTTCTTGGGAGGAGCCATGAAAATTTAGTTTGGCTATATAAGATTAATTTGGGAGTAACTGTAATCTGAAAGCAGGGTCAGGTTGTGTTGGAGAGAATATAATTTGAGAAGCTCTGGTTGCATCAAAATAGTCGTTTTTGGTTTTGTTTTTGTTTTTGTTTTTTTTTTTTAAGTGTGTCCTGGTGGATTATTAAATTGAGATATTTTAAAACAATTGAAGATTGGGGAGGGTGTTGACAGACAGTAAGAGGAACAGTTTGTAACAGTTTTCTTGGGGGCTGGAGTGGTGTGGACACATTGAGAGCACTTGGCTCTTGTTCCTAAAGGGAGATTTAGATGGTCAAGGATCCAAGCAGCCCTTAGAGAGGATAGGGAATTGGTTACTATGGTATTGGCAGAGAGACGGACCGTGATTAAGCAATGAATTTGAAGAAGAGGCAGAAAGAAAACTGTAGGAAGCATTTAAGTAGTTGAGGAGTGATTTTGTTGGATGACCTTGACCCAGGTGAGGGTTTAATGATGAATATTTGTGTGTGTGTGTGTGTGTGTGTGTGTGTGACAAGGAGAGAGTGATGAAATGGCTTCCTTTGGTTACATCTTGTAATTGGGTGAGTAGGATTTATGATTTGTTTAGCATGTTTGATGTCTGAGAACACCTAGACAATTTAGGGGAGTCAGTTGCCACTAGATGTCTGGCAATCATTTGGGCAGAGAAAAAGTAGGAGTGTGAGAATAAAATAGGAATGTGAGGTTTGTGTGGAATGGGTGATCTCAAGAGCACAGGAGCTTGAAGCTGAGGATGAATAATAGTAATGGAGGGGTCAGTCTGATGTGCCTGTCTGACAGGAAGGAGCTTCCATCCATATAAAAATTATAGCAGAAGTAGCTATGAAACCTTCTTCTGTGTGAAAGGGATGAGACAGGAGTTCTTTGAGAACTCTTGGTCAGTGGTGGAGAGGGTCTGGGAAATACTGAGGCAAAGAATTTAACTGTGGAGAGATTAGGAGGAGGATAGGAAAGGAATATGACTGATGAGTCTTTCATAAGAGAAGTGTGGATAGATGAAATCTGAGAAAGTGGAAGGGTTGGTGGAGTCTTTCATAAGTCAAGAACTTGAGAGAGAATGTGCCTTGAATAGATTAGGAGAGGGGACTCTGGAGATTCTGTCTTTACCTTCAGCTTTAGCAGCTGTTGGGGGTGGGATACCATTAGGGAACCATAGCTGTTTGTTATATTTAGAGGTAAAGAGAGAATCTGTGGCAAGGGTTGTAAACAAAAAGTTCAGCTGTAAACTGTGCTGTATAGAGTTGTGGAGAGGTAGGCAGCAGTAGCTAAGAGCAGCGCTTGTGTGGAAGTCTAATGTTGGAAAGTTTCTATATAACTGGGATGCAGACAGCTGAACCAGAAAAGAGAATATTTTCTGTTTGAGGAATTGTATGTGCATGGGAAGTAAGTGGTGGTCCAAAAGTAACATGGTATAGGGAATATATCAGGAATATTTAGAGATCTATGATTGTTGGTATAATGTTCTTTTGAAATGTATATACCTTACCCTTGTTGATTCAAATGCTGATTTCTCCCCCCCCACACACACATACTCTCTGGTTTCAATCGGATATTGCATTGTGATACTTATTCTAAGCATCCTGTCTCAACTGTGTGTAAACAGGCCAAAATAAATGCACTAGACACAATGTTGAGTGATGGGAGGAGCCAGAGGGAGGAAAGAAGTGGGAGGAGAGAGGGTGAGAGAGCAGAGCTTGGGAGAAAGCTAGGAGATAGGGCTGGAGGAGAGATCTTGGAGCAACATGGAGAGATGGGCTGGACCTAAGATATCACTAAAAGCAAGTATAATGTGGGAAATATAAGACTTAGGAAACTATGAGGGCTTGGAGTTTTAGGATGGAGAAACTATTGCCCAGCATTGTGTTCTAATTTAACTAAATAAACCCAGTCTCTGTGTGGTGATTTGGTTATACAGCTGTTTAGGATTAAGAGCAGCATTACTAAAAGATAATTAATAGTAAATATTAATGACTGCCTACAACATGTGATGGAGGAGGCTGGCTGAGACTGTAGAGCTGGGGAGTGGAGATAGGCAAGGTGCATTTAACGTAAGGTGTCTAGTGTCTATGGGAAGTGTGAGAGAGAATCTTGATTTGGATGTCTTTGGGAAAGGAGAACTGTGCTTTGGATGATGGTGAGAGACAGAAACCTCTGGAAATGAGAAAGTGAGGAGTGAGGTCAGATTAGCTATTAGAGAGAGAAGGACTATAAAAAAGGAGGTTATCTATATACTGAAGCAGGTGGGAGGAAAAGGGAGAAGGCAGGCCAAGTACATAGTAATGCTTGGCCAAAAGAATGAGGACTGTCTCTAAATCCCTGCTAGGCCACAGAAGAGGACTTTGCAGCCAGTCCTGAAGATACCTGATAAAACAGGGTCAAATGAACGAAGAGAAGGTTCTCTGCTATCAGTTGACTTGGAAAGGGGCAGGGAGGTGATGAGGGAAGGAGGGTGGGGTTGGGAGGGAATGAGGGAGCAGCATACAGCTGGAATACAGAGTTAATAAAATGTAAATAATAATAAAATAAATAAAAAGAGAAATAATAACCCATTTATCATTTTCTCTCAGTCTTGGTGATATAATTGTCATGCCCTAGATTACCTACATGTCCATTTTTGAAATCCTAAATACAAAGGATAAGAAATATTTATGTCTGTAAGGAAGACTTTTTAACTAAAATGTAATTGAAAAAACAAAAACAAAAAAACAACAGTCTATAGACAGAGAAAAGTTCTTCACCAACCCAACATCAGACTAAAGGCTAATATCCAGAATATATAAAAAAAACTCAAGAAATTAGACACCAGTAAACTAAATAATCCAATTACAAGTGAGGTACATAACTAAACAGAGAATTCTCAGCAGATAATACAGAATAGTGGAAAAACAAAGAAATTCTCAACATCCTTAGTCATCAGGCAAATGCAAATCTAAACTACCTTGAGAATCAACCTAATATACATCACAATGGCTAAGATCAAATACTCAAGTCACAACCCATGATGGATAGAATGTGGAGAAAGGGAAACACTCCTCCACTGCTGGTGGGATGCAAAGTTGTACATCTACTTTGGAAATCAATCTGGCACTTTCTCAGAATGTGGGGAAGAGTGCCCCTTCAAGATCAGGCTATACTGCTCCTTAGCATAAACACAATAGATGCTCTACCATTCAACAAGGACATTTGCTCAACTATGTTCATTGCAGGTTTATTTGTATTAGCCTGAATCTGGCAACAAGTTAGATGTCCCTCACCCTGGGAATGGATACAGAAATTGTGGCACATTAACACAATGGAGTATTACACAGCTATTAAAAACAAGGAAATCATGAAATTTGTAGGCAAATGGATGTGTGAGATAACCCAGAAGCACAAAGAAATTTTTTAACAGTTTAATTCTGAGGGATGAAAGTGCTCCTGCACCCCATCTACTTTACAGCAGTGCTGTGACATGATAGCTCAGAATAAATGCACATGATGATGATTCCAAAATGTCATCCAGGAAATCACTGTGATACACTTAAAATACTCTAGGGAATTCTTTGCTATCCCAACTGCCATAGGGTGACACAAGTGCCTGTGTCCTTTGAGCAGTAAGTCAAGCTGTTCTGAGCTGATTTGCATGTTGAGACATTAGCCACAGTGTATGTTCTTCAAAGCATCTTTACAGGCAGTTTTTCAATGCCCAAGAAGCAGCCTCCAGTCCAGCTCTCAGAGATGAGGTCAGCTGCTCTCCTGCTGCAGGGACTGCTGATGGCAGTGAGGACCAGGCAGATGTGAGTGTCCTGCACTGCCCCCAAAGGCTATGGTGATGTTTGGACCCATGGTGCCACTAAGGGCCAAGCTGAGTATTTTTCTTTCAAGGTCTGTGAAGAATTGAGTTGGTAATTTGATGGGAATTGCATTGAATCTGTAGATTGCTTTTGGTAAGATGGCCATTTTTCCTATGTTAATCCTTTTGAGCTGTGAGCATGGGAGATCTTTCCATTTTCTAATATCTTGTTCTATTTGTTTCTTCACATACTTGAAGATTCTTTCATACAAGTCCATGTGGACCTCTGAGTGAGGGGAGCAGGGGCTGCCTCTATCATGAACTCAGTTCACTGCTCTCTGATCATTGCCCCTATAGATGCAGCCTTGCCAGGCCACAGAGAAAGAGGATCCAAGCAGTCCTGATGAGACTTAACAAGCTATGGGCAGAAGGCAATAATGGAGAACTCCCCCTTTCAATGGACTACAGGAAGGGAATGAGGGGAAGAGAGAGGAAAGGTGAGTTTAGGAAGGGGGCCTCAATCTGGATATGTAATGAAACAATTGTGAATAAAAACAATGACAAAATTTATCAAGATTAAAATATTATTGCTTGAGTTTTAAAAAGGCTGTGAACCCCCTTCTGGATATATTTTTTTTAAATCTAGTTAACTATGAAGGCAAGACCATCACAACACAATTTAAATGCTGCTGATTTCTAAATTACCCAAGAAGATGAATTTCTGAAATTAAAACACGCTAGCCAATGCTGGTCTACAGGGTTGATTTCATGGGGAAGTCTGGTTTGTTTCCTTCCCCTTCCGTTCTCTCAGTTTAGAGCTCTCTTTCAATTCCACAAAGTTGTGGGGGAAATACTTGTTAGTTTTTCTGGGTTAATCTTTCCTGTGAGATTAAAGCTTCTCTGGTCACAGGATTAAACTAATATGTCTTAGAATTTCCACAGAATGAATTTTTGGGTTCTCTTTTTCTTTTCTTTTTTATTATCATTTAGTAAAATTTATTCACTTTGTATCCTAGATGTGGCCTCCTCCCTCTTCTCCTCCCAATTCTACTCTCCTTCCTTCTTTTCTCCCTATATCCCTCCCCTAATCTACTGATAGGGGAGTTTCTCCTTCCCTCCTATTTCACCCTAGCCTATCATGTCACTTCAAGACTGGTTGCATTATCTTCCTCTCTTGATGGGCAAGGCTGCATGCCCCAGGGGGAGGTAATCAGAAAGCCTGCCACTGAGTTCATGCAGAGAAAGTCCCTGCTCCCCTTACTAGGAACCACACTTGGAGACTGAGTCTATGAACAACATCTGAGCCAGGGTTTTAGCCCCTCTGCATGCATTGTCCTTGGTTGGGGTACCATTTTCTTTAGGGTCCCAAGAGCTCAGTTTTTATGGCTCTATTGGTCTTCTTGTAGAGCTCCTGTCCCCTCCGTGTCTTTCTATCTCTCCTTCTTTCATAAGATTCCCCACACTCTGCCCAAAGTTTGGGTATGAGTCTCAGCCTCTGAATCGATACCTTGATCAGTACAGTCTTTCAGAGTCCCTCTGTATTAGGACCCTGTCCTGTTCCCTGTCTTCTCCTGCTTCTGATATCATTCGCATTTTCTTTCTGAATGAGGACTGAGAATCTTCCCTAGGGTCTTTCTTGTCAGGGAAGAAATATAAAAAGAAATTATAGACTTACTAGACTTCAATGAAAATGAAGGCACAACTTGGCTTCTCTTTTTCTCTGAGCCCCATGTGTAGCCTGGAAACAGAAGCCCATTTGTCTGAGCCACAGTTCCTTGTGCTCAGTATGAGTGGCTTTGCAGGTGGAAGACAATGAACAAATTTAGTGCCAATTTCCTGTGTTTTGCATTTCCTCTTTCTTCACCTCTGCCCTTACTTTCTTTTATTGCATGTTTTCCTAGTCTGTGCTTCTTCTGCTGTTGTTATGATATGATTTCTTGAATACATCATTTCCCTAGGACTGTCAATCTGAGATAACTCCCCTAAAGTTTCTGAAAAGGTCAACTGCTGTCTTGGACTTTTACCCAAAACTTCTTTTTGAGCACCTAGTACATTTCTTCTTGAGAGCTGCTTACTGCTCACATTCTGTGATGCTCATGCTCTCTCTGATAGTATTTTTAGTTATTGATTGTCTCCACATACTCTCACACATACACAGCCATGCTGCCAGGACATGTGCTTTTGTATTTGCTTACTGCTTTGCATGAGCTTCTCCAGCACAGCACAGCTGCTCAGAATTTATAAAGCAGGCCTTTTTCCTGTGAACTGAGCAATATCAGACAGTCAGAGGAGCAAGATGGAGTCACAGACCCAGGTCCTCTGTTTGAACTCCACCAGCAATAGAGGGGTGTTTCCTTTTTTCTACATGCTCACCAGCATGTGCTCTCACTTGTGATTTGGTCTTAGCCACTCTTATGGGTGTAAGATCAAAAATCAGTGTCATTTTGACTTGCATGTCCCTGATGACTGAGGTCATTGAACCTTTTTTAAGTGCTTCTCTCCATTTTGATATTCCTTTGTTGAGAATTCTCTATTTAGCTCTGTACTCTATATCTGTGATACTATGCCAGCACTTAGGACCCTTGTACTGGGTTGTCTCCTCCAGTCTTGATATGAGAGTTTGTGCCTACTTATCATAACTTGTTATGCAGTGTTCTGTTGGTATTTCTGGGAAGCCAGCAATTTATTGAAGGAAAAGGAGGGTCAGTGGGTCTGAGGAAGAAGGGAAGTAGAAGAGGAAAACGGAAGGCATGTAGAAAGAGAAAATTAAGATCCAGGTATAATGTATGAACAAAGAATAAAAAAATTAAGAAATAAAAAAATATATAAGAAGATAAAATTATTTAATAAATAAGGATTTATATATAAAACGTGATCTGCCAGAAATCCACGTAGGCTCTTGGCAGACCTTCTCTTCACTGTTTACCCAGAGTAGTTCCCAGATCTTGTTCCTAGTGCTGCAACATAGTATCAGCTGGACTCTCCCCTTCCCCTGCCATTACTCCTGTAGAGTCCACAGACTATCTTCTCCCACTGCTCATTTGTTACTTTGTTTTAGACCCTAACTAGAGCAGGCAACCCAAGAGCTACTTCTTCCATATCAACAAGTATGATGAAGGCAGACCCACACTTCTCCTACTGCTCCAGACATCCAATCCCCACAGTTTCACCCCCAAGTCTGTAACTGAGAACATGGTTTACTCTTTTACCTGATCCCCAAAAATTACAAATCCATTTTCCCCAAACATCTTATCCCAAATGATCCAAGTTACACAGCCGACAATACCTGTAGTCATTCCCTGTGTACACACCAGGAGAACAGGTAGCACACTGCCAATACACTCTTTCATCCAGAGATGAAATGGAAAACAAAGAACAAAATACCATTTCAACAAAGACAAGTGCAGAAATAAGCAGCTAGTCTTTTAATCACCCCAAATGCAGACGCCAAGATGCCAGTGTAAAAACACAATAACCAACAGCCAGGGATGTGTGTCTCTACTAGAGCTCAGCTATCCTACAAGAGCAGATCCTGTATATCCCATCATAGCTGAAACATAAGATAAAACCTTAAAAGAGCTTTTTATGAATATAATAAAGTTCCTTAAGTAGTATCCGGATACATTTATCAAAAAAAAATCTAGGAAGACACAAACATTTAAAAAAAATGAATAAAACAGTTCCATACCTGAAATAGAATAAATAAAACCCCAAACAGCTGGAACGCTGAAAATGAAAAATTTACAAATTAAAATGGAAACTATTTCCAAATAATGTTCCCAGTTCTGCAACCTAACACCAGTAGAGCCTCACATCCCCTGCCACTACTCAGGAAGAGTCCAAAAACCATCCTCTCCTACTCCTCAAGAGTTGCTTTGCTTCATGAGCAGAATACAAGGAATAGAAGACAGAATCTTAGAGGTTGAAGATATGAGAGAAGAAATAGATACAGCAGTAAAGAAAAATGTTAAATATAAGATTACTAATATAAAATATCTAAGAAATCAAGGACACTCTGAAAAGACCAAATCTAAGAAAAACAGTTATAAATTAAAGAAAAGACGCTCATCTCAAAGGCTGAAAAAGCGTTTTCAACAATGTCATAGAAGAAAATTTTTGTAATTGAAAGAAAGAGATGTCTATTCAGGGATAAGGACCATAAAGATATCGAATATACTGGACCAGGAAAAAATAGTTCCCTCTGCTGATAATAATCTACACATTAAGCATACAGAATGATGAAAGAATATAAAAAAAAACTAAGCAGATATGCTACAGAATCTAAGAAGAGACAAGACAAGCCAGGCCAGACTACTACACACAATAAAAGTTTTAATCACCATAGATTGAGAAAATAAGAATTCCATAATGAAGACATACTCTTGGAGTTGGCATCAGTTCCACATGAGTCCAAACCTTGAACGAAAGTCCCGGTCAAGTCTGAGGTAATGCTATTTTCTAACAATAACTTCCCTCCTCAGGAACATCTGAATGGGTGCTCAATAAGGGCATATATGGGTGAAAAATAAAGATGTTAACACAGACAGAACTGTAATTTGAAGCTATTTGACTATTCAAGAGGAATTCATCCCAGGCATTTATGTGAAACACTATGTAAACTTCAAGGTATGAGTAGAGATCAGTGTGTTTCTCTGAAGTTACAACAGTTCTGACTTTTGGATCTGGAATGCCCCTCAAAGTGCATGTGTTAAATTAGTGGCTCCCATTGGCCTAGCTTGGGGAAAGTGACTGGTCAGAGAGGCAGAGCAGAAATCCACATTCTCATAGGTCCTTCTCCTACAGTGCAGCAAGGAATGTATGTTTTTTCCCCTGAGACATAGGTCTTCAACTCCCACCACTGATTTTGATTTTCTTGTTAAACGTCCCAGCCATTCTTTTTTATCTATCTATCTATCTATCTATCTATCTATTATTGATTTTTTTAATTTACTATTCTCTTTGTATCCCAACTGAAGCTCCGTCCCTCAGAAGGCCTCTGAAAGACTCTATACAAAAGAATATTGAAGTAGATGCGAAATGAGGGACCATCCATATCAACCTGAAAATGGTGTCTTCAATAATCTGGTTCTTCAGGAAATGAAAGCTTGGCAGCTCTCCAGGATAGATGGAGAGGAATATTGGATTCTGTATCATTATGACATTCCCACTGAACCCTGAGCTAAGAAGAGAGAAAGGTTAAATTAAATACAAACAATGAGTTGTTCCTATGATTTTCTCTTACTGCTTCTATCAAATGAAAGCATTTTCATGTGTAAGTAACTTCATTCCACCTTAGTTTCAAAGAAGCACAGACTTTACAAGGCACAAGGAACCTTTAGAAGTCATTTATTCATCTTCCTTTTTCCACTGTCCTTCCCTTCCTGAGTCAGAGTCTTCAGCAGCACATAGTACTTTATTTTTCCATGGATCTCCCTCATTCTCCATCATGTCTATTTACTCAGTGGCATTGTTGGATTGAGATTTGTCTAATTTTTATGAGCTCTGGCTACTCTTCAAAGGATCTAAGTTCCATTCCCATCAGACATGGTAGGTGACAACGATTCATAACTCTGGGACCAGGTACATACTTCGTGTACAGACATGTATCCAGACAAAATAATCACAGACATAAAAATGTCAAAAAGATCCTCACGTCATCTCTATTTGTCTACCAGTATGTTGTCCACAGTTGTTGAAGCTGAAGGGTCACTAATGGGTATTTCTTTCATACATCCAGGGACATGTGTCAAAGAACACTCAGTTCTGACAGGTTGCTTTGAGTTCTCTAACCTCACCCTCTCCTACTGACTCAGAGAATCTGTGCAGGCTCTCCTGAGAGAAGCAGTACCTGTGGGCTCTAAGCTCCTAAAGCAGAACAGTTTTTTTCATGGTTGTCACTCTGTATAAGGATCTCCTATCTCTAGAATGCAGGAGTAAACTTCTATATCCTCAGTACCATGCTGTTGATCTTAACTAAGTACAATATGTCAATGTTTTATCTGATTTATTGAAAATATTTCTATGTCTACTATTTCTAGTTACATATAAGGGGTAGACATAGCCACTCTTCCAGAAAATAAAAGACTCTAAGTGCTAAAACAGAAAAGCTGAGTTCAGGATTGTACTGTCTCAGAATAATTTGCATCTGAGACTGATATTCCCTGGTCCTCCATCCACAGTGGTGTCCACGGAAGGGGGTACTGTGTCCTGGGAGCTGAAGGACATCAGCTTCAGAATCCTTATTACAAGGGTGAAATCATATTGATCAATATTTTGTTCAGCAAGCAGTGTTATAGTTCATTTCTAAACAATTGCAACATAATCTAATGCACCAGTACATACTGTGAATACTTGATAAGTGACTAAGGAATATTGGGCTTTTAATATTATGTATAATATAACAAAATTTTTATCTTCTTAGACCCTCTGCTCTCTGCTTGCTTACTGTGAGAAACCCATGAAGTCTTTGGAAATGTAAGATCCCTGTCTTCATTTGTCCAATCTGAAGGAGCAGCTATTAATGTCATGAGAACAGAGTCTGATCTCATGTTGCTATCACAAGGAGAAGTGTATATTTCAGTGAAGATCATAGGCATATGACAACTTGTTAGATATTGACAGGAGCATAACTACTTGTATGTCATAGCCTAGACCTTGCGATTAGGAGCTTCCTGGATCCACATATGGTCTACCTATCTTCTAGGATGTTGTTTTAGTGGTTTACAGAAGAGATATGCATCTGCTTATCAGAAATTATTTAACATTTTATACCTGAAAAGTAGATGTATAAAATTATATATGTAATTCAAAATAGAAGGAAATGTATATTGGATAAATGATTATTTTTCAATAATATTTGTGGTTTCATGGTGAAGTATTAACATCAGATAAATAATTTGTGTTGGGTAGATAATGCCATAAGTTGCCTTGTAACCAGGTGATTAATGACTCATGTTTTTGAGAGACTATCCCCATGTATAGATTAGATTGGCCCAGAAGTTGGTGTGTTCCCAAGGCTGGCCTCAAACTTGTGAGAATCCTGCATTTGTCTCTCCAGCTCTGGAGTACAGATGTGGATCTCCACTCCTTGCCATGATATTTTAGATTTTTCTCTTATATTTTACACATAATTTTGACTTGAAAATTTACTTCTTAAATATACTTTCAGAGTTCCATAATATAAAATCCTGGCAGACTCTGTGATTTCTCTTATCACGATTGATATTTTAGACATTTACAAACTGTTTTTCACCGTTTGTTTAGCAACAATCTCTGATGTACTGCTTGCTCTATTGGTCTCTACAGAATCATAATTTAGATTAAGTTGGGTGTGCCCCTTCTGGAGAGACCTACCTGTTCATGAAGTCAGAAGCCCATCTTGATCCAATTTCGATACTGCTGATTTCTAAATTACACATGCATTTCAATTTCTTGAATAAAAAACACTCATGGCAGTTTTGGTCTACAGCAATGACTTCATGAAAAATCTATTTTTTTCCTCTTTTATTTCTAGAGATATAGACCCCTCTTCAATTTCCTGAGGTTGTGGGGAAGATACTTGATAGTTTCTGCTGTGTCTCCTTTGCTTTGAGATTAAAGTTCCTCTGATCTCAGTCTTAAATTAATGTCCACCAGGATTTCCACAGAGTTAATTCTGGGTTACTCTACACAACTTAGTCCCTAGTTTATCTAATAAACTACAAGTGTCTGAGGCCCTATTCTCTGTCTTCAGTATAAAAATGGCTTTGGAGATGAGTAATATTGAACACATTTAGCCTCAATTCTGTTTTCCTTTCATTTTCTTCTTCTGTTTTCTTTTATGGCATGTTTTCTTACTCTGTTTCTTTTGTTGTTTTTGTTGTGATTTTCTTTGAACATATCCTGTCATTTCCCTAAGTATGGCAATCTGAGATAGCTCTATTAATGTTTCTACAGAAGTCAATTGATTTAAACATATCTCAGATTTTAACACAGATCTGTTGCTAGAGCACCTAGTACTTTTCAGTTTGATAGCTGTAAGGCAAACTCTTTCAGTGATTGCTCATTCTCCCTGTCATAGTATTTTTGACTGTTGATTGACACTACCTATGCTCAATGCACAGCCATTTGTTTTTGTATTTGCTGACTGCTTTGCATGGGTCCCTTACAGCCCAACCCAGCTGCTGAGAATTTATAAATCAGCCTTTGCAGAGAACTGAACTGCATCAGACAGCAGGGGAAGCAAGATGAAGGTACAGACCCAAGTCCTCAAATCCCTGCTGGTTTGGGTGTCTGATGAGAAAATAAAAATATTATAATCTTTGCAGTGTCACTTCCTTGTAGATAAGAAACTTCGAGTGTGCCAGTCTGCAGGTCCAGTCAGAGTATTTTAAGCACTTTAAGCCAAAAGAACTACTTGTCATGGTACCAGGAGAAACCAGGGCAATCCCCTAAACTGATCTACTGGGCATCCACTGGGCTCACTGGAGTCCCTTATCGCTTCACAGGCAGTGGATCTGGGACAGATTTCATTCTCACCATCAACAGTGTGCAGGCTGAAGACCTGGCAGTTTATTAGTGTCAGCAGAGTAACAGCTATCCTCCCTCAGTGTTTCAGCCTGCAACACAAACCTCCTTGAGAGTCTCACCAGATGTCTGCAACACACACAGCCCTGGCCCTGGACACTTCCTCTTTCTGTGTGACAGCAGGTGTGACTAAAAACATGATGAAAAAGTTCACAGAGCCCTACATTAAATTATGGGTTCCAAGATTCTTTTGTCTGCTTTAAATTCTTTTTATTAATTACAGTTTATTCACTGTGTTCACTCCCTCTCCCATCCCTTCTGTATCCCACCCTCCCTCCCCTCTTCTTCTACTATGTCTCTACCACCTTCTCCCAGGGGATCTGAGAAGTTGGACATCAGGCATCTGTTTTCCACTCCAAAATTTGCAGGGACTTTGACCACCTGCAAACCTGTACTTCTGCACATGTACTGGATCACCTTATAAAAGGATTTGCCCCTCCTTCTCTCTCTCTCTTTGTCTTTCTTACTCTCTCTCTTTCTTGCCTTCCCCAGAGACAGTCGTCGTGACCCTGTCCCTCTTCCCCAAATAAAAACTCCCAAGTGGAAACTGTTAGTGGTGTGATTTATGAACCAGGGTAGAACTCCACTGCACTATCCTAACAATGTATTTGCAAGTAAATTTGTCCTAATAATTGTAAGATATAGAAGAGCTGATATAAAAAGTAAAGCCATGCAGAACACATTGAATGAAATAAAAACAGAAAATTGCATATATAGAGAAAAACTTGACAAACAAAAAAGGCCATTTATTTCCACCAATAGACATCGCTTGAAGGACTTCTCCATGTCAAATATTATATCTATAATGCAAAAAATTACAAAGTAAAATGTTCAAAGATATAACAGAAAAATGCCAACTCAACTCCAAAAGCAAATATAGCAGAATGACTTGTGAATTCTCATACAAAATCTTAAAGAGCAGAAAAGCATGGAACAATATATTTCATCCAAATTGTAGGTAATTGACAAATAATTAGGTATGTCAAGAAAAGTTGTATATAAATTTGAGGGAATAATAAGGACATTACAAGAAAATCACCAACTATGGAAAAGACCATGACCATTAAGACAGCACTACAGAAGATACTATAAAAATACTATACATATAGAAAGAAGAAAGGGTGTTTGAAGTGTGAGAGCACAGAAAAATGGTGATGTCATGACCAGAATACATGGACACTGGATAGCAAGAAAAGACATATCAGTATCTTATCCAACCCTGCAAGACAGAAAACTCCAAAATAATTGGGGAGTAGGGAGAAAGGAAACGAACAAATAACAAGAACCAAGAACCCCAAATTATTGAAATTGAAAACATGTCTTAATAACCTTATGTGAGTCCAAATCAGAAATAAAGTTGCATGTATTGTTGGACTAGACTAAAATCTGTGTTTGTTTTCTCAAGAAACAGATCAACTGGTAATTACATACACATGCTGAGAGTCAAATGATGGAAGTAAATCTACCAAGAGAATGGAGACCACACCGAGCTGGCAAAGCTATTTTGATGTCAGCTACAGAAGAATACAAACTAAAACTGAACCAAATTGATTAAGAAAGCAATATATGAAATGAGTCAACAAAAATACAAATGCATATACCCCACACTTTTGCATTTAATTTTATGAAAAATAAACAGGCATAGAAAAGACATAGGTCAGATATGTCCTGATGTAGCAGCAGGGTATGGCTGGATCCTTCCTTGGGCTCTCATAGGCCACAGTCAAGGTATTATCAAGGCTGCATTCTCATCTGCATACTCAAGAAAATTTTCTTGTAAGACCTGCGAGGATGCTGGTGGTACAATCATTTTTTTCTTTTTTAGTCAAAGGCTGTGACTCTAAGGAAGTCATGACTCAATTACTCAGGATGTCATGAGCAGAAGCATAATCCTTCATGTCCAATGGTTTTCACAGTTGCTGTCAGCATGCATTAAGAAAATAAATCATCAAGGATGTGGAAGATTTCAAGACTACAATTAATCAGCCTTTTCCAGGATAAGTTGGCTGAACAATATCCAGAAACACAGAAAAATAAGTTCTAATTAAAATGTACAAAAACTAAGGAAATCAATCTGGTGCTTTCTCAGATAATTAGGAATAGTGCTGATTCAAACTCCAGCTGTATCACTCATAAGCATATATCCAAAATATACTCAAGTATACAACAAGGACATTTGCTCAACCATGTTCATAGCATCTTTATTCATAATATCTAGAATCTGGAAACAACCTAGATGTCCCTCAGGAGAGGAATGGATACAGGAATTGTGGTACATTTATGCAATGGAATACTACTCAGCAATTAAAAACAAGGAAATCATGAAATTTGCAGGCAAATGGTGGGAACTAGAAAAACTCTTCCTCAGTGAGGTTGGTATAACTTTCTTTGGGAGTATATAGGATTTACCCTTGTTCATTCTAATGCTGATTTCTCTATCCAACTATCTGGTTTCAATCTAGACATTGAATTATGATGTTTATTCTAAGCATCACCTGTCTCAAGTTTGTGTAAACATGCCATTTGTTTTCTATATTTTCAATTAAATGACCAACCAATGCTGTGCAATGAAGAGAATAGGATGGGACATCCTGGTCTGGAGGGGAGGAGAAGGAAGTGAGAGAGAAGACTGGTAGAGGAAACAGGACAGGACTTCAAACCACAAAGAGAGATGAACTAGACCTAAGCAATGACTAAAAGCAAGTATAACAGGTAAAATCTGAATGGTAGGAAACTATGTGGGCTTGGAGGTTTAATATGGAGTAACTAATGCCCAGCATTGTGCTTTAGATTGATTAAATAAATCCTAGTCTCTTTGTGGTGATTTGGATATAAGGCAAGTTTAGAAATAAGCGCTGCTTAACTAAAAGAGAAATCAATAATAAATATTAATCACCCACAATAAATGGTGCCCAACTAATGTATATATCCAAACCCTTTAAATCATACTTTAACATAATTCATCTACCAGTCAAATAACCCAAACTTAAAACCTAAAAAAACATATGAAGTTGAGAATTTTTCTTTCAAGTTCTGTCAAGAATTGTATTGGTATTTTGATGGGAACTGCATTCAATCTGTTAAGATTGCATTTGTTAAGATGGCCATTTTTACTATGTTAATCCTGCCAAGCCATGAGCATGGCATATCTTTCCATATTCTGCTATCATCTAATTCTTTCTTCAGAGACTGGAAATTTTCATACTGTTCTGCCTAGTTCATGAACCCTAAAAGACAAGGAATAACTAGATTCCGCTGTAAATACATGAGGTTCTTTTTATTATAAATCATTACAAGCTGCAGATTAGGCCCACACCTGTCACCGCCAAAGAGGTGAGAGCCGAGTGCCCAGTGCTCAGGTTAGTTGGGTGATTTAAAGATTTTGGTCTCTCCCAGCATGCCCAAGGCAGGGGTGATTCCTACCTGGCAAACATCTATTTGTCAAAATGATACATTTTGAATTGATTGAGTATAGGAAGGTCCCCAGACCAATAATGATCTGGTGTCCCTCCCTAAGGGGATGGGCCAATTTCCTAGCTACTGTCTCTCTAGTGAGAGGGGAAAGAATGCAGTAAGGTGGTTCTTCCCCTCAGGGCATTCCTAGACTTCTGCACCCAGCTAGTTCAGGCCTTAAATATTAATAATAGCCGATTTTTAATATTTTGGTCTTTCAATACAAGTCTTTGACTTTCTTGGTTAGGGTCACACCAAGGTAGTTTATGTCGGTTGTGGCTATTGTGAAGGATGTTGTTTCCCTAATTAGTTTCTCAGGCCTTTTGTCTTTTGTATACAGGAGAGCTACTGAGGTTTTGTTTTTGTTTTTTTTTTTTTTTTTTTTTGAGTTAATTTTGTATCCAGCCACTTTGCTCAAGGTGTTTATCAGCTGTAAGAGCTCTCTGGTAAAACCTGAACTGATTGGCCAGCTCCCTTAGAGGGGAGCAGCCTTACCAGGCCACAGAGGAAGACAATGTGGCCACTCATGATAAGACCTAATAGACTAGGATCAGAAGGAAGGAAAAGAAGACCTCTCCTATCACTGGACTTGGGGAAGGGCATGCATGGAGAAGGGGGAGGAAGGGAAAGATTGGGAGGGAAGGGGAGTAGGAGCTATAGGGGGGATAAAAAGTGAATAAAGTGTAATTAATAAAAAAATTAAAAAATATTTACTTCAAAAATATTCCCATAAAAAAAAGAAACCTTAAAAATTCCCAGGCTAATTACTGTCTCTTTAAAAGAGACTCTTTAAAAGGCCCTGAAGCAAAAGACAGCCTACTGTGAGCAGATATGTGACTTAACATAACAAAACTGGATGCCACTGAAGTCTAATAAGAGGGTTACACAAGCCTGGCTTCCTTATACTGTGGCTGGCTCAGCTCAGCTCAGAGCAACAACAGCAGCCATGGCTGAAAAGAAAGGAACTGGAGGCAGAGTGGCCTCTAGACAGAGCTTGGCCTCAAACTGCATCCAGATTTATGCTTCAGAGTGGTATAGCTGGGTCTTGAGGAAACACTATTCCTAATGTCTGAGAAAGTGCTAGATTGATTTCCAAAGTGGTTGTACAAGTTTACATTCCCACCAGCAGTAGAGGAAGCTTCCCCTTTCTCCACAACCTCTCCAGCATGTGTTGTCACTTGAGTTTTTGACCTTAGCCATTCTGATGGGAGTAAGGTGAAATCTCAGGGTCATTTTGATTTGCATTTCCCTGATGACTAAGGACATTGAGCATTTCTATAAGTTTCGTCTGCCATTTGGTATTCCTCTATTGAGAATTCTGCTTAGCTCTGCACCCCATTTTTAATTGGATTACTTAATCTGTTGCTGTTTACCTGCTCAAATATATAACAAGAACATTTGCTCAACCATGTTTGTAGCAGATTTATTTGTAATACCCAGGAGCTGGAAACAACCGAGTTACCCCTCAATTGAGGAAGGGATACAGAAATTGTGGTACATCTACCCACTGAAATATTGCACAACAATAAAACAAAAGGAAATCATGAAATTTGCAGGTAAGTGGTGGGAATTGGAAAAGATCATCATGAGCGAGGTATCTCAGAAGCAGAAACATGCAAAGGGTATATATTCACTCAAAAGTGAATATTAAACATAAACCTAATAAAATCTGTACATCTAAAAAAATCTAATAAAGAAGGAGGACTCTGGCTAAGATGCTCATTTCCCATTCAGAAAGGCAAAGAGGATGGACATCAGAAGAGGGATAAAACAGGGAACAAGATAGGAGCATTCCACAGAGGGCCTTTGAAAAGCTCTACAGTGCAAGGTATTAAAGCAGATATGGAAACTTACAGCAAACTTTGGTCAGAGTGCAGGGAATATTATGAAATAAGTGGGAGTTACTAAGACCTGGAGAGGACAGGAGCTCCATAAGATAGCTACAGACCCAAAAATTCTGGACAAAGGGGTCTTTTCTGAGACTGATACTCCAGCTAAGGATCATGCATGGAGATGGTCTGGAACCACTGTACAGAGGTAGCCTATGGCAGTTCAGTATCCAAGTGGGCTCCATAGTAATAGGGACAGGGACTGTCTCTGACAGGAATGGATTGACCTGCTCTTTGATTATCTCCCCCTGAGGGGGGAGCAGCCTTACCAGGCCAGAAAGGAAGACACTGCAGCCAGTCCTGATGAGACCTGATAGACTAGCATCAGAGGGAAGAGGAGGAGGACCTCCCTTATAAGTGGACTGGAAGAGGGACAAGGGTGGTGAAGAGGAAGGATGTGATTGGGAGGGGAGGATGGAGGGAGGTATGGGGGGATACAAAGTGAAGGAACTATAATTAATAAAAATAAAAATACTTAAATAATAAAAATGTTAAACATTACTAAATTATTGAGGTATGATATATGCTAACTATATATGCATACACACTTGTTTTGAAACTTCACAGAGAATGTAACCTCATAAATTTGTCAATTTTATATCAACAAGTTTCTTTTATTTCCAAATGTCAATAAACATAATGGAGGAGATTCATGACATACCACTCCCTCACTGAAATTTCATTAGTATCAAATATACCATACATACAGTGGATGGTATATTTGGCATAATCTAGAATCATCTAGAAGATAAGGTTCTGGGCATACTTATGAGATATCTATATGAAGGTTAGGCCCTGGGATTGTCTGAGAGGGATCATCCTGATTATTGGAATTGACCTAGGAAAACCATCATAACTCTGGGCAAGACTGTTCCCAGCATGTGGATATTGACCTCCATAAAATGGGAAAGTGGCCTGAGCTCTAGCATTCTGCACACTCTTAGTCTTAGTTGTGTATGTGATCTGAGAAGCTGCTGCATGCTTCTTCCAGTTTGTCCTCCACACTATACTAGGTTGTATGCTTGAACTGTGTTCCCAAACATACCATGAGCCCAAAAAGTAACATAATTTCCTGAGTTGCTTTTTTCAGTGTAGTTTATCACAACAAAAAGAGAGATTAAAGCCCATCCCTATGAACCTGAAAGTGGTGTTTTCACTAATGTGGTTCTTCAGGAAATGGAAGCTTGCCATCTCTCCAGGCAAGATAGAGAGGAAGATAGGATTCTGCATCGTTATGACATCCCCACTGATCCCTGAACTAAGAAGAGAGGAGGGTAAGATTACATACAAACACTGACTTGTTCCCATGATTTTCTCTTACTAGTTGTATCAAATGCAGCTATGTTCATGTGTAACTAATTTCCTTTCTATCTTAGTTTCAAAGAAGCATTGCTTTACAACTCACAAGTAGCCTTTAGGAATCATTTACACATCCACCTCTTCCCACTGTCCTTCTCTTCCTGAGTCAGAGGCTTCAGCAGCACGTAGGTCTTTATTTTTTCATGGATTTCCCTCATTCTCCAACATGTCTATTTACTCAGAGGCCATTGTTGGAGAGAGATTTGTCTAATTGTCTAATTGTTCAATTCCCAGCAGACATGGTAGGTGACATCCATAACTCTGGCACCAGATACATACATCGTGTACAGATATGCATCTGGCCAAAATAGTCACAGACATAAAAATGTTATAAAGAAGAACCTCACGTCATCTCTATTTGTCTACCAGGATGCTGTCCACAGCTGTTGAACCTGAAGGGTCACTAATGTGTTTCTCCTTAGTACATCTAGAGACAGGTGTCAAAGAACACTCAGCTCTGACAGGATGCTTTGAGTTCTCTAACCTCATCCTCCCCTATTGACTCAGAGAATCTGTGCAGGCTCTCCTGAGAGAAGCAGTACCTGTGGGCTCTAGGAGCATAAAGCAGAACAATTTTTTATATAATTTATATATTTTAATATTAATCACAGGTTATTTACTTTGTATCCAGCGGTAGCCCTCTCCCTCAATCCCCCCAATCCCACCCTCCCTCTCTCATCCCCTCCCTACCCCTTTCCAAGTCCACTAATAGGGGAGGACCTCCTCCCCTTCCATCTGACCCTAGCTTATCAAGTCTCTCCAGGACTGGCTGCAATGTCCTCTTTTGTGGCCTAGCAAGGCTGATTCTCCCTTGGTCGGGGTGTAGGGGTGTTGAAGAGCTACCCATTGAATTCATGTCAGAAATTCCCTGTTCCCCTTACCAGAGAACCCACTTGGATACAGAGCTACCATGGGCTACATCTGAACAGGGGTTCTAGGTTATATCCATACCTAGTCCTTGGCTGGAGAAACAGTCTCATAGAAGACCCCTGTGCCCTGATATATTTGGTCCTTGTGGAGCTTTTGTTCTTTCCATGTCTTACTAACTCCCCCTTCTTTCATATGATTCCCTGCACTCTGCTGAAAGTTTGGTTATGAGTCTTAATATCTGCTTTGATATACGCTAAGGAGAGTCTTTCAGCGGCTCTCTTCGGTAGGCTTCTATCCAGTTACTTGTTTTCTCCTACATCCAATGTCCATCCCAATTGTCTTTCTAAGTGACAATTAGTCATCTTACTCAGGGTCCTCTTTCTTGTTCATCTTCTTTAGGTGTATAGATTTCAGTATATTTATCCTATCTTATAGATCTATATAAGTAAGTATATACGATGTGTGTCTTTCTGCTTTTGGAATGCCTCACTCAGGATGATCATTTCTAGGTCCCACCATTTGCCTGCAAATTTCATGATTTCCTTGTTTTTAATTGCTGAGTAGTATTCCATTGTGTAAAAGTACCACAATTTCTGTATCCATTCCTCAACTGAGGGACAGTTGGGTTGTTTCCAGGTTCTGTCTGGAAATAAAGACAGAACAAATAAAGTTGCTACAAACATGGTTGAGCAAATGTCCTAGTTGTGTACTTGAGCATCTTTTGGATATATGCCTAAGAGTGGTATAGCTGGATCTTGAGGAATCACTATGCAGAACAGTTTTTGTCTATGGCTGTCACTCTGTATAGTGACCTCCTAATCCTGGAATGCAGGAATAAACTTTTGTATCCTCGGTACCACGCTGCTGATTTTAACTAAGAATATTATGTCAATTTTTTATCTGGGTTACTGATACTGTGGGGTAGATATAGCCATGCATTCAGAGAATAAAAGATTCTAAATGCTGGAACAGAAAAGCTGAGTTCAGCCTTGTACTGTCTCAAGATAATTTGCATCTGAGACTGATATTCCCTGGTTCTCCATCCACAGTGGTGTCCATGAAAGAGGGTGCTGTGTTCCAGGAGCTGAAGGACATCAACTTCAGAATTCCTGATTACAAGGGTGAAATCATATTGATCAGTATTTTGTTAAGATAACAGGTTTATAGTCCATTTCTAATCAGTAGCAATAGAATCTAATCCACCAGGACATACTCTGAAAACTTGATAAGTAACTAAGGACTGTTGGGCCTTTTATATTATGTATAATATAATTTGAAACTTTTATCTCTTTAGACTGCATACTCTCCCCTGGCATACTGTGAGAAGCCCATGGAATCTTCGGATATGTAAGATCCCTGTCTCCATTTTTCCAATCTGATAGAACAGCTGTTAAACTCATGAGAGCAGAGTCTGAGTTCACTGCTGCTGTCACAAGGAGAAGTGTAAAGCTTTGTGAAGATCAAAGGCATATGACAACTTGGTAGATACTGAAGCAGAGCTCCTTGTCTGTCACAGTCTAGACCCTGAGATTAGGAACTTCCTGTCTCTGCATACAGTCTACCTCTCTCATAGGATCTTGTGTTAGCGATTTACAGAGGAGATATGCATGTGCCTATCAGAAATTATTTAAAGTTTTATACCTGAGAAGTAGATGTATAAAATTATATATTTAATTCAAAATAGAAGGAAATGCATATTGGATAAATGATTATTTATTTTCCAATAATAATTGTGGTGAAACATTAAAATATTATTTTTCAATAATATTGTGGTGAAACATTAACATAAGATAAATAATTTGTGTGGGGTAGATAATGCCATGAGCTGCATTGTAACCAGGTGATTAATGATACAGGTTTTTGAGAGACTGCCTCCAAGTATAGATTAGATTGGCCCAGAAATTGGTATGTTTCCGAGGCTGGACTCAAAATCATTAGTCTCCTGCTTTTGTCTCTTCAGTTCTGGGAGGTGGATCTCCACTCCCTGCCATGATATTTGATTTATTTTTTTTCTTTTATATTTTACACATAATTCTGGCTTTACAATTTACTTCTTAAATATATTTTCAGAGTTCCATAATATGAAGTCCTGGCAGACTCTGTGATTTCTCTTATCGCTATTGATTTTTTATACCTATACAAACTTTTCTTTTTCACCATTTATATAGTAGCAATTGCTGATGCAGTGTTCTATTGGTTTCTATAAAATTATTATTTAGATTAGGGCGGCTGTGTCCCCTTCTAGAGAGACCCACTGTTCAGGAAGTCAAATCTTAAGCCAGTTTCAACACAGCTAATTTCTAAATTACAGAAGCATTTTTATTTCCTGAATAAAAACTCATGGCAGTGTTGGTCTATAGCAATGACTTCATGAAAAATCTATTTTTTTCCTTTTTCATATCTCCAGATTTAGAGCCCCTCTTTCATTTTTCTAAAGTTGTGGGAAGATACTTGTTAGTTTTTGCTGGATTTCCTTTCCTTTGAGATTCAAGTTCCTCTGATCTCAGTCTTAAATTAATTTCCACCAGGATATCCACAAAGTTAATTCTGGGTAGCTCTACACAACTTAGTCCCCTAGTTTATCTAAGAAACCAGAGGTCAAATGTCTAAGGCCCTACTCTCTGTCTTCAGTATAATAATGGCTTTGGAGATGAGTAGTATTAAGCACATTTAGCCTCAATTCTCTTTCTTCCTTTCATTTTTTTCTTCTGTTTTCTTCTTTCTTTTATGTCATGTTTTCTTACTATGTTTCTGTTGTTGTTGTTGTGATTTTTTTAACATCTACTCTCATTTTCCAAAAACTGTCAATCTGAGATACCTCTACTAATGTTTTTACAAAAGTCAATTGATTTAAATGTCTTGGATTTTAAATTAACCCATATCTGCCGTTAGAGCACCTAGTACTTTTCTGTTTAAGAGCTGTAAGTCAATCTTTTTCAGTGATTGCTCATGCTTCCCCTAATACTATTTTTGACTGTTGCTTGACACCAGCTACACTCACAAGCACTGTAGAGGCATTTGCTTTTGTATTTGCTGACTGCTTTGCATAGGTCCCTACAACCCAGCCCAGCTGCTGAGAATTTATAAACCAGGCCTTTGCAGTGAGAACTGAACTGCATCAGACAGCAGGGGAGCAAGATGAAGTCACAGACCCAAGTCCTCATATCCCTGCTGCTTTGGGTGTCTGGTGAGAAACTCAAAACATTATAATCTTTGCAGAGTTACTTCTTTGTAGACAAAAAACTTATGAGTATGCCATGCTCAGTATTTCTTACATAATAAAACTTTGACAAGATGATAGTAAAAAATATGTTAAATGACAAATTTCACCTGTTTTACAATCTGTGTTTGTGTCTATATTCATGTTCATTGTGTGTTCCTGATTGCAGGTGCCTGTGCAGACATTGTGATGACTCAGTCTCCATCCTCCCTGGCTGTGTCAGAGGGAGAGAAGGTCTCCGTCAGCTGCAGGTCCAGTCAGAGTCTTTATTACATTGGCAACCAAAAGAACTTATTGTCCTGGTACCAGCAGAAACCAGGGAAATCACCTAAGCTGCTGATCTACTGGGCATCCATTCGGCACACTGGGGTCCCCGATCGCTTCACAGGCAGTGGATCTGGGACAGATTACACTCTCAGCATCAGCAGTGTGCAGGCTGAAGACCTGGCAGTTTATTACTGTCAGCAGGGTATTAGTGCACCTCCCACAGTGTTTCAGCCTCCAACAGAAACCTCCTTGAGAGTCTCACCAGTTGCCTGCACCACACACAGCCCTGGCCCTGCACACTTCCCCTTCTGTGTGATAGCAGGTGTGACTGAAAACATGATGAGAAGGTTTGCAGAGCCCTATATTAAATTATGGGTTCAATGATTCTTTTGCTGTATTCTTTCAAATTTTTGTATTAATTACAGTTTATTCACTTTGTATCTCAGCTGTAGCTCCCTGCCCTTCCAATCCCACCCTTCCTCCCTCTTCTTCTCCTATGCCCCTTTCCCAGTACAATGATAGGGGAGGTTCTCCTCCCCTTCCATCTGACCCTAATCTATCAGGTCTCATCAGGACTGGCTTCTTTGTCTTCCTCTGTGAATTTTTAAGGCGCTCCTCCCTCAGGTGGAGGTGAACAAAGAGCCAACCCATAACCTTTATATGAAAATGCAAAAAAGAACTCAGTATTATCTTTGTGTTCCTTCTCTAACACAGCACTACAAACTCTGCTACTTCAATGTAAGGGATTTTTCAATTTACAGTATTGGAGTTCTGATACCCAACATAGCAATGGTGATGGAAAACTTGATTTCAATTTGGAGGCTCTAGGAAAGGGTATGTTCTTGGTTTTTCTAGATTATATAGTATGTCCCTACCTTCCTTTCTTTCTTCCTTACCTCCTTTCTTCTTTCCAACCTTCCTTCGTGGTGCCCATATCTGCTGCTCTTTCTTTTACTTTCCATAAACCCTTTAAATTTTTATTACACCTTAGTTTTTTACGTTTGTCTGCTTGCATGTGAGTGTGCATTAGTGTGTCTGTGTGTGCATATTTATAAGTGCACATGTGACATGGCGTATTTGTGGAGGTCAGAGAACAATTTAGACCTGACTCTTTTTTTCCATTTTGTTTCTGGGGTTCAAACTCAGGTTTGAAAGTTTCTTTGCCATATGAATTATCTTGCTGTCCCCTAAAGTCTTTTATGGGTGTTAATTCATTGACCACAATTTCATGAAAGCCATGTCTTTCCAATATAACATGTATTTTGACCATATGCACTAACCTTCAATTTTGCTTTCCCTTTCCTGCTATTTCTTTTTTTTTCTGTCAGGAGGCATTCAGGAAAGGGATTCAGGAAACATCTGGGATTTCTGGAAGGCAACATAGGTTTTCTATTTCCCAAGACTACACTAGATGTAAATCTGAGGCAGAGATTGTGCCTCCAGATTTTCTTCCTGTAAATGACACCCCGTTTTTCTGTGCTGCTTTTACTGTATTTCTCAAAACTCTGGCATGATGTGAAAGAGGCTTCACTGCTATCGTTCCTTGCATATTTACCTGTTCTGGTTGAGGAGATCTCCTGGACGATGTTTATGAAGACTTACTGCTGTTGAAATGAATTAATGATTTCATAGTGCCTGATGATGATTTTCTACATTTCCTTTTTTTATTTAAATGATTGAAGTTAACAAGTTAGATAGTTGATAGAAATTTATAGCTACAATGAAAACCTCTGTGAGCCTCTAGATGCGAAGTACATACATCTCACCAGAGAAAGGTTAGGTTTGACACAGATTTATTGTACCAAAGTAAACATTTCTTTGGGTCAGTAGGTCTCATTGTGCATTAGGGCATCTAGAAATTATTGTTTTAAACTTTAGATGAAGTTGTGAATCCAGAGATAGTTAAAGAATCTCTTAATGCATAGAAATGCAAATAACTGTCTGGCCATATAACCTATGGCATGGAAGTTGTTTACACATGACATGAGTTATTATTGCTCTGTACCTACCATGAACATTTTTTTCTGTGTTTGGCTTATTTTTTTTACACTTTTTTTACTTTGTATCCCCCCACAAGCCCCTCTCTCCTTCCCTCGTGATCCCACCTTAGCTCCCCCTTTTTCACCCATGCCCCTCCCCAAGTCCACTAATAGCGGAGGTCCCCCTCTCCTTCCTTCTGATCTTAGTCTCTCACATCTCATCAGCAAAGGCTGCATTGTCATCTTCTGTGACCTGGTAAGGATGCTCCCCACTCTGGGGGAGGTGATCAAAGAGCAGGCCAATCAGTTTATGTCAGAGGTAGTCCCTCTTCCCATTACTATGGAACCTACTAGGACACTAAACTGCCATGGGCTACATCTGTGCAGGGTTCTAGGTTATCTCCATGCATGGTTATTAATTGGAGTATGAGTCTCAGGAAATACCCCTGTGTTCAAATTTTCTGGTACTGTTGCTCTCCTTGTGGAGGTCTTGTCCTCTCCAGTTCTTACTATTTCCCACTTTTTTCATAAGATTCCATGCACTCTGCCCAACAGTTGGCCATAAGTCTCAGCATCTGCTTTGATAGTCTGCAGGACAGAGCCTTTCAGAGGCCCTCTATAGCAGGTTCCTAAATTGTTTCCTGTTTTCTTCTTCTTCTGATATCCATCCACTTTGCCTTTTGGGATGGGAATTGAGCATGTTAGTCATGGTCCTCACTCTTGATTTGTTTCTTTATATGTACACATTTTAGTAGGTTTATTATATGACTATATGAGTGATTATATACTGTGTGTGTCTTTCTGTTTCTGGGACAGCTCACTCAGGATGATCCTTTCCAGGTCCCACCATTTACCTGAATATTACATGATTTCCTTGTTTTTCCTTGCTTAATAATATTCTGTTGTGTAGATGTACCACAGTTTCTGCATCCATTCTTCAGTTGAGGGGCATCTGGGTTATATCAAGCTTCTGGCTATTACAAATAAAGCGGCTACAAACATGGTTGAGCAAATATCCTTTACTTGTGTACTTGAACCTCTTTTGGACATATGCCTAGGAGTGGTATAGCTTCTTGAGGAAGCATTATTCCTAGTTGTTTAAAAAAGCACCAGATTGTTTTCCAAAGTGGTTGTACCAGTTTATATTCCCACCAGCAGTGGACTAGGGTTTCCCTTTTCCACAATCCCTCAGCATGTGTTGTCACTTGAGATTTTCATCTTGGCCATTTTGATGAGTGCAAGGTGAAATCTCAGGGTTGTTTTGATTTGCATTTCCCTGATGACTAATGAGGTTGAGCATTTCTTTAAGTGTTTGCCATTCGATATTCCTCTATCGAGAATTCTCTGTTAAGCACTGTTCCTCATTTTTTAAGTGGATTTAAGTACTTGCTTTGTTGCTTTTTAGCTTCTTTAGTTCTTTATATACACTGGATATTATCCCTCTGTCAGATAAAGGGTTGGTGAAAATTCTTTCCCAATCTGTAGGCAGTCATTTTGTTTTGATGACAGTGTCCTTTGCTTTACAGAAGCTTTTCAGTTTCATGAGGTCCCATTTATTGATTGTTGCTCTTAGAGCCTATGCTGCTGGTGTTCTATTCAGGAAGTTGTTTCCTGTACCAATGAGTTCTAGGGTCTTTCCCATATTTTCTTCTAACCAATTTAATGTGTCTGGTTTTATGTTGAGGTCTTAGATCAACTTGGACTTTAGTTTTGTACACGGTGATAAATATGGATCTATTTGCATTTTTCTACATGTAGACATCCAGTTAGACAAGCATCATTTGTTGAAGATACTATCTTTTTTCCATTTTATGGTTTTGCCATGTTTATCAAAGATGTTTTGCCCATTTTTGTGTGGGTTTATTTCAGGGTCTTCTGTTTGGTTCCATTGATCCAAAATTGTGTTTCTGTGCCAGTAACATGCAGTTTTTATAACTGTTGCTCTATAGTACAGCTTAAGATCAGGGATGGAGATACCTCCAGAAGATCTTTTATTGTAGAGGATTGTTTTAGCAATTCTCGGACTTGTTATTCCTATATGAAGTTAAGAATTTTTCTTTCCAGGTCTGTAAAGAATTGTGTTGGTAATTTGATGGGAATTGCATTGAATCTGTAGATTGCTTTTTGTAAGATGGCCATCTTTACTATGTTAATACTGGTAAGCCATGCTGTGGGAGATATTTCTATCTTCTGATATCTCCTAATTCTTTCTTCAGAGACTTGAAATTTTTTTCATTGCTTGTTTATGTTTCCAACAAGGTACTTTATGTCTTTTGTGACTATTGTGAAGGGTGTTGGTTCTCTAATTTCTTTCTCAGCCCTTTTGTCTTTTGTATACAGGAAGGCTACTTATTTTTTTGGGGGGGGGTTAATTTGGTATCCGGCCACATTGTTGAAGGTATTTATCAGCTGTAGTATTTCTCTGGTAGAATTTTTAGGGTCACTCAGGTATTCTATCATATCATCAGCAAATAGTGATACTTTGACTTCTTTTTTCTGATTTGTATCACCTTGATCTCCTTCAACTGTCTTATTGGTCTAGCAAGGACTTCCAGAACTATGTTGAACAGATATGGAGAGAGTGGGCAGCCTTGCCTTGTCCCTGATTTCAGTGGGATTGATTTAAGTTTCTCTCTGTTTAGTTGATGTTGGCTATAGGACTGCTGTATATTGACCTTTACTATGTTTAGATATGTGTCTTGTATCCCTGATCTCTCCAATACTTTAAACATGAATGAATGTTGGATTTTGTCAAATGCTTTTACAGCATCTAAGGAGATTAGCATGTGATCTTTTTCTTTCAGTTTCTTTTTTTTTTTCAATGCAGTTTATTCAGGAACCTTGAACAATCCTTGGACCCTGGGGAAAGCCAGCCCACAGCTTAGATAGCCTCTGGTTAGCCAACCCAGACGTGCCATGTGGGCAATGCAGATAGGTCCACAAACATGGAAGCAAGCCAGATCCTCAGCCTTAGCCAAATGTGGAATTGTTCGTGACAGAGAGCACTCACCATCGGGAAGGTGGAAGGCGGAAACCAGCTCCATATTTAAGGCATAGCATTCCGCATCTCTCTACAGTTCCCCCTTTTTGTTTTAGACGCATCAGGCAAGAGTAGAGGTCTGATCTCTGATATTAGAAATAAATTGGGACATTGTATCGATGTTCATTTAGGTGTCATCCACCCAAAGAGCATCAGACCCGTCCGATACCTTTTTCTCAGAGGCGGGACCTGGGGCATCAACCCGTATGCAACCAGACATGCTCTTCTCTGGGTCCAAAGCGGCTGACCCTGAGTGCAGTGCTTAGCCTCGCATCCTGAGCATAACATTTTAGCTTTTTATGGTAGCCAACCATGCTTGGGGAGAATGTCCTGCTTCAATGGCTGTAAAGGCCTGAATGATCATGGCTGCATCACACTGTTGTGAGACTCTAATCTTGCATATATAGCACAGGCAAACCAAGGAGACCAACACCAGAAGGCCTGCTAACGCTCCCATGCCCGCCCATTCCTTCAGATGATTCATGGCTGCAGCAATCCATGATGATAATCCTGTGGCTAGTCCTGTGTCCACTCTGGTAGAATTTATTGTGACAATGGCCACACTCAGCTGCTCCATCGTAGTATCGAATTCTCCAGTCCAATTACCTAAAATATAGCTCGACAATTGTTTAGTCAGATTTGCAGCACAGGAAAAATTCTCATGTTATATGCTAGTGACTCAAAGTCCAGCATATTTTCATTGACAGCCAAGTTGAGCGATTTGCCATAGGGTATCAATTTGCTCCTGCACGAGGTCAATCCTCTGATTGAACACCATCAAGCTTCCTTTTAGTTGAGCATTAATTCCTTTATGTACAACTAAGGCATGAGCTACATTGGCTAAATGATTGTTCAGGGTCTGAGCAGTCTGCCCAGTATGACTCATGGCTAATGCCCCGGTGGTAGCTCCAACAGCCACCAATGAGATGGTAGTAACAATGGTGGCTGTAGTTCCAAGATCCCTTTTCTGTCTGAAGAGAGTCATAGCATGAGGGGCATCAACAGGCACAGGCACGCAGTGAGGCATGCGAGTAACCAGGGCATACCTAAATTTACTAGCATTCCAGCATTGGGCAAAAAAAGCAAGTATCATTACCACAATTACTTGGCTCTATCTGGCTAATAATGAATAAAAATGGGGGATATAGACAAACAGGTGTGGGCTTATAGGAAATATTATGAGAAGCCTTAACCCCCTCATTGGAACATCCTGCATCAGTTCTAGAACTAGCAGTGATGGTGTCCAAGGTCTGAGTAGGTTCAGGAGGCCATTGCCCCCAGGGGCGAGATGTGCTCCATGCCAATTGACTAACTCCATGTTTTCCTCCACTTTTGAAAGTCATTTAAGGTTCTTAAATTATTTTTTTTCCTTTTTTTTAAAATTTTTCATCAATTACACTTTATTCATTCTGCATCCCCCTATAAGCCCCTCCCTCCTCCCTTCCCAATCCCACACTCCCTCCTCCCTCTGCTTGCATGCCACTCCCCAAGTCCACTAATAGGGGAGGTTCTCCTCTCCTTTCTGATCTTAGTCTGTCAGTTCACATCAAAAGTGGCTGTATTGTCCTCTACTATGGACTGGTAAGGCTGCTCCCCCCCAGAGGGAGGTGATCAAAGAGCAGGCCAATCAGATTATGTCCGAGGCAGTCCCTCTTCACATTACTACGTAACCCAATTGGACTCTGAACTGCCCTGGGCTACATCTGTGCAGGGGTTCTGGGTTATCTCCATGAATAGTCCTTGGTTGGAGTATGAGTCTCTGGGAAGTTCCCTGTGTTCAAATTTTCTTGTTCTCTTGCTCTCCTTGTGGAGACCCTGTCCTCTCCAGCCCTTACTATTTCCCAGTTCTTACCTAAAATTCCATTCACTCTGCCCAACAGTTGCCCATCAGGCTCAGCATCTGCTTTGATAGTCTGAAGGGCAGAGGCTTTCAGAGGCCCTCTGTGGTAGGTTCCTACGTTGTTTCCTGTTTTCTTCTTCTTCTGATGTCCATCCTCTTTGCCTTTTCGGATGGGGATTGGACATTTTAGTTAGGGTCCTCTCTCTTGCTTAGTTTCTTTAGATGCACAGGTTTTAGTGGGTTTGTCCTATGTTGTATGTCTATATGAGTGAGTATATACCATGTGTGTCTTTTTGCTTCTGGGACAACTCACTCAGGATGATCCTTTCCAGATCCCACCATTTACCTGCGAATTTCATGATTTCCTTATTTTTCATTGCTGAGTAATATTCCATTGTGTAGATGTACCACAATTTCTGCATCCATTCTTCAGTTGAGGGGCATCTGCGTTGTTTCCAGCTTCTGGCTATTACAAATAAAGCTGCTACAAACATGGTTGAGCAAATTTCCTTTTTGTGTACTTGAGCCTCTTTTGGATATATGCCCAGTAGTGGTATGGCTGGATCTTGAGGAAGCGCTAGCTATTCCTAGTTTTCTGAGAAAGCGCCAGATTGATTTCCAGAGTGGTTGTACAAGTTTACATTCCCACCAGGAGTGGAGAAGGGTTCCCCTTTCTCCACAACCTCTTCAGCATGTGTTGTCACTTGAGTTTTTGATCTTGGCCATTCTCATGGGTGTAAGGTGAAATCTCAGGGTTGTTTTGATTTGCATTTCCCTAATGGCTAGTGAGGTTGAGCATTTCTTTAAGTGCTTCTCTGCCATTCGGTATTCCTCTACAGAGAATTCTCTGTTTAGCTCTGTTCCCCATTTTTTAAGTGGATTACTTGGTTTGCTGCTTTTCAGCTTCTTTAGTTCTTTATATATACTTGATATGAGTCCTCTGTCAGATAAAGGGTTGGTGAAGATTCTTTCCCAATCTGTAGGTGGTCGCTTTGTTTTGATGACGGTGTCCTTTGCTTTACAGAAGCTTTTCAGTTTCATGAGGTCCCATTTATTGACTGTTGCTCTTAGAGCCTGTGCTGTTGGAGTTCTGTTCAGGAAGTTTTCCCCTGTACCAATGAGTTCTAGGGTATTTCCCACTTTTTTTTCAAGCCGATTTAATGTGTCTGGTTTTATGTTGAGGTCTTTGATCCACTTGGACTTCAGTTTTGTGCAGGGTGACAAGTATGGATCTATTTTCATTTTCCTACATGTAGACATCCAGTTAGACCAGCACCATTTGTTGAAGATGCTATCTTTTTTCCATTGTATGGTTTTGGCGTCTTTGTCAAAGATCAGATGTCCATAAGTGTGTTGATTTATTTCTGGGTCCTCTGTTTGGTTCCATTGATCCACCATTCTGTTTCTATGCCAGTACCATGCAGTTTTTAAAACTGTTGCTCTATAGTACAATTTAAGATCGGGGATGGAGATACCTCCGGAAGATCTTTTATTGTAGAGGATTGTTTTAGCAATTCTGGGTTTCTTGTTATTCCAGATGAAGTTGAGAATTTTTCTTTCCAGGTCTGTAAAGAATTGTGTTGGTAATTTGATGGGAATTGCATTGAATCTGTAGATTGCTTTTGGTAAGATGGCCATTTTTACTATGTTAATCTTGCCAAGCCATGAGCATGGGAGATCTTTCCATCTTCTCATATCTTCTTCTAATTCTTTCTTCAGAGATTTGAAATTTTTTTTCATACAAGTCTTTGACTTCCTTGGTTAGGGTTACTCCAAGGTACCTTATGTCATTTGTGGCTATTGTGAAGGGTGTTGTTTCCCTAATTTCTTTCTCAGCCCTTTTGTCTTTTGTATAGAGGAGGGCTACCGATTTTTTTTGAGTTAATTTTGTATCCGGCCACTTTGCTGAAGGTGTTTATCAGCTGTAGGAATTCCCTGGTAGAGTTTTTGGGGTCACTCACATATACTATCATATCATCTGCAAATAGTGATAATTTGACTTCTTCCTTTCCAATTTGTATCCCCTTGATCTCCTTCAACTGTCTTATTGCTCTAGCAAGGACTTCCAGCACTATGTTGAAGAGATATGGAGAGAGTGGGCAGCCTTGTCTTGTCCCTGATTTCAGTGGGATTGTTTTAAGTTTCTCTCCGTTCAGTTTGATGTTGGCTATAGGCTTGCTGTATATCGCCTTTACTATGTTTAGATATGTGCCTTGTATCCCTGATCTCTCCAATACTTTGAACATGAATGGATGTTGGATTTTGTCAAATGCTTTTTCAGCATCTAGGAAGATTATCATGTAATTTTTTTCTTTCATTTTGTTAATATGGTGGATCACATTGATGGTTTTCCGTATATTGAACCACCCCTGCATAACTGGGATAAAGCCTACTTGGTCATAGTGGATAATATCTTTGATGTGTTCTTAGATTCGGTTTGCAAGTATTTTATTAAGTATTTTTGCATCAATGTTCATAAGGGAGTTTGGCCGGAAATTCTCTTTCTTTGTTGAGTGTTTGTGAGGTTTAGGTACCAAGGTGACTGTGGCTTCAAAGAATGAGTTTGGTAGTGATCCTTCTGTTTCTGTTTTGTGGAATAGTTTGAAGAGAATTGGAGTTAGCTCTTCTTTGAAGGTCTGGTAGAATTCTGCACTGAAACCATCTGGTCCTGGGCTTTTTTGGATTGGAGAATTTCAATGACCCCTTCTATTTCCTTAGGGGATATAGGATTATTTAATTGATTTACCTGGTCTTGATTCAGCTTTGGTAAGTGGAATTGATCAAGAAAATTGTCCATTTCATTTAGATTTCAAATTTTGTGGCATACAGACTTTTGAAGTAAGTCCTAATGATTGTTTGGATTTCCTCAGTGTCTGTTTTTATGTCCCCCTTTTCATTTCTGATTTTGTTGATTTGAATGGTGTCCCTCTGCATTTTAGTTAGCTTGGCTAAGGGTTTGTCTATCTTGTTGATTTTCTGAAAGAATCAGCTCTTGGTTTCATTGATTCTTTGAATTGTTTTATTTGTTTCTAATGGATTGATTTCAGCCCTTGGTTGACTATTTCCAGCTGTCTACTCCTTTTTGGTGTATCAGCTTCTTTTTTTTTTTTTTTCTAGGGTTCTTAGGTGAGCCATTAAGTTGCTTGAATGCGCTGTCTCGAATTTCTTCTTGAAGGCACTTAGTGCTATGAACTTTCCTCTTAGCACTGCTTTCTTTATGTCCCACAAGTTTGGGTATGTGCTGCCTTCATTTTCATTGAATTCTGGGAAGTCTTTAATTTCTTTCTTTATTTTTTCCCTGATCCAGCTGTTATTTAGTAGCAAGTTGTTTAGATTCCATGTGTGTATTGGCTTTTTGCTTTTTCTTTTGTTGTTGAGGTCCAGCTTTATTCCATGAGGTGCTTAGAAGAAGGCAATTTTTTTGTGTTTCTTTATAAGATTCTGTAAATATCTGTTAGGTCCATTTGATTCATGACCTCTGTTACATACATTGTTTCTTTGTTTAATTTCTGTTTTGTTGATTTGCCCTTTGTTGACAGTGGGGTGTTGAAGTCTCCCACTCTTAATGTGTGGGGCTCTGTGTGTGCTTTAAGTTTTATCACTGCTTCTTTTACAAATGTGGGTGCCCTTGTATTTGAGACATAGATGTTCAGGATTGTGATGTCTTCCTGGTGGAATTTTCCCTTGATGAGTATGAACTGTCCTTTCCCATTTCTTTTGATTAGTTTTGGTTGAAAGTTTATTTTATCAGATACTAGAATGGCTACTCCTGCTTGCTTCTTAGGTCCATTTGCTTGGAAAGCCATCTGCCTGCCCTTTACCCTCAGGTAATGTCTATCTTTGTGACTTAGGTGTGTTTCTTGTATGCAACAGATTGCTGGGTTTTGTTTATGCATCCATTCTGTTAGTCTGTGTCTTTTTATTGGAGAGTTGAGTCCATTGATGTGGAGAGTGATTAATGACCAGTGGCTGTTAGATCCTTTGATTTTTACATTGGGTGCGGTCATAAGGTTGTGTGCTTGGTTACTTTTTGTTTTACTGTAGTGAGGTTAATTATTTCCTGTGTTTTCTTGAAAGTAGCTAGTTTTCTTGGGTTGTATTTTTCCTTCTAGTGTCTTCTGTAACACCGGATTTGTGTGTACGTATTGTTGAAATTTGTATTTGTCATTGAATATCTTTTCTCCCTCTATGAGGACTGAGAGTTTTGCTGGGTATAGTAGCCTGGGCTGACATCTGTATTCTCTTAGGGCCTGCATGATATTCCTCCAGGCCCTTCTGGCTTTCATAGTCTCTTTTGAGAAGTCAGGTTTGATTCTGATGGGTTTGCCATTATTTGTTACTTGGCCTTTTCCCCTTGCAGCTTTTAGTATTTTTTCTTTTCACTGTATACTTACTGTTTTGATTATTATGTGGCAGGAGGATTTTCTTTTCTAATCTAATTTAATGGGTGTTCTGTAGGCCTCTTGTATTCCTATTGTCCTCTTTTATTCTTGTATTTTCTGGGCCTTGGAGGAGGAAATCTTCTTTTTCCTCTATTCCCATTAGTCTTAAGTTTTGTCTTGTTATGTTGTCTTTAATTTCCTGGATGATCTGTGTCAGGAATTTTTTAGATTTAACATTTTCTTTGACAGATACATCGATTTCTTCCATTGTATCTTCCACAACTGAGATTCTTTCTTCCATCTCTTGTAGTCTATTGGTTATGCTTACCTCCATAGTTCCTAGTTCCTGTTTTCTTCCCTAAGTTCTTTCTCTCCACAATTTCCCCCATTTCTGTTTTCTTTAATTTTTCCAATTCTATCTTCAGATCCTGAGCTATTTTGTTGCTTTCCTTCACCTGTCTGACTGTATTTTCCTGTTTTTCCTTCAGTTCCTTCAGCTGTTTGTTTGAACAATCCTCTGTTTCGTTTATTTTTTTCAGTGATTTAAGTATTTCCTCTCTAAAGGCCACAAACTATTTGGCTGCAACTTCCTGTATTTCTTTATGGATGGCTGTAATCTGTTTTTCTTTATCTTCTTCTATTTCTTTACGGAGGGCCATAATCTGTTTGTTTTTATCTTCCTCTATTTCTTTATGGAGGACCATAATCTGTTTGAGTTTATCGCCCTCTTGGTCTTTATGCATTTTTTTTGTTTTCTCTGTTATCCTCTTCATGAGCATAGATGTTAGTTCATCTTCTTGAATTTCAGTAATTCAGTGATTCTGGGTGCCTAGGGTTACTTGTCCCTGGTTAACATGGTTCTGGAGATGCCATATTGATCTGTCTTTTGTTGGTTGAGCTTTTATGCTGGCCTCTACCCATTTTATGCTGGCTATCTTAGGTGTTGGGTGGTAGTTTCTGGTGCTTCCTGAAATCCTGTGATGGAGAGAATACCCTTGGCATGAAGATGTTTTTTCCTGAAGGAAGCTGTCTCAGCTTTTTAGGTGTGGTCACTGCATGGCTGGTGTTTATTAGGAGTTACCACAGCTCACCTCAGGTGTACAGACCTGAGTGATAACTGTGGTCCTTGTTAGTCGAGCGGGTTCTCCTCTCACCCACAGATGGCCTGGAGATAGCTGCTTTGCTTCTGGGTTTCTTGCTGTAAATTTAGTGAGCTGTTGCTTAACCTGTGTGTCCTGTGGTTTGCTCAGTTTTGTTAGGGATAACTGGTTGCCACTTAGAGCAGTATCTAGGGGTTGATCTTGGGTATTCCAGGCTTCTGTAGGTCTGATTTTGGGGCTCTGTGCCCAAGTACCCAAGTGATAATCTGTGACAGGTAAGTACTGCTCTCCTGGGAGCAGCAGGCTAGCTGGTGCAAAGCAGGACCCTGGGTTGGGCAGGTCTTTGGTACCTTTTCTAGAGATATCTTGGGTTGACTAAGTCCACCCCTGTTTACTTCCTTCCCTGTTTGGAATTTCTCCTGACAGGGACTCCAAGTGTCTGGTTCCATGGGGTGTATAGTTTTGTCTGTGATGAATAGGTGGAGCACAGCAGGTTTCTGGGCTGGTGGCATGCATGCCTGCTGGTCTGTGGGATCTTTTCCAGGGATATACTGGGTGACCTAATTGGGTCCCTCTTTCCTTCCTTTCCTGTGGGGTTTATACCCAACAGGGACCCCCAGTCTCTGTTGCCCTGGGGCACACAGTTCTGTCTGTGACTGAGAGCTGGACGTAGAGCAAGTCTCTGTGCTAGCAGCGAGAGCCCAGTTCAGTGATGGCGGCTCACACCTGCCATTCTGCCTGACCTTTTCCAGGGAAAGACTGAGTGAACCAAGGCCAGTCCAATTTCCTTCCTTCCCTCTGGGTTTTTCTCCCGTCTGGGACTCCCAGTCTCTGGCATTTTTGTGCCCACTGTTCAACCTGGGAAGGTGATCAGGACATGCAAGCATGTGGCTCTGGTTTGGCGACCTAGTGCCTGTGCGACCTGGGATCTCTTCTGGGTTCTGGTTGCGTTCTGGTGACCTGAGAGTGGACCCGACTGATTCCCACACTGTGGGGGTTTCCTCTCACCTGGGAAATATGATTGCTGTTGTTTTATGGCCCAGAGTTCTGTCTCTTGGTTGCTGTATGGAAAATGTTGTCCTGTTCCTCAGAGGCAATGTTCTCCTGGCACCACCATCTTGCCCCCTACCATGAACATTTTTGAATGTAATATGTTCAAAATGCCATGTAATCCATTATCCTGGTAATTGCTGTGAGGCAATTATTCTTCTAAGGTAAAGACTGTATGTTTAAAGGGCATAAATAGAATTAAATTCATAGAATAAACTTTAAAGCCCAATGGAATTAGTTTAACCAATAATCTGTAAATTTATCAATATATGTAAATATGTATATACATATGTGTGTTGGGCTTGGTAAGCAGGCATCTCTATGACCTTCCCCCATGGGATCTGAGAAGCAGGACATCAGGCATCTGTGAGGCCACTCCATAATTGGCGGGGACATTTGACCACCTGCTCACCACCTGCAACCTAGGACTTCTGCACATGTACTGGGTCACCTTATAAAAGGACTTGCCCCTCTCCTTCTCTCTCTCTCTCTCTCTCTCTCTCTCTCTCTTTCTCTCTCTTTCTCTTTCCTGCCTTACCCAGGGACAGTCGTTGTAACCCTGTCCCTCTTCCCCTAATAAAAACTCCCAAGTGGAAACTGGTAGTAGTGTGATTTATAAACCAGGGTAGACCTTCACCCCACTATCCTAACAATGTATTTGCAAGTAAATGTGTTCATTTGTTTTTGTTGTTGTTGTTGTTGTTTGTTTGTTTTTTTGTTTATATGTTACAGGAATGCATGCCAATTTGTCTGTAAAGAGCTCCTTTTCTGTTTTGTTTACTGATGTGTATATCAATATGTGGAAGACTATATACGTGATCATTGTGCTGATACAATGGAAATGGCCTCAACAGCTGATCAGGAATGAGATTTCCCTGAGGACAGCCTGTATTTGTTGCAGTTTCTATAGAGGAGATGCTAGTTAAGATCAACGCCTTCATCATAGGTTTAATGAAGCCCAAGCCTCTGCCAGCTAGTAGCCATTTGGGCCTAGCTCTTCAAAAACAAACAACTGAAGCAACTGAGCTTGGATTGAGCCAGGTTCCTAGGGAAGAATCCCATGGTAAAAAAAATCCACAGTGTTGAGCCCTGTCTCAAAGACATGGTATGCTCCTCCAGAACCAGTAGGTAGTGATAAATGGTCCAGAATCCCTTCTCGACTCCTGCAGTTAAGTTCCTGGCCTTCAGCATGTTGCTATACAAGGTAGCTTCATTGAAAGATGGGGGGTGAGATTCCTTTTTTATAGTTCTAGTTGTTTCTCCCACCTGGAGCAGTTAACTCCAAAAAGACTTTCCCTTGGCCAAGGCCTTTTTTCCAAGCAGTCAAAAGCTTCATAGCCCAAGCTCTAGCATTTGGAAGTAAACTGAGTGGAAAGGCAGGGGCACTCTGTCTGTTTAATTAGGACAGCCTGCTGTTAAAAAATAGAAGCCCTAATTCCTTGGTTCTGCTGATCTCCTTGTGGAGCTCCTGTACCCTCCAGCTCTTTCTATAGCCCTCTTCTTCTATAAGATTCCCTGCACTCTGCCTGAAGTTTGGCTATGAGTCTCAGCCACTGCTTTAATACCCTGATCAGTAGAGATTTTCAGAGGCCCTCTGTGGAAGGTTCCTGTTCTGATCCATCTTCTTCCACTTCTGATATCTATCCTGTTTGCCCTTCTGAATGAGGAGTAAGCATCTTCCCTAGGATCCTCCTTGTTGTTTAGCTTCTTCAATCCATCATCCAGATGCAGCATTCATTTTATACTCACCCATTTTGCACTCCTTTTTTATTAAGGCATCACGTGGGCCTACAGAGACTGATACCCTAACCAGGGACCATCCATTCATTTAAAGGACCTAGAACCCTGCTCAGATTTAGCCCATAGGCAGCTCATTTTAGAGCAGGTTCCTTAGTAAAAGGAGCAGGAGCTCTTTCTGACATAAATTCAGTGGCTGACTTTTGGGGTGCAGCCTTGCCCCTCCACAGAGGAAGAAGATACAGGCAATCCTGATGAGATCTGATAAGCTAAGGTCAGCTATAATGGAAGAGGACCTCCCATAACAATGGACTAGGGGAGGGGCATGGGAGACACGAAGGAGGGTGGAACTGGGCAGAGAAGAAGAAGAAGGAGGCTACAGCAGGGATACAAAGTGAATAAATTTTTGTATAAAACTAAAAGTAAAAATTTCAAGGAATAAATTTTTTTTAATCTTTTTTTTTCTTTTTATTTATTTATTTATTTATTTATTTTTTATCAGTTACATTTTATTAACTCTGTATCCCAGCCATGTCCTGATCCCTCATTCCCTCCCAGTCCCTCCCTCCCTCCCTCATCTCCATCGTGCCCCTTTCCAAGTCCACTGATAGGGGGGACCTCCTCCCCATTCATCTGATCCTGTTTTATCAGGTATCTTCAGGACTGGCTGCAAAGCCCTCCTCTGTGGCCTAACAGGACTATTCCTCCCTTCGGGGGTGGAGAGGCCAAAGAGCCAGTCATTGAGTTCCTGTTAGAAATAGTCCTTGTTCCCCTCACTTTGGGAAACCAATTGGTTACTGTGCTACCACAGGCTACATCTAAGCGGAAGTTCTAGGTTATATCCATACATGGTCCTTGGTTGAATGTCAGTCTCAGAAAAGACCCTGTGCCCAGGTATATTTGGTCCTTGTGGAGCTCCTATCCTTTCCCCATCCGACTAACTCCCCTTGTTTCTTATGATTCCCTGTACTTTGCCAAAGGTTTGGTCATGACTCTTTGCTTTGAAAACACTGCTAGTTAGAGTCTTTCAGATGCGCTCAGTAGACTCCTGTCATATGTTCAATGCACATCCCATCTGTCTTTCTAAACGAGGATTGATCATCTTACCCCATGTCCGCTCTCTTGATTTTCTTTTTTAGGTGTATAGATTTCATTATGTTTATCATATCTTATAGGTCTATATAAGTGAGTATATACCATGTTTGTCTTTCTCCTTCTGGGATATTTCACTCAGAATGATCTTTTCTAGATCCCACCATTTGCCTGCAAATTTCATGATTTCCTCCTTTTTGATTGCTAAGTAGTATTCCATTGTGTAAAAATACCACAATTTCTGTACCCATTCCTCCGTTGATAGACATCTGGGTTGTTTCCAGGTTCTGGCTATTACAAATAAAGCTGCTATAAACATGGTTGAGCAAGTATCCCTTTTGTGTACTTGAGCAAACTTTGGGTTTATACCTAGCAGTGGTATAGCTGGGTCTTGAGTAAGCACTATTCCTAATTGTCTTAGAAAGTGCCAGATAGATTTCCAGAGTGGTTGTACCAGTTGACATTCCCACCAGCAGTGGAAGAGGGTTCCCCTTTCTCCACAACCTCTCCAGCATGTGTTGTCCCTTGAGTTTTTCATCTTGGCCATTCTGATGGGTGTAAGGTGATATCTCAGGGTCGTTTTGATTTGCATTTCTCTGATGGCTAATGAGGTTGAGCATTTCTTTAAGTGTTTCTCGGCCATTTGATATTCCTCTGTCGAGAATTCTCTGTTTAGCTCTGTTCCCCATTTTTTAATTGGATTACTTGGTTTGCTGCTTTTCAGCTTCTTTAGTTCTTTGTATATACTGGATATTAGTCCTCTTTCAGATAAAGGGCTAGTGAAGATTCTTTCCCAATCTGTAGGCAGTCGTTTTGTTTTGATGACAGTGTCCTTTGCTTTACAGAAACTTTTCATTTTCATGAGGTCCCATTTATTGATTGTTGCTCTTAGAGCCTGTGCTGTTGTCTGTTCTGTTTAGGAAGTTGTCTCCTGTGCCAATGAGTTCTAGGCTGTTCCCCAATTTTTTACCAATTGATTTAGAGTATCTGGTTTTATGTTGAGGTCCTTGATCCACTTTGACTTTAGTTTTGTGCAGGGTGATAAATATGGATCTATTTTCATTTTTCTGCATGTAGATATCCAGTTGATCCAGCACCATTTGTTGAAGATGCTGTCTTTTTTCCATTGAATGGATTTGGCTTCTTTGTCAAATATCGAGTATTCATAGCTGTGTGGGTTTATTTCTGGGTCTTCTATGCGTTTCCATTGATCCTCCTTTCTGTTTCTATGCCAATACCATGCAGTTTTTATTACTGTTGCTCTGTAGTAGAGCTTGAGATCGGGGATGGAGCTACCTCCAGATGATCTGTTGTTGTACAGGATTGTTTTGGAGATTCTGGGTTTTTTGTTTCTCCATATGAAGCTGAGAATCTTTTTTTCAAGGTCTGTAAAGAAGCAAACTACAGATTCAATGCAATTCCCATAAAAGAATTTTTTAAAAAATCAATGAAACCAAGAGCTGGTTCTTTGAGAAAAGATAGACAAACCCTTAGCTCAACTAAGTAAAAGGAAGAGAGACACCATACAAATCAAGAAAATCAGAAATGAAAAAAAGGGACATAACAAAATACACTGAGGAAATTCAAACAATCATTAGGTATTACTCAAAAGCTTGTACATCACAAAATTTGAAAATCTAAATGAAAAGGACAATTTTCTTGATGATTCCACTTGCCAAACCTGAATCAAAACCAGGTAAATAAATTATATAGTGCTATATGCCCTAAGGAAATAGAAGCTGTCATCAAAAGTCTCCCATCCAAAAAGAGTCCAGGGCCAGATGGTTTCAGCACATATGAATTCTACCAGATCTTCAAAGAAGAGTTAATACCAATACTCTTTAAACTATTTCACAAAATGTAACAGAAGGAACATTACTAAACTCATTCTATGAAGCCACAGTCACCTTGATACCTAAATCTCACAAAAACCCAACAAAGAGAATTTCAGGTCATTCTCTCTTATGAACATTGGTACAAAAGTATCCAATGAAATACTTGCAACCGGAATCCAGGAACACATCAAAGATATCATCCACTATGACCAAACAGGCTTTCTCCCAGGTATAAAGGGGTGGTTCAATATACAGAAATCCATCAACATAATCCACCATATAAACAAACAGAAAAAAAAGAAACACATGATAATCTCCCTAGAGGCTTAAAAAGGCATTTTTATAAAATCCAACACTCATTTATGTTTAAAGCTCTAGAGAGATCAGGGATACAAGGCACTTAAATCACTTACCTAAATATAGTAAAGGCAATATACAGCAAGCCTATCGCAACCATCAAAATAAATGGAGAGAAACTTAAATTAATTCCACTGAAATCAGGGACAAAACAAGGCTGCCCACTCTCTCCATACCTCTTCAACATAGTTCTGGAAGTCCTTGCTATAGCAATAAGACAAAGGAGATCAAGGGGATTCAGTTTGGAAAGGAAGAAGACAAAGTATCACTATATGCACACTATATGAAAGTATACCTGAGTGCAGCTCAAAAAATTCTTCAAGGGAATTCCAACAGCTGATAAACACCTTCAGCAAACTGGCTGGATACAAAACAATCTCAAAAAACCAGTAGCCATCCTTACACAAAAGACAAATGGGCTAAGAAAGAAATTAAGGAAACAATACCCTTTGCAATAGCCAAAAAGGACATAAAGTACCTTGGTGTGACTCTAACCAAGCAGGTCAAAGACTTGTATGAGAAAAAAACTTTCAGTCTCTGAAGAAAGAAATAGAAAAAAATAGCAGAAGATGGAACAGTCTCCTATGATCATGGCTTGGAAAGATTAACATAGTAAAAATGGCCATTTTAACAAAAGCAATCTACAGATTCAGTGCAAATCTCATCAAATTACAAACACAATTCTTACAGACATTGAAAGAAAAATTCTCAACTTCATAATGGAATAACAAGAAACTTAGAATCACTAAAAATAATTCCTCTACAATAAAAGATCTTCTGGATGTATCTCCATTCCTGACCTAAAGCTGTACTGTAGAGCAACAGTAATTAAAACTTCATGGTACTGGCATAGAAATAGAATGGAGGATCAATGGACTTGAAGACAGGATCCAGAAATAAAACCCACACTTATGATTTTTGACAAAGATGCCAAAATGATACAATGGAAAAAAAAGATTGAATTGTCAACAAATCATCCTGGTCTAACTGGATGTACACATGTAGAATAATGCAAATAGAACCATGCTTATCACCCTGCACTAAAGTCCTAGGAGATCCAAGATAAAAGCAACATAAAAACAGACACACTAAACCTGAGAGAAGAAAAAGCCTCGAGTTCATTGGCACAGGAGACAACTTCCAGAACAGAACACCAGCAGCACAGACTCTGAGATCAACAAAACAATAAATGGGACTTCATAAAACTGAAAAGCTTCTATAAAAGCAAAGGACACTATCATCAGAACAAAATGACAGCCTACAGGTTTGGAAAGGTTCTTCTCCAATCCTATATCTGACAGAGGGCTAACAACCAGAATATATAAAGAACTTAAGAAATTAAATAGCAACAAAATAAGTAATCCAATTAAAAAATTGGGTACAGAGCTAATCAAAGAATTCTCTGTAAAGGAATATAGAATGACAGAGAAACACTTAAAGATGCTCAAAGTACTTACTCATCATGGGGATGTAAATCAAAATGACCCTGAGATTTCACCTTATACCTCAGAATGGCTAAGAACAAAAACTCAAGTGACAACACATGCTGGAGAGGATGTGGAGTAAGAGGAGCCTTACTCCATTGCTGGTGGGAATGTAAACTTGTACAATCACTTTGGAAATCAATCTGGAGCTTTCTCAGACAATTAGGAATAGTGGTACCTCAAGATCTAGCTATATGACTCCTAGGCATATATCCAAAATATGCTCAAGTACACAACAAGGACATTTGCTTAACCATGTTTATAATTTTTTTTTTGTAATAGCCAGAACCTGGAAACAACCCAGATTCCCTCAGTTGAGGAATGGATACAGAAATTGTACACTTACACAATGGAATACTACCCAGCAATTAGAAGGAAGGAAAGAAGTTATGAAATAGGCAGGGAAATGGAAGGATCTAGAAAGGATCATCCTGAGTTTCCCCAGAAGTAGAAAGACACACATGGTATATACTCACTTATAAGTATGTATTAGTCATATAATATAGGATAATCATACTAAAATCTGTACATGTAAAGAAGCTAATCAGGAAGAGAGACCTTGGGTAAGATTCTGAATCTTCATTCAGAAAGGCAAACTGGACAGATATCAGAAACGGGAGAAAACAGGTAATGAGAAAGGAACCTACCACAGAGGGCCTCTGAAAGACTCTACCCAGAAGGTTATCAAAATATATGCTGAGACTCATCCAAATTTGAGCAGATGGAATCTTATGAAAGAAGGGGTAGATAGAAAGACCTGGAGGGGACAGGAGCTCCACAAGGAGAGCAACAAAATAAAAATTCTGGGCACAAGGGTCTTTTGTGAGATTGATACTCCAAACAAGGGCCATGCATGGAGATATCCTTGAACCCCTGCACAGATGTAGTCCATGGCAGTTCAGTGTCTAAGTGGGTTCCCTAGTAATGGAAATAGGGACTGTCTCTGACATGAACTCACGGGCTGGCTCTTTGATCACTTCCACCTGAGGGCCAAGTAGCCTTACCAGTCCACAGAGGAAGGCAATGAAGACAGTCCTGACTAGACCTGATAGACAAGAATCAGATGGAAGGGGAGGAGAAACTCCCCTTTCATTGGACTGGGGGAGAGGAAGAGGGGTTGAGGGTGAGATTGGGAAGGGATGGAAGAGGTGGCTACAGCTGGGAAACAAAGTGAATAAACTGAAATTAATAAAAATATAATTAAATTTATAATAGACAAATAAAACTCATGGCAGAGTTGGTGTATAGAAAAGAGTTCATGAAAAATTATTTTTTCTGATTTCATTTCTCCAGATTTAGACTCCTCTTTCAATTTCCTGAAGTTGTGGGGAGGATGCATGTTAGTTTTTGCTGGGTTTCCTTTGCTTTGAGATTAAAGTTCTTCTGATATCAGTCTTAAGTTAAAGTCTGCCATGATAACCAGAGTGAATTCTTGGCTGCTCTTTGAATCTTAGTTTGTTGTTTATTTAAGAAACGATAGCGCAAATGTCTGAAGCCTTGTTCTCTGCCTTCAGGATAACAGTGGCTTTTAAATATGTAATATCGAACACATTTAGCCTCAATTCTCTTTTTTCCCCTCCACTCGTTCTTTCTTTTATGGCCTGCTTTCTTACTCTGTTTCTTTTGTTGTGTTGTGATGTGTTTGAACATATCTTATCATTCCCTAAGAGTGTCAATCTGCTATAGCTCTACCTGTGTTTCTACAGAAGTCAATTGATTTAAATATGTCTTGGATTTTAACCCAGGTCTGATATTAGAGCACCCAATAATTTCCTGTTTGAGAGCTGTAGGGCAATCTTTTTCAGTGTTTGGACACATTCCCCGTAATAGTATTTTTGACTCTTGATTGACACCAGCTACACACACAGACACTGCACAGGCATTTGCTTTTGTATTTGCTGACTGCTTTGCATAGGCTCCTACAGCTCAGCCCAGATGCTGAGAATATATAAACCAGCCTCTGCAGTGAGAACTAAACTGCATCAGACAGCAGGGGGATCAAGATGAAGTCACAGACCCAGGTTTTCATATCCCTGCTGCTTTGGGTGTCTGGTGAGAAACTCAAAACTTTATAATCTTTGCAGAGTCACTTCATTTTAGATAAAAAAAAGACTGTACTAGACTCATTATTTCTTACATAATAATACTTTGACAACATGATAGTACAAAGATGTTAAATGGCAAATTTCAACTGGTTTTACAGTCTGTGTTTGTGTCTATATGCATGTTTATTGTGTAACACTGATTGTAGGTGCCTGTGCAGACATTGTGATAACTCAGTATCCATTCTCCCTGGCTGTGTCAGCAGGAGAGAAAGTCTCCATCAGCTGCAGGTCCAGTCAGAGCCTTTTATACAGCAAAGACCAAAAGAACTACTTGGCCTGGTACCAGAAGAAACCAGGGCAATCCCCTAAGCTGCTGATCTACTTGGCATCCACTCGGTACACTGGGGTCCCTGATCACTTCACTGGCAGTGGATCTGCCACAGATTTCACTCTCAGCATCAGTAGTGTGCAGGATGAAGATCTGGCAGTTTATTACTCTATGCAGAGTTACAGTGCTCCTCCTACAGTGCTTCAGCCTCCAACAAAAACCTTCTTATCAGCTGCCTGCAGCCCTGGCCCTGCACACTTCCCTCTTCTGCATGATAGCAGGTGTCCCTGAAAAAGAGATGAAAAATTTTGCAGAGCCCAGTACAAAATTTTAGGTTCATTCTCTCTTAAATATTTTGGTATTACAATACATTATATGAAATTGTGACAATGCTGGAGAAGAAGGGGAACCTGTCCGCATTGCTGGTAGGAATGTTAAGTTGTACAACCTCTTCGCAACTCAATCTGGAGCTGTCTCAGAATGGTAGGACTAGTGTTACATCAAGATCCAGTTATACCACCCCTGAGCATATACTAGCAAGATGCTTAAACATCGAAGGACATTTGCTCAACTATGTTCACAGCAGCTTTATTCATAATATCAGAATCTGGAAACACCCTACATGTACCACAACCGAAGAATGGATACAGAAATTGTAGTACATTTACACATAATGGAATACCACTCGGCAATTAAAAACAAGGAAATCATGCAATTGCAGGTGAATGGATGGAACTAGAAAAGATCATCTTGATGAGGTAACATTTAGGGAATTATAAGGCTAATATCTGCCATTTCTTGCTTGACAAAATCTTGATGCTGCAAGTCTGATGCAAGTATCCATTGTGGTAGTATGTTCATGAGTTCAAGGGCCATGTCATTCCTAAAAGGCACTGTCTCAGCACTCCTTCACAATTCTGGTCATTATGTTCATTTTGTATCTTCTTCTGTGAAGTTCCTGATTTGTGGGGAGGGAGACATCCCATTTATGAAGGACCACTACACAGTCTCATAGGCTCAGTCAGAGTTTGGTTGTATCCCAAGGGGTACGTCTTATGTAGGGCCAGTTATTGGTTGGACATTCTGTCAATCTCTGCTTAATTTTTGTCCCTACACATCTTGCATGAAGGGTCAATTTTGGGTAGAAGTTTTTGTGGGTGTGTTTGTGTTTTCCACCCTCAATTAGGGGTCTTATCTAGTTAGAAGGTGGCCTCCTCAGTCTCCATGACCTATGTTACTAGGAATAGGAATCTCAGCAAAAATCACCCTCATATCCTCCCGGGAATCTACCCTAGGAGGTCTGCAACTTGTCACAGAGAAGCTTTCAACCAAGGTTTCTCTTCTCTCTGCAAGCCCTCTTAGCCTGCTCCCACTCTCCCCGGGTCTGATACCAACCTTCATTACTCTCTGTTCCTTCTGTTACCCTATCCCCTCTCTCCAACCACTTCTGTTTTCTATTCTGTTCCTCCTTCTGAGTGAGATTTAAGCATGCTCGTTCGGGTCCTCCTTGTTATTTACCTTCTTTTGGTCTGTGGATTGTAGTATGGTTATCATGTACTATATGATAAAATCCATACCATGTGAGTCTTTCTGGATCTGGGTTACCTCACTCAGGATGATGTTTTCTAGTTCCATCCATTTGTCTGCAAATTAAATTTTCTTGTTTTTAATAGCTGAGTAGTATACCACTGAGTAAATGTACTAGAGTTCTTTATCCATTTTTCTGTGACATCTGGGTTGTTTCCAATTTCTGGCTATTATGAATAAAACCACTCTGAACAGAGTTAAACAAATGTACTTACTGTATGGAGGAACATCGTTTAGTTATATTTCCAGGAGTGGAATATCTGGATCTTGAGGAAGAGCTGTTTCCATTTTTTTTCAAGTGCCAGATTGATTTCTAAAGTGGTTGTATGACTATGCACTCCCTTCAGGAATGGAGGAGTTTTCCCCTTTCTCTATATCCTCTCCTTCTTCTGCCATTTTAAGAAGGAAACTCAAAGGTTTTGACTTGCCTTTCCCTGATGACTAAAGACTCTGAACGTTTCTTTAAGTGCTTCTCACCATTTTGATATTAATCTGTTGAGAATTCTGTTTGACTCTGCACCTCATATGTCTGATTCTTTTGCCTGTCTTTAGACCTCTTTTACTTGCTTGCCTTGTCTAGTCTTGGCATAAGAATTTCTACCTAGTCTTACTGAAACTTGTTATGCAGTGTTCTGTTGGTATTCCTGGGAGGCCAACTCTTTACTGAAAGAAAAGGAGGAGGAGATGATCTGAGGCAGAAGGGAAGTAGGGAGGGAGAATGGAAGTTCCAGGTGTACTATATGACAGAAGAATAAAAAATTAAAAAAGAAATATATATATTATATATAATAAATATATATAAAAATAAAATTATTTAATGAATAAAGATTTTATATAGAAGTTGATCTGCCAGAAATCCAGGTAGGCTGGGCTGCCAGCAAATCTTCTCTTCTCTGATTACAGACCGAGTTCCCAAATCGTGTTCCTAGTGCTGTGATATAGTACCAGCTAGAGCCTCCCCTTCCCCTGTCACTACTCCTGCAGAGTCCACAAACCATCCAACTCTTCACTTGTTGCTTTATGTTAGACCCCAACTCTCACAGACACAACCTGTGCTAAGCCAAGAGCTACTCCTTCCATCACAAGTAGGATGAAGGCAGACCCACACTTCTCCAACTGCTCCTGACATCCAATTCCCATGGCTTCACTCCCAACTCTGTAGCTAAGGACATGGTTGACCCTTTGACCTTATTCCCAAGAATTACAAACCTCTTTTCTTCAATCTTCTTATCCGTAATGATTCAAGTTACACAGCTTCCAACACTGTTCAGCATTTTCTGTGAACATACCATTGGAACAGGTCAGGAGAATAGGCAATACATGGCCAAGACACTACTTGAAAACCCAGAGATGAAAGGGAAACCAAGGAACAAAATTTCAACAAAGACAAGAAATCAGCACCTAGTCTTTTAACCATCCCAAATGCAGACACCAAGATGACAGTGTAAAAGTACAATTAATAACAGCCAGGGCAGTATGTCTCCACTAGAGCCCAACTATCCTACCAGAGCAGGCCCTGAATATCCCATCATAGCTGAAGCACCTTAAAAGACCATCATAGCTGAAACAAACGTTAAAGACCTTCAAACAGTTTTATGAATATGGTAAAGTTCCTTAAGGAGTAAACATATGCATTTCTCAAAAACATCTAAGAATATAAGAATACTTTGAGGAAATGAACAAAGCTCTTCCAGACCTGAAATTAGAAATAGAATCATTAAAACCCCAAACAAATCAAAGGCTAGAAATGAAAAATATAGGAATTCAAATGGAAAGTACAGAGGCAATCTTTCTGAGCAGAATACAAGAGATGAAAGACAGAAACTTAGGGGTTGAAGATACAAAAGGAAAATTACATACATCAGTAAAGAAAAATGTTAAATCTATAATATCTCTAATATGAAATATCTAGGAAATCCAGGACACTTTGAAAAGACCAAACCTAAGAAAAATAGGTACAAAGGAAAGAGAAGAAACTCATCTCAAAGGCTCAGAAAATGTTTTCAAAAATATCATACAAGAAAATTTTGTCTAATCCAGAGGAGATGCCTAATAAGGGAAAAGAAGCAAACAGAACGTCAATTAGACCTGACCATGATGGAGAGTTCCCTCTGCACATAATAGTCCAAACATAAGCATAGAGAATAAAGAAAGAATAAAAAAACTGCCAGGGAAAAAGACCACGTAACATATAAAAACAGACCTATTATAACCACACCTGAGTTATCAATGAAGACATTAAAAGCCATAGAGGCCTAGGCAGATGTGCTACAGAATCTAAGAGACCAGAGATGACATGCCAGATTACTGTGTATAGCATGCCTTTTAATCTCTATAGATTGAGAAAATAAGACATTTTATGAAAAACTCAAATTAAAAAACATTTATCTACAAAAACATCCCTTCAGAATGTTTGTAATAGAAAACTCCAATGTATGGATGTTAATTATACCCTTAAAAATACAGACTATACATAATCTCACAATAGCCCAGACTACTATACACAGCAATATATATATATGGATATATATTTATATCTCTCTGTCTCTATATATAGTAGATATTTTTAATATCTCACAAATAGACCCAAACCAAATCTAATCATTAGAGAAGGATACTACATATTTATCAATGTACAAACCAACCAAAATATAATTCCGATTTTTAACGTTTATGCCTCAAACACAAGGCCAGTCAATTTATAAAACAAATACTGCTATAGCTTAAGTCACATATGGACCTTCACACATTGGTAGTGGTAGATTTTAACAACCATTCTCACCAATGGACAGATCATTGACACAAAAACTTATTGTTGATGTTTTTGTTTATGATATGTAAACACGTTTTTCTTAAACTTCCAAGTTGTTAGGTTGTTAGTCTATACCTGTTAAGTGTTTCATGTGGAGCACGGTCTTTGCCAGGTGAATTAGTTGAAATCTCAGGATTTTGAAGGGAATATGTATATGAGAGCCCAGAGGAAGAAAGCATGGCTGCTTGGAGGAGGACTGCTTGCAGCTGGTTCATCCTGCTGCATTTGCTGTTTGCTGATTTTCTGGTTACCTGGACTTCTGGATTTCTGGAGGACTGGTATTAGTATTTCTCTCAAAAGAATCCTATGACCCTACTCAGCAGAAAAAAAGCAGAGAGAACTATGCCCAGTTTTCATACTTACCTTCTTTCTCCCCTACCCTTTGTTGAGGCATTTTATAAACAAAAATAAAGTAAGTTTGTTAAAAAAATCAATGTCAACAGTTGGTGTACAATGTGGTTTACTTCACTTCTAAAGTAGTGGAAGAATAGTCAGGTTTTGATAAGTGGGCAGTATTGTTTGGATAAGTAGGAGTTTGGCAATATAGTGGCTCCAGTAGAAATGATACAATTTAAGCTTTTTAAAGAGACCATTGTAAAGTATGGAATACATCCATGTTTTATTAAGCAAATGTTAAGCAAGTGGGCTACCCAAAATAGACATATCCCCCAAGACTGGAAGAGATTGGTGTCAGCTGTGTTAGAAGCTGGTCAGTAGTAACAGTGGTTAAGCATGGGGGAGAAATGAAGCTACAAAAATAGAACAACAAATATAACATGTGGGATAAATGTTGATAAGGATCAGCTGCATTCAGAATGCTGTTAGGTTGATTTACCAAAACAAATTCAATCTAATGATGTAGTAATTGAACAACGTGGTGTTGAAGCATTAAAAGCATAGGATATGGTTATGGAGCCTGGTAAAACAACCAACTCATTTACTAAGGTAATTCAAAGCCCCAAGAAAGCCTTTTCCAACTTCTTTCAGAGATTGAGTTCAGCTCTACATAGAGCCATAGCAGACACTGAAACCAGACCAGTGTTGATAATGATCTTGACATATAAGAGTGCAAATGCTGACTGTAAGAGAGCACTTAGACCATTAAAAGCATGAAGAGCCCCAGTAAATGAATGGATAAGAGAGACAACTGATATTGCGACTCAGGTGCATAATCCCTATAACATAGGAGAAGTTACAGTTATCAAGATACCTCGTCCATTGATTGTGGTAAATTTGATCATTTACAAAGAAAATATGATGTTAAATTCTTTTGAACACAAAATAAGAGGTGCATTAACTCTGAGGAAATGGTATGCTTACTTATAGACGGAAACAAGCAGATTCTGGCTACAATCAAATACAAAAGCTCCCAGTGGGATTTCAGTGGAATTGATTTAAGTTTCTCTCTGTTTGGTTTGATCTTGGCTATAAGCTTGCTGTATATTGTCTTTATTATGTTAGGTACTTGCCTTGTAATCTGATCTCCCCAACATTTTAAACATGAATGGGTGTTGAATTTTGTCAAATGCTTTTTTCAGCATCTAAGGAGATTATCCTGTGCTTTTTATCCTTCAGTTTTATATGGTGGATGACATTGATGAATTTCTATATTGAACTACCCCTGCACACCTGGGATGAAGTGTACTTGGTCATGGATGAGATCTTTTATGTATTCTTTGATTTGGTTTGAAAGAATTTTTTTGAGTATTTTTGCATCAATGTAAATAAGACAGATAAGTCTGAAGTTCTCTTTTTGTTGGGTCTTTGTGTGGTTGAAATATCAAGGCGACTTGGCTTCCCAGAATGTGTTTGTTAATATTCCTTGTTTCTATTTTGTGTAACAGTTTGAAGAGAATTGGAGTTAGCTCTTCTTTGGAGGTCTGATAGAATTCTTTGCTGAAACCATTTGGCCCTGGGCTATTTTTGGAAGTGTGGCTTTTGATGATTGATTCTATTTCCTTGAGGGTATAGGACTTTTAATCCATTTACCTGATCTTATTCCATTTTGGCAAATGGAATCTATCAAAAAAATTGTCCATTTCATTTAGATTTTCAAATTTTGGCATTTAGGCTTTTGTAGTAACACCTAATGATTGTTTGGATTTTCTCAGTGTCTGTAGTTATGTTTCATTTCTTATTTTGCTGATTGGGATAGGTCTCTCTACCTTTTAGATAGTTTGGCTAAGGGTTTGTCTATGTTAATGATTTTCTCAAAGAACCAGCTCTTGGTCTCACTGATTCTTTGAATTTTTTTCTTTGTTTCTAATTCATTTCAGGTCTGAGTTTGATTATTTTGAATTGCTTACTCCTCTTGTGTGTGTCTGCTTCTTCTTCTTCTTCTTCCTTTTTTTTTTTTCTAGGCTTTTAGATGTGCCGTTAATTTACTTGGATGAGATGTCTCAAACTTCTTTCTGGAGGCATGTAGTGCTATGAACTTCTTCTTAGCACTACATTCAGTGTGTCCCATAAGTTTGGGTAAGTTGTGACTTCATTTTCATTGAATTTCAGGAAATCTCTAATTTCTTTGTCATTTCTTCCCTGATCCAGCTGTTGTTGTTTCCATGTTTATGAAAGCTTTTTGTTATTTCTGTTGTTGAGGTCTAGTTTTAGGCCATGGATGTCTATTAGGATACAAAAGATTATTTCGATCTTCTTGTATCTGTTGAGGCTTGCTTTGTTTCTGACTATATGGTCAATATTTGAGAAGGTTTCATGACATACTGAAAAGAATGTATACTCGAGTTTGAGTGAAAAATTCTGTAGACATCTATTAGGACCATTTGATTTAGTACGTCTGTAAATGGAATTATTCCAATTTTAGCTTCTGTCTAGATGATCTGTCCCTTGGTGAGAGTGTATCCCAGTATTAATGTGTTAGGATTAATGTGTGATTTAAGCTTCAATAATGTTTCATTTATTAATGCCAGTGGTCTTGTATTTGGAGCATAGATGTTCAGAATTTTGATGTTCTCATAGTAGATTTTTCCTTTGATGATGAAGAAGTGTCCCTCCTCATATTTTTTTATTAATTTTGGTTGAAAGTCTATTTTATTAAATATTAGAATAGCTACCCCATCTTTTTTTCTGTGTCCATTTGCTTGAAAAACCATTTTTCTAGCTTTTTACTCTGAGGTAGTATTTAAATTTGTTGCAGAGGTATGTTTCTTGGAGACAGCAGAATGTTGGATCTGTTTCTGCTACCAATCTGTTAGTCTCTATCTTTTTATTGGAGGGTTGAGTCCATTGATGTTGGTAGATAATAGTGACCAATGAATGTTAGTTCCTTTCATTGTGGAGTTGGAGGTGTTGCTGTGTTTCTATACTTGTTTTATTTATTTATTTATTTATTTGTTTGTTTATTTGTTTGTTTTTTGTTGTGAAGTTATCTATGTCCTGTGTTTTCTTGGTTGTAGTTGATTTCATTGAATTGGAGTTTTCCTTCTAGTATCTTCTGTTTGGCTGGGTTGCTGTGTAGATATTGTTTAAGTTTAGTTTTGTCATAGAATACTTTTTTTTCCTTCTATGTTGACTGAAAGTTTTGCTGGGTATAGTAGTTTGGGTTGACATCTGTGTTCCCTTCAAGTCTGCATGACATCTGCCCACGCCCTTCTGGCTTTTATAGTTTCTGTTGAGATGTCTTGTGCGATTCTGATAGGTCTATCTTTATATGTTACTTGGCCTTTTTCCCTTGCTGCTTTTAATATATTTTCTTCTGTAGATTTAGTGTTTTGTCTATGATGTGACATGAGGAGTTTCTTTTCTGGTTTAATCTATTTGGTGTTCTGTAGGCCTGTTTTATGTTTATTGACATCTCTTTAAGTTGAGAAAATTTTCAATGATTTTCTTGAAAATATTTTCTGGACCTTAAAGCCTGGAATCTTCTTTTTCATCTATTCCTACTATTCTTAGATTTTGTCTTTTCATGGTGTCCCTGATTTCTTGGATGGTTTCTGTTTGGAACTTTTCTAATTTTGTTTTTCTTTTAGAGATGTATCAATTTCTGCAATTGTATATTCAGCAAATGAGATTCTCTCTTCCAGCTCTTGTATTGTGTTTGTGATGCTTAACTTTGTGGTTACTGGTCATTTCTCTAAGTTCTCCAGCTCCAGGGTTTTCTCTGTGTTTTCTTTATTGATTCTAGTTCTGTTTTCATGTCTTGCACCATTTCCTACATCTGTTTGATTGTGATTCCTGTCTTTATATGATGGTGTCTATTTTTTTTTCCTTTCCTCTCTTTATGCCACTACTTATTCCTCTACTTGTGCTTTATTTATTTATTTATTTATTTATTTATTTATTTATTTAATTATTTTGGCTGTATTTGCCTGTATTTCTTTGAGAGCTTTGTTTATTTCCTATTTATTTGCCTGTAATAACTTGATGATCATAGAATTGATATCATTTTCCTATGTTTCTGATGAATTAGCATATCCATTGATTTGGGGGGTTGCTGGTGAAGCCATGATGTCCTGATTTTTGTTGGATATGTTCTTTTGCCTACCTCTACCTAGCAGCTTATCCATGCCTTTCACCGTTTGTTCCTATCAGGTCAGTGGTGTCCACTGTTTGTCTGTGGGGTAGGAGGATCCTTACTTAGGGTGGCCACCTCTCTTGTCTCAGTCATAGAACACTGAGGCTCCTACTTGGGCTAGCCAATGCCCTGCCTTCAGAGTCACTGAGTGTCGAGGCTCCTGCTTGTAGCAACCAGTGCTGTCTCTGCCAAGTGGGGAGGCCTGTGCTTGGGAAAAAGAGAAGTACAGGGGCATTTAATATTTGACCAGAAAAGACCTCCTACGAGCTGAGACTTGAATGTCTTCACATGGTAAATGAATCTCTTTGGCTGTCTGGTCTTCATTATGCAAAAATATACCTATAATATTTTCTTTAAAAGTTTGTTTTCAGAGCAAAAGACAAGATGACAATGAAGGTAAAACATGTAGCCCAGGTGATTTCACCCTCACAGACTACCTCACTTACTATTACCTCAAGAAACAATACCCTGGTCAACTTCAAAAGAGCTATTCCAAAGTGATCAATACCACAGAGATTGGACAGAAAACAGGCAGACTAGACAGAAACCTCAGAGACTGAACAAATGTCAGACTGTACAGAGAAAGATACAGCTAGCTTTTTCAGCACTTGGTCAATATTTTAATTTTTAATGGTACCCAAAAAGATGGTTCGTCCCCCCAGACAACAAAAAAATAATGTTAATATGATGTCTTATTCCTTAGAGGTGGGGTTGGGTGGTTGTTGGTTGTTTGGTGGGTTATGGTTTGGTCGTGGCAAAGGCAACAAAAGTCAAAGTTAAAATTAGGGATCTCTTTTTTTTCTCTCCTCTTTCTTTTTACTTTATTTTCTCTCTTAGCCAATATTAGAGAAAAAAAATAAAATAAAATAGAGAGATGTAGGATTACAGGATAAAAGGTAGATTATTGAATTTACTAGTGTCAGATATTATGTATTGGTATAGATTATGGTAAATTGACATAAATTTATGGTTATTTTGTTCAACTTTTGTTTAATGTACATACTCAGCTAAATTGAAAATGAGGTGTAAAACTCTGGTCTTAGAAAAACTATTGCAAACTGTGCAGGATGGTTAGAAATGCAAAACTGTAATTAGCACCTTATAAATAATCTTAGTTGTAGTCTTAGTAACGTGTAGGTGTAGTTAGATGCTACACTTTTAATTATAGAAATAAATTTTATTTAGTCTCTTGTATATATTTTCAAGATTAACTAGATATTACATAGCTAGACACAGATAGATAAATAGACAGACAGACAGATAGATAGATATGATTAAGCATTATTTGATGGTAGATAAATAGGTGGTCTTCAAACACTTCAGAGATCTATAGAATTTGGCATTTAAAAATATTTCAATATTAAAAGGATTTTCTAACAGAGAGACACATCTGCTCCTGGAAGCACTTGTAGTCTACCTCAAAGAACATGATGTGCATCAAAGAAGCAATTGATTATTATAGTCACTAGAGAGAAAAATAAAATAAAATAAAACAAAACAACCAATCAAACAAACAAAAAAACAAACAAAAAAGCAGCTGTGTTTCAACTGCTGATAGGCAGTCTGAGCATACTGTGAACACCAGAACAATGGAGAATTGACTTTCCAAGTTTGCAGAAGCTAAGTGGTCAGTCTTTCAAAATTGCTTTTTCACATGTAGACCTGTCAGATATCCTGGGCCAATATGCTGGATACCTCAACGACACAGAGAAACCCCTTGTGACTGTCCAGGCAGTCATCTGTCTCTGTCATTTCTGTAGTTCTGGAAGCTGTGTGTTCTATGCTTCCTTTATGGTTAGGTATTATTTTTCCTTCTGGTGATTTTGTGAGGTTGAAGACTATATAGTCATTGTGTTACTACAATTAATTTTAAGGTATAGATGGATGTTTTGAGGTTGATAGATATAAAAAAGTGTTTTAGGTAGAGAACTTAGGACTCACCAGGTTAGGATAGATGTTAGAATACTTTTTCCAAGTTTGCCAAATGCAAATGGACTGGACATTTTGAATGTAATTCTTACCTGATAATTCACATTATAATTATTGTATATACTTTGTTAATATTAGAGGAAAAGCCAATTTTTCTAAACAGGAAAAGGGAAATATTGTGGATGTTCTCATTAATGAAGTGCAAACATGTTTTGTTAATATCCAAAAATGAAAGTTTTCATTTGTCCACACCTGTTAAGTGTCTCGTGTGAAACATGGCCTTTGCCAGGTGGGATTACTTGAATTCTGAGAACTTTGAGGGATATAAATATGAGAACTTAGAGGAGGCAAGCAAGGACTGCTTGCTGTTGGTTCGTCCTGCTGCTGCATTTGCTGTTTGCTGATTTGCTGGTTACCTGTACTTTGGGATTTCTGGATGAATGATACTGGTATTACCTCCAAAAGAATAGTATGACCCTACTCAATAGAAAGTAGCTGAGAAAATTCTGCCCACAATTCTCACTAACCTTCTTTTCCCTCTACCCTGTGTTGAGGAGTTGGAAAGGAGGTAAAAGCATTTAATAACCCTAAATAAAGTAGGGCTCTTAAAAATCATGGTCAACAAAAAGTAAACAGAAAAATACTGGCTAATAGATATTATAAGCCAAATGGAAATAATAGATATTTAGCAAACATTTCACCAAAATACAAAAGATTATATCTTTTATAATCTATTATAGTCTTAATATCTGCTTTCTACTGTGCACCTAATGAAACATTCTTCAAAACTGCACATACATGCTTGAAAATAAACCAAGTATCAACAAATACAAGGAAATTGAAATAACTCCTTACATCCTATAGAAACACTAGGGATTGAATCTGGATATAAACAACAAGAACAAAAGAAATCTGCAAACTCACGGAACCTGAACAGTTTTTCACAGAATGAAAACTAGGCAAACACATAAATAAGTAGAGAAAGTAAAGACTGTGTAATTCAAACAAGGGAATACACACCATACCCCCTAATTTGTGGAAAACAGTGAAAGCAGTGCTAAGAAGAAAGTTCATACACTAAATGTCAATGTAAAAGTGGGATAGATTTCATATTAGCAATTTACATTATTCTTTTTAATTTTTATTTTTTAATGTTAGTTACAGTTTGTTAACTTTATATCCCTGCTGTATCCCACTCCCTCTTTCCCTCCCAATCCTACCCTTCCACTCTCATCTCCTCCCTGCCCCTTTCCAAGTCCACTGATGGGAGAACCTCCTCTCCTTCCATCTGATTCTGGTTTATCAGGTGTCTTCACGTCTGACTGCAAAGTCCTCTGTGGCCTAGCAGGGCTGCTCCTCCGTGGATGGGGATTGTCAAACAGCCCATCATTGAGTTTATGTCAGAAACAGTCTCTGTTCCCCTTATTATGGTAACCACTTGGATACTGAGCTACCAAGGGCTACATTTGAACAGAGGCTCTAGGTTGCATCCATATGTGGTCCTTGTTTGGAAAAAGAGTCTCATAAAAGACCCCTGTGCCCAGATATATTTGGTCCTTGTGGAAGTACTGTCCTCCAGGTCATATTAAATCCCCCCTATCCCACCCCCCTTTTTTTATTCCCTACACTCTTCCAAAGGTTTGGTTGTGAGTCTTAATATCTGCTTTGATACACTGCTAGGTAGAGTCATTCAGAGGCCCTCTGAGGTAGGCTCCTATCCTGTTACTTGTTTTCTCCTACATCCAATGCCCATCCTATTTGTCTTTCTAAGTGAGGATTGATTATCTTACCCCGTGTCTTCTTTCTGGTTTATCTTCTTTAGGTGTATAGATTTGAGTATGTTTATCCTAGCTTATAGGTCTATATAAGTGAGTATATACCATGTGTGTCTTTCTGCTTTGGGGATGCATCACTCAGGATGAGGGTTTCCAGGTCCCACCATTTGCCTGCAAATTTCATCATTTCCTCGGTTTTGATTGCTGAGTAGTATTCCATTGCATAAAAGTACCACAATTTCTGTCTCCATTCCTCAACTGAGGGATATCTGGGTTACTTCCAGGTACTGGCTATTACGAATAAAGCTGTTACAAACATGGTTGAGCAAATGTCCTTGTTGTGTACTTGCGCCTCTTTTAAATATATGCCTAGGAGTGGTATAGCTGGGTCTTGAGGAAGCACTATTCCTAATTGTATGAGAATATCCAGATTGATTTACAAAGTGATTGTACCAGTTTTCATTCCCACCAGCAATGGAGGAGGGTTCCCCTTTCTCCAGAACCTCTCCAGCATGTGTTGCCACTTGAGATTTTTATTTTAGCCATTCTGGTGGGTGTCAGGTGAAATCTCTAGGTCATTTTGATTTGCATCTCTCTAATGTCTAAGGATGTTGAGCATTTCTTTAAGTATTTCTCTGCCATTCTGTATTCCTCTACTGAGAATTTTCTGTTTAGCTCTGTACTCCATTTTTTAAATCAGGTTGCTTGAATTGCTGCTTTTTAACTTCTTTAACTCTTCATATATTCTGGATATGAGCCCTCTGTCTGATATAGGGTTGGTGAAGACCCTTTCCAAGTATGTAGGGTGTCCTTTTGTTTTGATGACTGTGTCCTTTGCTTTACCGAACCTTTTCAGTTTCATTCGTTCCCATTTATCGATTGTTGCTCTTACAGCCTGTGCTGTTGGCGTTCTGTTCAGGAAGTTGTCTCCTGTGCCAATGAGTTCCAATGTCTTACCCACTTTTTCTTTTAAGCAATTTAGTGTATCTGGTTTTATGTTGAGATCTTTGATCCACTTTGACTTTCGTTTTGTGCAGGGTGAAAGTATGGATCTATTTCCATTTTTCTGCATGTAAACATCCAATTGGACCAGCACCACTTGTTGAAGATGCTATCTTTTTTTCTACTAAATGGTTGTGGCTTCTTTGTCAAAAATCAAGGATTCATAGATGTGTGGGTTTGTTTCTGTGTCTTCTGTTTGGTTCCTTTGATCCTCCTTTCTGTTTATATGCCAATACCAGGTGGTTTTTATTACTGTTGCTCTGTAGTACAGCTTAAGATCAGGGATGGAGATGCCTCCAGATGATATGTTTTTGTATAGGATTGTTTCAGAAATTCTAAGTTTTTTATTTCTCCATATGAAGTTGAAAATTTTTGCTTCAAGGTCTGTAAAGAATTTTGGTGGTATTTTCATTGGAATTGCATTGAATCTGTAGATAGCCTTTGGCAGAATGACCATTTTCACAATGTTAATCCTACCAATCCATGAGCATAGGAGTTCTTTCCATCTTGTGATATATTCTTCAGTTTCTTTCTTCAGAGACTTGAAGTTTTTCTCATTCGGGTCTTTCAAATGCTTGGTTAGAGTCACCCCAAGGCACTTTATGTTACTAGTGGTTATTGTGAAGGGTGTTGTTACCCTAATTTCTTTCTCAGTCTTTTTGTCTTTGGTATACAGGAGGGCTTCTGATTTTTTGAGTTGATTTTGTATCCAGGCACTTTGCTGAAGGTGTTTATCAGTTGAAGGAGTTCTCTAGTTGAATTTTTGGGGTCGCACATGTGTACTATCATATCATCTGCAAACAGTGATATTTTTACTTTTTCCTTTCCGATTTATATCGCCTTGATCTACTTTAGTTATCTTATTTCTCTCTCAAGGACATCAAGTACTATGTTGAAGAGATATGGAGATAATGAGCAGCCTTGCCTTGTCCCTGATTTCAGTGTGGTTGATTTAAGTTTCTCTCCATTGAATTTGATGTTGGCTAAAGGCTTGCTGTATATTACCTTTACTATGTTAAGTTATGTGCCTTGTACCTCTGATCTCTCCAAAATTTTAAACATGAATGGGTGTTGGACTTTTTCTTCCTTTTTTTTTTTACTGTTTTTTTTATTATTAATTACAGTTTATTCACTTTGTATCCCTCCATAATCCCCTCTCTCCTCCCCTCCCGGTCCCACCCTCCCTCCCTTTTTTCACCCATGCCCCTCCCCAAGTCCACTGATAGAATAGGTCCTCCTCTCTTTCCTTCTGAGCTTTGTCTATCAGATCACATCAGGAATGGCTGCATTGTCATCTTCTGTGGCCTGGTAAGGCTGCTGTCCCCTCAGGGGGAGGTGATGAAAGAACAGTCTTATCAGATTATGTCAGAGGCAGTGCACTTCCCATTACTATGTAACCCACTAGGACACTACACTGCCATGGACTACATCTGTGCAGAGGTTCTAGGTTATCTCCATGCATGGTACTTGGTTGGAGTATGAGTCTCTGGGAAGACCCGTGTTCAAATTTTCTGGTTCCATTGCTCTCCTTGTGGGGTTTCTGTCCTCTCCAGATCTTACTATTTCCCACTTCTTACATAAGATTCCGTGCACTTTGCCCAACAGTTGGCCATAAGTCTCAGCATCTGCTTTGATAGTCTGCAGGGCAGAGCCTTTCAGATGCCCTCTGTGGCAGGTTCTTACGTTTTATCTTGTTTTATTTTTCTTCTGATGTCTATCCTCTTTGCCTTTCAGGATGGGGATTGAATGTTTTAGTCAGGGTCCTCTCTCTTAATTAGTTTCTTTAGATGTACAGTTTTCAGTAGTTTATCCTATGTTATATATATATATATATATATATATATATATATATATACATATATATATGAGTGAATATATACCATGTGTGTCTTTCTGCTTCTGGGACAGCTCACTCAGGATGAGACTTTGAGGTCCCACCATTTACCTGCAAATTTCATGATTTTCTTATTTTTCATTGCAGAGTAGTACTCCATTGTGTAGATGTACCACAATTTCTACATCCATTCTTCAGTTGAGGGGCATCTGGGCTGTTTCCAGCTCCTGGCTATTACAAATAATGCTGCTACAATCATGGCTGAGCTGTTGGTATAATGGTCTTTTAAAATGTATATGCCTTACCCTTGTTAATTAAAATGCTGATTTCCCCACCCCCACTCTCTGGTTTCAATCAGGATATTGCATTGTGATACTCACTATAAATATCCTGTCTCAACTCTTGTGTAAACAGGACAAAATAAAGCAACTAGATACAATGTTGTGCAATGGGAGGAGCCAGAGGACAGGAAAGAGGGGAAGAGCTAGAGAGTAGGAGGTGAGTGGGAGGAGAGCGAGGAAAGCAGACCTGGGGAAAGATCTTGAAGGACATGGAGCATGAACCAGACCTAAGATTTCAAAAATATATCAAATATAATGTGGGAAATCTAAATGTTAGGAAACAGAGGGCTTGGAGGTTTAGAAGGGAGTAAATATTGCCCAGGATTGTGTTCTAAGTTAACTAAAAACCCAGTCTCTTTGTGGTGATTTGGTTTTACAATTGCTGAAGATTAACAGCACCATTACTAGAAGATAAACCAATAGTAAATAGTAATAATTTCTTACAACATTGAGCAAATGTCTTTATTGTGTACTTGAGCCCCTTTTGGATATATGCCTAGGAGTGGTATGGTTGGATCTTGAGGAAGCATTATTCCTAGTTGTCTGAGAAAGCGCCAGATTGATTTCCAGAGTGGTTGTACAAGTTTACATTCCCACCAGCAGTGGAGAAGGGTTCCCCTTTCTCCACAACCTCTCCAGCATGTGTTGTCACTTGAGTTTTTTATCTTGGCCATTCTGATGGGTATAAGGTGAAATCTCAGGGTCGTTTTGATTTGCATTTCCCTAATGGGTAATGACATTGAGCATTTCTTTAAGTGTTTCTCTGCCATTCGATATTTCTCTATTGAGAATGCTCTGTTTAGCTCTATTCCCCATTTTTTAAATTGGTTTGCTGTTTTTCAGCTTCTTTAGTTCTTTATATATATACTGGATATTAGCCCTCTGTCACATAATGGGTTGGTGAAGATTCTTTCCCAGTCTGTAGGCAGTCATTTTGTTTTGATGATGGTGTCCTGTGCTTTACAGGAGCTTTTCAATTTCAAGAGGTCCCATTTATTGATTGTTGCTCTTAGAGCCTGTGCTGTTAGTGTTCTGTTCAAGAAGTTGTCTCCTGTGCCAATGAGTTCAAAAGTATTCCCCACTTTTTTTTCTAACTGATTTGATGTGTCCGGTTTTATGTTGAGGTCTTTGATCCACTTGGACTTCAGTTTTGTGCAGGGTGATAAGTATGGATCTATTTTCAATATTTTACACGTTGACATCCAGTTAGACTAGCACCATTTCTTGAAGATGCTATCTTTTTTCCATTGTATGGTTTTGGCATCTTTGTCAAAGATCAAGTGTCCATAAGTGTGTGGGTTTATTTCTGGGTCCTCTGTTTGGGTCCATTGATGCACCATTCTGTTTCTATGCCAGTAGCATGCAGTTTTTATATCTTTTGCTCTATAGTACAGCTTAAGGTCAGGGATGAAGATGCCTCCAGAAGATCTTTGATTGGAGAGGATTGTTTTAGCAATTCTGGGTTTCTTGTTATTCCATATGAAGTTGAGAATTTTTCTTTCGAGGTCTGTAAAGAATTGTGTTGGTAATTTGATGGGAATTGCATTGAATCTGTAGATTGCTTTTGGTAAGATGGCCTTTTTTACTATGTTAATCCTGCCAAGCCATGAGCATTGGAGATCTTTCCATCTTCTCATATCTTCTTCTAATTCTTTCTTCAGAGACTTGATTTTTTTTTCATACAAGTCTTTGACTTCTTTGGTTAGGATTACTCTGAGGTACTTTATGTCATTAGTGGCTATTATGAAGGGTGTTGTTTTTCTAATTTCTTTCTCAGCCATTTTGTCTTTTGTATACAGGAGGGCTACTGATTTTTTTGAGTTAATTTTGTATCCGGCCACTTTGCTGAAGGTGTTTATCAGCTGTAGGAATTCCCTGGTAGGGTTTTCGGGGTCACTCACATATACTGTCATATTATCTGCAAATAGTGATAATTTGACTTCTTCCTTTCCAATCTGTATCCCCTTGATCTCCTTCAACTGTCTTATTGCTCTAGCAAGGACTTCCAGAACTATGTTGAAGAGATATGGAGAGAGTGGGCAGCCTTGTCGTGTCCCTGATTTCAGTGGGATTGCTTTAATTTTCTCTCCGTTCAGTTTGATGTTGGCTATAAGTCTGCTATATGTCGCCTTTACTATGTTTAGATATGTGCCTTGTATCACTGATCTCTCTAATACTTTAAACATGAATGGATGTTGGATTTTGTCAAATGCTTTTTCAGCATCTAGAGAGATTATCCTGTGTTTTTTTGATGGATTTCCGCATATTGAACCACCCCTGCATGCTTGGGATGAAGCCTACTTCAAGATAGTGGATGATATTTTTTATGTGTTCTTGTATTCGGTTTGCAAGTATTTTGTTGAGTATTTTTTTTTTAAAGTGAAGTCACAAATATGGTCTTGCCAACAGACCATATTTAAACTTTATTTATTTATTTAAGGAAAGTTTCTATGAGTTCATGTTATTTCACAAATTCTGGTTCCACCTACATTTTATAACATCAGTATGTATATGTAGTCTCATGCATTATTATTTATGTTTTACACTATTTTGATAAATTTTATTTTCACTCTTTTCTTTTTTTTTTTTTTTCAATGCAGTTTATTCAGGAACATTGAACAATCCTCGGACCCCGGGGAAAGCCAGCCCACAGCTTAAATAGCCTCTGGGTAGCCAACCCAGGCGTGCCACGGGGGCAATGCAGATAGGTCCACATACATAGAAGCAAGCCAGATCCTCGGCCTTAGCCAAATGTGGAGTTGTTCGTGACAGTGTTGAGTATTTTTGCATCAATGTTCATAAGGGAGATTGGCCTGAAATTCTCTTTCTTTGTTGAGTCTTTGTGAGGTTTAGGCACCAAGATGACTGTGGCTTCATAGAATGAGTTTGGTAGTGTTCCTTCTGATTCTGTTTTGTGGAATATTTTGAAGACAACTGGAGTTAGCTCTTCTTTGAAGGTCTGGTAGATTTCTGTGCTGAAAGTATCTGGTCCTGGGCTTTTTTTGATGGAAGACTTTTGATGACGGCTTCTATTTCCTTGGGGGATATAGGGTTATTTAATTGATTTACCTGGTCCTGCTTCAGCTTGGGTAAGTCCATTCGATCGAGAAAATTGTCCTTTTCATTTAGATTTTCAAATTTTGTGGCATATAGACTTTTGAAGTAAGTCTTAATGATTGTTTGAATTTCCTCAGTGTCTGTGGTTATGTCCCCCCCATTTCATTTCTGATTTTGTTGATTTGGATGTTGTCTCTCTGCCTTTTAGTTAGCTTGGTTAAGGGTTTGTCTATTTGTTGATTTTCTCAAAGAACCAGCTCTTGGTTTAATTGATACTTTGAAATGAAACAAATAAAACATTTCAAAGTATTGATTGATTTCAGCCCTGAGTTTGATTATTTCCAGCTGTCTACTCATTTTTAGTGTTTCTGTTTCTTCTTTTTCTAGGATTTTTAAGTGAGCCATTAAGTTGCTAGAATGTTCTGTCTCAAATTTCTTCTTGTAGGCACTTAGTGCTATGAACTTTCCTCTTAGCACTTCCTCCATGTGTCCTACAAGTTTGGGTACGTTGTGTCCTCATTTTCATTGAGTTCTAGGAAGACTTTAATTTCTTTCTTTATTTCTTCCCTGACCCAGCTGTCATTTAGTAGCAAGTTGTTCAGTTTCCATATGTTTGTAGGATTTTTTGCTATTTCTGTGTTGTTGAGGTGCAGCTTTATTCCATGGCAATCAGATAGGATAGAAGGGATTATTTCAATCTTCTTGTATCTGGAGAGGCTTGCTTTTTGAGCAACTATATGGTCTATTTTGGAGAAGGTTCCATGGGATGCTGAGAAGAAGGTAAATTATTTTGTGTTCTGGTGGAAGATTCTATAAATGTCTGTTAGGTCCATTTGATTCATGACCTCTGTCAGAGACCTTGTTTCTTTAATTAATTTCTGTTTTGTTGATCTGTCATTTGTTCAGAGTGTGGTATTGAAGTCTCCCACTATTAATGTGTGGATATCTGTGTGTGGTTTAAGTTTTATCAGTGTTTCTTTCACAGATGTGGGTACCCTGATATTTAGGGCATAGATGTTTAGGATTGTGATGTCTTCCTGGTGGAATTTTCCCTTGATTAGTATGAAGTGTCCTTCCCTGTCTCTTTTTATTAATTTTGGTTCAAAGTCTATTTCATCATATATTAGAATGGCTACTCCTGCCTGCTTCTTGTGTCCATTTGCTTGGAAAGCTGTCTTCCAAACCTTTATCCTCAGGTAATGTCTATCTTTGTGACTTAGGTGTGTTTCCTGTATGTAACAGATTGCTGGGTTTGTTTACGCATCCATTCTGTTAGTCTGTGTCTTTTTATTGGAGAGTTGAGTCCATTGATGTTGAGAGAGATTAATGATCAATGGCTCTTAGATCCTTTGATTTTTATGTTGGGTGCGGTCATAAGTTTGTGTGCTTTGTTGCATTTTGTTTTACTGTAGTGAGGTTAATTATTTCCTGTTTCTTGAAAGTAGCTAGTTTTCTTGGGTTTTATTTTCCCTTCTAGTGTCTTCTGTAATGCTAGATTTGTGTGTAGGTATTGTTGAAATTTGTTTTTGTCATTGAATATCTTGTTTTCTCCGTCTATGAGGACTGAGAGTTTTGCTGGGTATAGTAGCCTGGGCTGACATCTGTGTTCTCTTAGGGTCTGCATGATATCTGTCCAGGCCCTTCTGTCTTTCATAGTCTCTGTTGAAAATTCAGGTGTGATTCTAATGGGTTTGCCATTATATGTTACTTGGCCTTTTTGCTTTGCAGCTCTTAGTATTTTTTCTTTGTTCTCTATACTTATTGTTTTAATTATTATGTAGCAGGAGGATTTTCTTTGCTGGTCTAATTTATTGGGTGTTCTGTAGGCCTCTTGTATTCTTATTAGCCTCTCCTTTAATTTGGAGAGAATTTCTTCAATTATTTTGTTGAAAATATTTTCTGGGCCTTGGAGCCGTGAATCTTCTTTTTCCTCTATTCCTATTATTCTTAGATTTTATCTTTTTATGTTGTCTTGAATTTCTTGGATGGTCTGTGTCAAGAATTTTTTAGATTTAACATTTTCTTTGACAGATACATCAATTTCTTCCATTGTATCTTCCACACTTGAGATTATTTCTTCCATCTCTTGTAGTCTATTTTTTATGCTAACCTCTGTAGTTCCATTTTTCTTCCCTAAGTTCTCCCTCTCCATTATTTCCTCCATTTGTGTTTTCTTTAATTTTTCCAATTCTATCTTCAGATCTTAAGCCATTTTATTGATTTCCTTCACTTGTTTGACTGTATTTTCCTTTTTTTCCATCGATTCTTTCAGCTGTTTGTTTGAACTAACCTCTGTTTCTTTTATTTCATTCAGTGATTTAAGCATTTCCTTTCTAAAGGCCACAAACTGTTTGTCTGTAACTTCCTCTATTTCTTTACGGATGGCAATATTCTGTTTGAGTTTATCTTCCTCTAGGTCTTTAAATATTTTATTTGTTTCCTCTGTTATCATCTTCATGAGCATAGTTGTTAGGTCATCTTCTTGGATTTCAGTTAGGCTGGGGTGTCCAGGGCTTTGCCCCTGGATAATTAGGTTCTGCTCATGCCATATTACTCTGTCTTTTGTTGGTTGGGCTTTTATGCTGGCCTCTACCCACATGGCTATCTTAGGTGTTTGGGGTTAGTTTCTGGTGGTTCCTGGGGATCTTGTGAAGGAGAGTATCCCCTTGGCAGAAAGCTGGTTTTTCTTGAAGGAAGTCTTCTTGGCTTTTTGGGTATAGTCACTGGATAGTTGGTGTTTTTCAGGAGTTGGTGCTGCTCCCCTCAAGGATAGAGACCTGAGTAGTAACTGTGGTCTTTGTTAGTCGAGAGGGTTCTCCTCTCACCCATGAAAGTCCTGAAGACAGCTTCCCTGCTTCTGGGTTTCTTGCTGTACATTTAATGAACTGCTGCTCTGACCCGTGTGTCCTGTGGTTTTGTCAGTTTTGTTAGGATAACTAGTTGTCCCTTGGAACCGTATCTGGAGGTTGATCTCAAGGATTCTGGGGTTTTGTAGGTCTGAGGTTTGGGCTCTGTGTCCCAGTTCCAAGTGGTAATCTGTGGTGGGTGGGTACCGCTTTCCTGGTAACAGTAAGTTATCTGGTGCACAGCAGGTCCCTGGGTTGGGCCGGTCTGTGAGACCTATTTCAGGGATATACTGGATGGCCTAAGTTTGTCCTCTTTACCTAGTTCCCTGTGAGGATTTCTCCTGACAGTGACTCCCAGTCTCTGTTGCCCTGGGGCACACAGTTGGAGAGCTGGCAAGCAGCAACTCTTTGTGCCTGCTGCTGGAGTCCCGTTCAGTGATGGTGGCTCAGACCCGCTGGTCTGTGAGACTTTTTCCAGGGAAGGACTGGATGATTTAAGTCAGTACAGTTTCCTTCCTTTCCTGTGGATTCTCTCAGGACAGGGGCTCCCAGTCTCTTTTTGCCCTGGGTCTCACAGCTCAGTCTGTGCCAGATAGCTAGTATGCAGAAACTGTGCCTGTGTCTTGAGCACAGCTCAGTGATGGCAGCTAGGACCCACCAGTCTGTGAGAATTTTTCCAGGGAAAGGCTGAGTGGCCCAAGTCAGAACTGTTTCCTTCTTTCCCTGTGGATTCTCTTGCGACAGGGACTCCCTGTTTGTGATGTTTTTTGTGCCCACCGATCAGCCTGGGAAGGTGATCAGGACAGTTAGGCATGTGGCTCTGGTCTGGGGAGCTAGTGCCTGCATGACCTGGGATCCCTTCTGGGTTCTGGCTGGGTTACCTGAGAGTGGTCCTGACTGATTCCCATGCCGTGGGGGTTTCCTCTCACCTGGGAAACACGATCACTGTTGTTTTAGGGCCCAGAGTTCAGTCTCTTGGTTGCTGTACAGAAAATGTTGTCCTGCTCCTCAGACACCCTGTTCTCCTGGCACTGCCATCTTGTTGTGCCCCACCTTCTGTAAGTTGGGAAATTTTTCTTCTATGATTTTCTTAAAAATATTTTCCCATCCTTGGAACCTGGCGTCTTCTCTTTCATCTATTCTTATTATTCTTAGATTTCATCTTTTCATGGCATCCTTGATATCGTGTATGTTTTGTGTTTGGAACTTTTCTGATTTTACCTTTTCTTTGAGGGAGTAATCAGTTTCAGCCAGTGTATCTTCAGCAACTGAGATTCTTTCTTCCATCTCTTGTAGTCTATTGGTGCTGTTTACCTTTGTGATTACTGATCTTTTCTCTAAGTTCTCGAGTTCCAGGGTTTTCTCTGTTTGTGTTTTCTTTATAGAATCTAATTCTGTTTTCATGCTTTGCACAATTTCCTTCATCTGAGTCAATGTGGCTTCTATTTTTTTGTTTGTTTGTTTCTTCTCTATATGTCTCTAATTGTTCCTGTATGTGGGCAGTTATAGTCTTCTGCATTTCTTTGAGAGCTCTGTTCATTTCTTCTTTTTGTTCCTCTAAAAACTACATAAGCACAGCTTTAAAGTCATTTTCCTGTGTTTCTGCTGAATTAAAATGTCCATTGATTTTACGGGTTGGTGGTGGGTCCATGGTGTCCTGATTTTTGTTGGGTGATTCTTACCCCTACCTTTGGTCATTTGCTTATATGAGATCCTCACTCTTTTTTTCTTGAGTCTGAAGTTCAGACTGGAAATGTCTTTCTCTGTTCTCTGGAGTATTCTTCAGGAAGATCAGGGAGGTCCATTAGTTTGAGAGTGTGTGTTGCTGTTTAAGTTGTACCGAAGGGAAGAAAACCACAGGTGCAGATTCGATATTTCAGGGGAGTGCGTGCGTGCGTGCGTGCGTGCGTGCGTGCGTGCGTGCGTGCGTGCGTGTGTGTGTGTGTGTGTGTGTGTGTGTGTGTACGTCTTGAAGGGGAGTGCTAGATAGTGTAGGAGCTTGGGATATGGGGGTTTCGGAGCAAGTGCAGGAGGGGATGTGGATGCTGGCGAGGTTAGCAAGCGCAGATGGCGGGCACAAAACACCTGCACAGGTTTCCTGAATACCCAGTGGTCTCCAGTCTGTGGAGGGTTCTGCAGGCTGGACTCTGAAGTCTGTGGCTGATGCTGCAGGCAGGACAAGTACTCTGTTTTGGGCTCTGTGTACCCGGCCCTGTGCACTGTGCTAGAAACTGTGAGCACAGAAGGCTGGGCTCTGCTCTCTGAGAAGGGAAGTGTTATGTGCTTCCTCTGCTGCTTCCCCCTCAGGCAAGGCTGGAGATCAGAGGTCATGGGGGAAATGCCAGGGGTTTGAGTGTTCTCAGTCTCAAATATCAAGGAGGGAGACATGTGTTTGGAGTAGACAGCACTGTGTGCAGGCAAGCTGTGTGCACTGTGTGGTGCCTCCTCAGCTTCAGCTGATAGTTGCAGTAACTCCAGAATAATACCGGTAACTCAGCCGCAGCTTCTCTGTTGGCTGCTGTACCTAGGCCTCCTTCACAGCTGCTGTCAGCTTGGCTACCTCTGCCACTGCTTCTGTCCATTACAGGGAAGTGCCCAGGAATCGATTCCCCAGGAGAAGTCCACAGAGATGGCCGCGATTGACCTGTGTCCTATTGGATTCAGATCAGGGTTTGTCCCCATTCTCCCCGACTCCTCGTACAGTCGTTTTGGGTTCCGCATCCCCTTGACTCACCAATTTGGAGTTTCAGCTCCTCTGAAAACAGTGTGCACTGATTGCCGCCATCTTGGATCCTCTTTATGTGTTCTTGAATATGATGAAAGCAGTGCTAAGATGAAAGTTCATAGCACCAAGTGCCTTCAAGAAGAAATTTGAAACATCTCATTCAAGCAACTCAATCACTCACCTAAAAAGCCTTAGAGGAAAAAGAAGCAGACACACCAAAGAGGAGTAGACAGTTGGAAATAATCAACCTCAGGGCTGAAATCAATAAATTAGAAAGAAATAAAACAATTCAAAGAATCAATGAAACCAAGAGCTGGTTCTTTGAGAAAATCAACAAGATAGACAAACCTTTAGCCAAACCAACTAAAAGGCAGAGAGACAATGTCTAAATTAATAAAATCAGAAATGAAAACAGAGACCTAACAACAGACACTGAGGAAATCCAACAATTTTTCTTACTTATTTACTTACTTACTTACTTGCTTGCTTCAAAAGTCTATATGCCACAAAATTTGAAAATCTAGATGAAATGGGCAATTTTCTGATTGATTCCTCTTGCCAAAGCTGGATCAAGATCAGGTAACCAATTAAATAGTCCTATATCCTCTAAGGAAATAAATACAAGCATTTATAAAATCTCCCATCCAAAAAAAAAAAAAAATGCCCAGGACCAGTCTGTTTCAGAACAGAATTCTACCAGATATGCAAAGAAGAGCTAACACCAGTTCTCTTCAAACTATTCCACAAAATAGAAACAGAAGGAAAATCACCAAACTCATTCTATGAAGCCACAGTCACCTTGGGACCTAAACTCACAAAGACCCAACAAAGAAAGAGAATTTCAGGCCAATCTCCCTTATGTACATTGATGCAAAAGTGCTCAACAAAATACTTGCAAACCGAGTACAAAAACACTTCAAAAATAAACAATTTAAAACAAACACTAAACCCTAGAGAAATAGAAGCCATCCTTTAAATTTTTCTAAATAAAAAATCCCCAAAGCCAGAGGGCTTTAGAGCAGAATTCTATAAGACCATCAAAGAAAATTAACTCCTTACTCTAATCTAAAACTTAGAAACAGAAATAACATTGCCAAATTCTTTTTATGAGGGCCCAGTTAACCTGATACCCAAACCACATAAAGACTCAAAAAAGGAGAATTACAGACAAACGTTACTTATGAACACATATGCAAAATACGCAGTAAAATTCAGGTTGTAACCTGAATCCAAGAACACACCAATAAGATCATCCACCATGATCAAGTAAGCTTCATCTCAGAGAGAAAGGAAATGTTCAACATTAAATATATCAAAATAATCCACCATATAAATATACTGAAATACAAAATAAAATAAGTTCATTTCCAATGCTGAAAAATCATTTGAGAAAAACACAAAATCCCTTCAAAATAAAAATTCTCAAATGATTGCATATACAAGGAACATACGCTAAACATATAAAGGCAGTTTTCAGAAAGCCTGTAGGCAACATCCATTTAAACTTCTCTAGGACAAAGAACACCATCAATTGGACACAGTTGCAACTTACAGAATGGGAAAGGATTTTCACCAACTCCACATTCAATAGAGGGCTAATATATAAGCTATATAAAGAACTCAAGAACCTAGAAATCAAAACCACGTAATCAAAAAAAAAATGGGGTAGGGGGGCTGGAGAGATGGCTCAGAGGTGAAGAGCACTGGCTGTTCTTGCAAAGGTCCTGAGTTCAATTCCCAGAAACCACATGATGGCTCACAACCATCTATAATGATATCTGGTGTGCAGACACATATGCAGGCAGAATGCTGTATAATTAATAGAAAAATAAATCTAAAAAAAATTTAAAAATCGGGGTAGAAATGTATAAAGTTTCTCAATAGAAGAATCTCAAATGCTATGACTCTCTTCAGACAGAAAAGGGATCTTGGAACTACAGCCGCCACTGTTACTGCCATCTCAATGGTGGCTGTTGGAGCTCCCACCATGGCATTAGCCACGAGTCATTCTGTGCAGACTGCTCAGACCCTGAATAATCTTTTAGCCAATGTAGCTCATGCCTTAGATGTACAAAAAGGAATTAATGCTCAACTAAAAGGAGGCTTGATGGTGTTCAATCAGAGGATTGACCTCGTGCAGGACAAATTGATACCCTATGGCAAATGGCTCAACCAGGCTCTCAATGAAAGTATGCTGGACTTTGTGTCACTAGCATACAACATGAGAATTTTCCCTGTGCTGCAAATCTGTCTAAACAATTGTCTAGCTATATTTTAGGTAATTGGACTGGAGAATTCGATACTATGATGGAGCAGCTGAGAGTGGCCATTATCACAGTAAATTCTACCAGAGTGGACGCAGGACTAGCCACAGGATTATCACCATGGATTGCTGCAGCCATGAATCATCTGAAGGAATGGGCGGGCATGGGAGCGTTAGCAGGCCTTCTGGTGTTGGTCTCCTTGGTTTGCCTGTGGTATATGCAAAATTAGAGTCTCACAACAGCGTAATGCAGCCATGATCATTCAGGCCTTTACAGCCATTGAAGCAGGACAGTCTTCCCAAGCATGGTTGGCTATCAAATGGCTAAGAAACAAAGGAATCTTAAAACATTTCTCAGAGGGAAGGTAAAGAGAATTAACTGAAAAATTTAAGGGATTCTCCCTAATAAATGTACAGACAAACACGTCAGTTAACACAAAAGTTTTAAAACATTATAGTGCATCGGAGTTGAACTTTTAGTTAGAAGTGAGTTTATTAACTCTATAAACTTTATTCATTATTTTGAAATTCTATAGGATATTATTTCTAGTAAGTAAAGCAAATCTTTGGCAACGAATATAAAGTAAGAGTTTCATATAAACCATTGGTCCTCAGCCTTCGTAATGCTGAAACTTTTTAAGTATAGTTCCTCAGGTTATGGTCACTTCCATCCAAAACATTTTCATTGATACTTCATGACTGTAATTTCCCTACTGTCATGAAACATAATGTAAATATGTGATAATTCACATGGTCTTGGGCAACCCCTGTAGCAGCATCTTTTGACCGAAAAGCAGATGGGTTCCACAGATTGAAACCCTCTTAAATAAACCCATTATTCTTAATCAGAATCTTTTAGCAAAGCAGTTTTTTATTGGTAATTATCCTTCAAAAATCTTTCTCTGTCCACTATTTCTTGTCACATGTACTGGGTAAGGATAGTCACTTATCCAGAGAATAAAAGATTCTCTGTGCTGGGACAGAAATGCTGAGTTCAACTTTATACTGTCCCAGGATAGTTTGCAGCATATCAGACTGATATTCCCAGGTCCTGAAAACACAGTGGTGTCCATGGAAGAGGGTGCTGTGTCCCAGGAGCTGAAGGCCACCAGCTTCAGACTTCTTGTTTACAAGGGTGGAGGCATATTAATCAGTTTTGTATTCAGCCAGCAGGGTTATAGTCCATTTCTAATCAGAACCAACATAATCAAATGCCCCAGGACATACTGTTTAAACCTGATAAGTAACTAAGGACTGTTGGGCTTTCTATATTGTTCCTAATATAACTTGAAATTTTTACCTCTTTAGACCACATACTCTCCCCTGGCATACTGTGAGAAGCCCATAGAAACTTTGGATTTGTAAGATCCGTCTCCATTTGTCCCATCTGAAGGAGCAGCTGTGAATGTCGTGAGGGCACAGTCTGAGCTCACTGATGCTGTCACAAGTAGAAGTGTAAAATTTTATGAAGATCAAAGGCATATGACAACTTGGTAGATACTGAAGCAGAGCTCCTTGTCTGTCATAGTCTAGACCTTGAGATTAGGAACTTCCTGTATCCACATATGGTCTACCTCTCTCATAGGATGTTGTGTTAGCAGTTTCCAGAGGAGATCTGCATGTGCTCATCAGAAATTATTTCACGTTTTATACCTGAAAAGTACATGTCTGAAATAATATATTTAATTCAAAATGGAGGCATATGCATATTGGATAAGTGAATATTTATTTTTTCAATAATATTTGTGGCTCAATGGTGAAACATTGACAACAAATAAATAATATGAGTTGGTAGATAATGCCATGAGCTGCCTTATAACCAGTTGATTAGTAATACTATTTTGAGTGACTGTCTCCACATATAGATTAGATTTGTATAGAAGGTGGTATCTGCTCCAGGCTGGCTTCAAACTCATGAGTCTCCTGCTATTGTCTCTCAAGTTCTGGGAGTAGAGATGTGATTCTCCACTCCTTGCCATGGTAGTTCACATGTTTATTTTTGTCTTTTACTTTATGCAGAATTCTGGTTACATAATTTAGTTCTCATATATACTTTCAGATTTCAATAATATGAAGTCCTGGCAGGTTCTGTGGTTTCGCTTATTGCTATTGATTTTTATTCATCACCATAAGTTTTTTCATCGTTTGGATAGGAACAGTCACTGAAATAGTATTCTCTTGGGCTCTATGAAATCATTACATAGATTAGGATGGTTCTGCCCCTTCTGGAGAGATTTACCTTTCACTGTGTCAGAGGCCCATCTTAATCCTGTTTCAATACTGCCAATTTCTAAATTACACTAGTATTTGTATTCTTTGACTGAAACTCATGGCAGTCTTGGTCTGCAACAATGACTTCATGAAAAATCTGGTGTTTCCTCTTTTATTTCTTCAGATTTAGATCCCTCTTGCAATTTCCTGAAGTTATGAGGAGGATGCTTGTTAGTTCTTGCTGGGTTTCCTTTACTTTGTGATTAAAGTTCCTATGATCTCAGTCTTCAATTATTGTCTGCCAGTATATCCACAGAATGAATTCTGGCCTGCTCTTTGCATCTTAGTCCCTTGTTTATCTAAGAAAATACAACCCAAATATCTGAGGTCCTGCCCTCTGTTTTCATTAAGAGTGGCTTTGGAGATGAGTAATATTGAACAGATTTAGCCTCAATTCTCTTTTTTCCTTTCATCTTTTCTTCCATCTTCCCTTTCTTTTATTGCATGCTTTCTTACTTTTTTGTTGTTGTCGTTGTTGTTGTTGCGATGTGTTTGAACATATCCTATTATTTCCCTAGGACTGCCAATCTGAGATCGCTCTACTAATGTTTCTACAGAAGTCAATTTTACTTAAATGTACCTTGGATTTTAACCCAGGTTTGCTGTTAGACACTTAGTGCTTTTCTGTCTGAGAGCTGTAAGGCAATCTTTTTCAGTGATTGCTCATGCTCCCTGTAATAGTATTTTTGACTATTGATTCACACCAGCTACACTCACAGACACTGCACTGGCATTTGCTTTTGTATTTGCTGACTGCTTTGCATGGGCCCCTACAGCCCAGCCCAGCTGCTGAAAATATATAAACCAGCCTCTGCAGTGAGAACTGAACTGCATCAGACAGCAGGGGGAGCAACATGAAGTCACAGACCCAGGTCCTCATATCCCTGCTGCTATGGGTGTCTGGTGAGAAACTCAAATTATTATAATCTTTACACAGTCACTTTTTTGTAGATGAGAAACTTAGAGTCTGCCAGACTCAGTATTTCATATTTCGATAATAATGCTCTGACAACATGATAGTACAAATATATTAAATGACAAATTTCAACTGTTTTTACTGTCTGTGTTTGTGTTCATATGCATGTTCATTGTGTATTCCTGATTGCAGGTGCCTGTGCAGACATTGTGATGACTCAGTCTCCATCCTCCCTGGCTGTGTCATCAGGAGAGAAGGTCTCCATCAGCTGCAGGTCCAGTCAGAGCCTTTATCACAGCAGCAGCAAAAAGAACTTATTGTACTGGTACCAGCAGAAACCAGGACAGTCTCCTAAGCTGCTAATCTACCATGCATCCACTCGGTACACTGGGGTCCCTGATCGCTTCACAGGCAGTGGATCTGGGACAGATTACACTCTCAGCATCAGCAGTGTGCAGGATGAAGACCTGGCAGTTTATTACTGTTTGCAGGGTATTAGTGCTCCTCCCACAGTGATTCAGCTTCCAACACAAACCTCCTTTAGAGTCTCCCCAGCTGCCTGCACCACACACAGTCCTGGCCCTGCACACGTCCCCCTTCTGTGTAATAGCAGGTGTGTCTGAAAAAGTGATGAATAGTTTGCCCAGCCCAGTACAAATTATGGGTTCAATGAATCTTTTGTCTTTTGGTATGAAAATACAAAAAGAACTCAGGATTATCATTCATTTCCTTCTGTAGGATTTGGGGGACATAAAGGAGGCCAACAAATCATTGTAAGAAACCTGAAAGCTGATATAGATGTTTTGAAACATCAAACTGCTGTTGGAACACCAGAAGTGTGACAAGGATGATCAGGATAACTAGTCTATAGAGTTTTGGGTAGAACAGACTAAAGTAAATGGGCAAGACTTGACAAAGAACAAGAAGAAAAAAAGAAGAGAGAGTGAGAGAGATACAAAGGGCCCCAGTAGAAAAATGAGGCTGTTCAAGCAGAGCCCTAGGAGCAGAGAGGAAACATCTGCCAAAAGACTGAGGACAGATTTTTTTCACTCAAATACAGCAAATGCAAACTCCTGCCCACCCTAGAAGACACACACCGTACCAGCTACATATCTTTACTGAGTCCCATATTTCAGAGGTTTTATAACAAAAGTCCAGATTGAGAAATGTGCTAGAGGGATTGATTTTAGAGGGGGGAAAAAAGGCTGAAAATGAAATCTGAAGCATCAATATACCAATTTGAAAACTCCAGAGAAGAATCAAGAATGAAAGAGAAGGCAGATGAAGTTCATAGTAATGTTTGGACAAAGCAAGGAGAATGTCTCTGAATTCCCTGGGAAAGACAGGCAAGGTCAGTTGTTAGGATTGGTGAGTGTCAAGATCCATCTATGTGAAGACAAAAATGCCTTGGCAGGAATATTGGAAGATAGTGTCTTTAAGATTTAGGACTGAAAAGTGAGTGGTGTGCTCAGCTATGATAGAGGAAAGCCAAAGATGTAAAGACACAGTAGTTAATGAAGAAAGATTTTGTTCTAGGTTTAAGATTCTGTTGGGAGTGGCTGTATTGTCTTCTTCTTTGGCCTGTGACTAGGATCAGAAGGAAGGAAAAGAAGAGCTCCCCTATCAGGAGACTTGGGAAGGGGTATGCATGCAGAGGGATTGGGACTGGAGGAGGGACGGAACCACAGGGGGGATACAAAGTGAATAAAGTATAATTAATAAAGAATAAAAAAGATTATGTTAGGGGTTTTTTGGTTTTGTTTTGTTTTGGTTTGGTTTTTTGACTGTTAATATGGGAGCATGTGGGGTAAGGAGGAAGAAATGATGAGTGTTAGGCTAGGCTGATTAAGGGTAGGGAGTATTGAGTTTGGAGATATGTGCAGAAGGGTCTGTGAATATAATAGAGAGAAGTTTATGATGCACAGCAAGGGAAAAAAGAGTGGCATCCATTACAGTGGGATAGACTAGAGAAGTGGGGCAAGGATAAGAGGAGTTTGGGGACTGGGAGACTGGCAGTGTACAATTAGAGCCTGAGGAAGGAAGAGGAGAGTCTCAGGAGTACCCTGGGAGCTGTTATCGGGACAGAAAGGAAAAATTTATGTCAAATCTGGAGAAGACAGGTTTTCCTAGAAAAGAATAGCTCATTAGGAAATGAGGAGAAATAAACCTTGAAAGGAACAATTTAAGGGAGAAAGATGGAGGGGTCTGGAGGTTGGTTGTGTATTCTGACTAAGGGTGTGAGAGAGAGGTGAGTGGAGGCCCAACAATAGCATAAAGTGCAGAAAAGAAATCAGAAACAACTCTTTCTATACTTTAAATTCCTCTCCCAGTTGTATAAATCACTTTCTCAAGTTTTCAATCATCAGACCCTAACTCATTTTTCCTGAACTGTCATAGCCTCTGACTATATGACTTAGACCTCCATAACTTGTATCCTTTCATTTTTCTTGACATATGTAACTTACTTGCCTTTGACTCATAACCTTTAGAAACTCATGCTAATCTTAGTGTAAAAACTGTCAGTAAGGTAAACTGTTCATATGAAGTGGACTGACCCAGGAGATGAGTGTTTGCTACTGTTAGAGCTACAATTAGCCATCAAGGACAGCAGTGATCCAAGGAAGATAAATATAAGTAGAAGTAAAATTTAAACAGTTTTTGTATCACTTAAAATGACAGAGATTAACTTGCTTGTTTTTTAAAAAGGCTGTGTACCCCTTCTGGATAGAATTTTGTTTTGTTTTTTGTTTTGCTTTTTGTTTTTTGTTTGTTTGTTGTTATCTACTTTTAGGCCCAGCATGAGCCTAATTTCTAGAAGGGATGAAGAGAACTCAGGAGACCAATATTTGATATATTTGATGCAAAATCACAAGAGGTTTATTTTGAACATTTTACAATGAGGTCACTGCTGCTGGTCAGCAAGGAGTGGCACTGGGAGACAAGGCCTTGCGTTTTTGAAGGACATGGCCCGGGGATTTTCAGAGGTTGTAGTCTTGGCAATTCAAGATTGGATGAGGTATTTAACTTTTAAAATAATTGGCTGGTTTGGGACCCTTAGTTCCGGTCAGCACTGTTGTAAATATCTGGGGAATATCTGATCTTTAAGTCAGTTTGGAATTTCCTGCCATGTGAGATATAGCCACAGTTGAAGGAGGGAGAGGGGTTAACTCATCCTGTGTCTGTTCTGAGGAGTGGGGGCTACAGGATTTCGGTCAAAGGTCAAGAGCTATTCAGGAGAAGGATTGGGGCCCTTTAGCCCAGTTCCCAAAGTTTATCTACTTTATCTCACAGGCGCCTGCCAGTGATTTTTCTCTCCATTTAGTAGAGATCTCTTTTTGTTCCTTTCCTTATCTCTGCCCTCACAGGTGGCTAATGTCAGGAACTTTTACATTCCTCTGTTCTCTGGAGAAGCACTAAGAGGCTTTAATTTACTGGGCCTAAAACTTGAAAATATAAGTTATAAGGCAATTAAAAGAAACATATATTTCAAAGGTAGTCTGATGCTTTCATACTTACTATTCAGGCAAGACCATCACAACCCAGTTTAAATACTGCTAATTTCTAAGTTACCCTAAAAGATGAATTTCTGGAATTGAACACTCTAGCCAGGGTTGGTCTACAGGGATGATTTCATGAGGAACTCTGTTTTGATTCATCCCCCTTCCGTTCTCTCAGTTTAGAGATCTCTTTCAATTCCACAAAGTTGTGGAGGAAATGCTTGTTAGTTTCTGCTGCTGTTATGTTTTCGGTGAGATTAAAGCTTCTCTGGTCACAGGATTAAATTAAAGTCTCTTAGAAGTTCCACAGAACGAATTCTTTGCTTCTCTCTCTCTCTCTCTCTCTTTTTGACTTTATCTTATCATTTATTACAATTTATTCTCTCTGTATCCTGGATGTGGCCTCCTCCTTCTTCTCTCCCAGTCCTTCCTTCGCTCTCTCTTTCCCCCACACCCCTCCCCTAATCCATTGAGAGGGGTGGTCCTCCTTCCTTTCTATCTGACCCTAGCCTACCAAATCCCTCAGGACTGGTTGCATTGTCTTCCTCTGTGCACTGGCAAGGCTGCATGCTCCAGGGTGAGGTAACCAGAGAGCCTGCCACTGAGTTCATGCAGAGAAAGTCCCTGCTCCCTTTACTAGGAACCACACTTGGAGACTGAGTCTCTGAACAACATCTGAGCCAGGGTTTTAGCTCATTTGCATGCATGCCTTGATGGGGTACCATTTTCTTTAGGGCCCCCAGGGGTCAGTTTTTATGGCTCTATTGCAATACTTGTGATGCTCCTGTCCCCTCTGGGTCTTGCTATCTCCCCCTTCTTTCATAAGATTCCCTGCTGTCTTCCCAAAGTTTGGCTATGTGTCTCAGCCTCTGAATCTATACCTTGATCAGTACAGTCCAAGTTCTACAGAAGGAAAAGAAAGAAAGAAAATCCCAAGTTCATTTTTACATTTTCATATGAAGTATTTTCATACCAAAAGACATCAGAATAATTGAACCCATAATTCTGTACTGGGCTCTGTAAAATTGTTCATCATGTTTTCAGTCACACATGTGATCACACAGGGAACAGAACAGGAGCCTATTACAGAGGGATTCTGAAAGACTGTTCCATCTCCTTCCAATCCAATCCTCCCTCCTTTTTCTTCCCCTATGCACTTCCCCCAGTACAATGAAAGGGTGGACTGGAGGATCCACCCTTCCCCTATGCACTTCCTCCAGTCCAATGAAAGGGGATCCTCCCCTTGATCTGACCATAGTCTATCAGGTCTCATCACAACTGTCTTCATTGTCTTCTGTTGTGGACTGTTAAGGCTGTTCTGCTCTCAGGTAGATGTGATCAAAAAGCCAGCCTCTGAGTTCATGTCAGAGACAGTCTCTGTACCCATTACTAGGGAATTCCACTTATACACTGAGCTGCCATGGGCTATATCTGTACAGTGGTTCTAGGTTATCTCCATGCATGGTCCTTGTTTGGAGTATCAGTATCACAAAAGACACCTGTGCCCTGATATTTTTTGGTTTTGTTTTCTCCTTGTGGAACTCATATCCCCTCAATGTCTTTCTATCTCCCCCTTCTTTCATAAGATTCTATGCACTCTGCCCAAAGTTTGCTGAGTCTCAGCATATGTTTTGGTCCCCTGCCGGGTAAGGTCTTTCAGAGGCCCTCTGTTTTAGGCTCCTATCTTGTTCCCCGTTTTTTCCCTCTTTGGATGTCCTTCGTGTTTGCCTTTCTGAATGAGGATTGATCATCTTACCCAGAGTCCTTCTTGATTAGCTTCTTGAGCAATACAGATTTTAGTACAATTATCCTATATTATATGTCTATTATCCACTTGTAAGTGAGTATATACCATGTGAGTCTTTTTGCTTCTGAGAAAACTCACTCAGGATGAACTTTTCTACATCCTTCAATTATTGTGAATATTTCATAACTTCTTTGTTTTAATTGCTTGTATCCAATTGTGTAAATGTACAACAATTTCTGTATCCATTCCTCAAAGGAGGGACATCTTGTTTTTTTCCAACTTCTGACTATTATAAATAAAGCTGCTATGAACATGTTTGAGCAAATGTCCTTGTTATATACATGAGCATCTTTTGGATATATTCCTAGGAGTGGTATACCTGGATCTTGAGGTACCACTATTCCTAATTTCCTGAGAAAGTTCCACATTGATTTCCAAAGCAGTTTTACAAGTTTGCATTCCCAACAGCAATGGAGTAAGGCTCCTCTTTCTCCACACCCTCTCCAGCAAACTTTGTCACTTGAGTTTTTGATCTTAGCCACTCTGGGATGTAAGATGAAATCTCAGTCATTTTGATTTGCATTTCCCTGATGACTAAGTACTTTGAGCATTTCTTTGTTTCTCTGCCATTCTATAGTCCTCTACAGAGAATTCTCTGTTTATCTCTGTACCCCATTTTTAATTGGATTACTTGATTGGTTGCTATTTGATTTCTTAATTTCTTTATATATTCTGGATATCAGCCCTCTGTCAGATACAGGGTTGGTTAAGATCTTTTCCCAATTTGTAGGCTGTCGTTTTGTTCTGATGATACTATCCTTTGATTTACAGAAGCTTTTCAGTTTCATGAAGTCCCATTTATTGATTGTTGCTCTTAGAGTCTGTGCTGTTAGTGTTCTGTTCAGGAAGTTGTCTCCTGTGCCAATGAGCTCAAGGATCTTCACCACTTTTTCTTCTAACAGGTTTAGTGTGTCTGGTTTTATATTGAGGTCTTTGATACACTTGGACTTTAGTTTTGTACAGGGTGATAAGAATGGATCTATTTTCATTATTCTACATATAGACATCAAGTTAGACCAGCATAATTTTTTGAAGATTCTATCTTTTTTCCACTGTATACTTTTGTCATCTTTGTCAAAAATCAGGTGTCTGTAAGTGTGGGATTTATTTCTAGGTCATCTATTTGATTCTATTGATGCCCCTTTCTGTTTCTATTCTAGTACCATGCAGATTTTATTACCATTCCTCTTTACTACAGCTTTAGATCAGGAATAGAGATACCTCCAGAAGATCTTTTATTGTAGAGCAATTATTTTTAGTGATTCTGAGTTTTTTGATATTCCATATGAAGTTGAGAATTTTTCTTTCAAGGTCTGTCAAGAATTATGTTGATAATTTGACAGGAATTGCATTGAATCTGTAGATTGCTTTTGGTAAGGTGGCTATTTTTACTATATTAATCCTGCCAAGCTATGATCATGGGAAATATTTCCATCTCAGTCTTAAATTAATGTCCACCTGGTTATATGCAGAGTTAATTTTGGGCTACTCTTTTCATCTTAGTCCCTTATTTATCTAAAAAAAAACTGAAACTCAAATATCTGAGGCCCTGCTCTCTGTGTTCAGTATAAGAATGGCTTTGGAGATGAGTAATATTGAACATATTTAGCCTCAATTTTTCTTTTTTCCTTTCATCTTTTCTTTCCTCTACCATTTCTTTCTTTTATGGTATGTTTTCTTGCTATGTTTGTTTTGTTGTTGTTGTGATATTTTGTGTATATATCCTATACTTTTCCTAAGACTGTCAGACTGATATAGCTCGACTAATATTTCTACAAAGTCAATTGATTTAAGCATGTCTTGGATTTTTAACCCAGGCCTACTATTAGAGGTCCTAATACCATTCTCTTTGAGAGCTGTAAGGCAATCTTTTTTCAGTGATTGCTCATGCTGTAATAGTATTTTTGACTGTTGATTGACACCAGCTACACTCACAGACATTGCACAGGCATTTGCTTATATATTAGCTGACTGCTTTGCATGGGCCCCTACAGCCCAGCCCATCTGCTGAGAATTTATAGACCAGCCTCTGCAGAGAGAACTGAACTGTATCAGATAGCAGGAGGAGAAAGATGGAGTCACAGACCCAGGTCCTCATATCCCTGCTGCTTTGGGTGTCTGGTGAGAAACTCAAAATATTATTTACAATCTTCGCAGAGCAACTTATTTGTGATAAATTTAGAAAGGGTTCCAGAATATTATTACATAATAACACTCAGACAAAATGATAGTACAAAGATAAGAAATACAAATTTCAACTGTTTTACAATCTGTGTTTGTGTCTTTATGCATGTTCCTTGTGTGTTCCTGATTGCAGTTGCCAGTGCAGACATTGTTGTGACCCAGTCTCCATCCTCCCTGGCTCTGTCAGCAGGAGAGAAGGTCACCATCAGCTGCAGGTCCAGTCAGAGACTTTCATACAGCAAAGATCCAAAGAACTATGTGGCCTGGTACCAGCAAAAACCAGGGCAGTCCCCTAAGCTGCTGATCTACTATACATCCTCTATGGAAAAAGGGGTCTTTGATAGCTTCATAGGCAGTGGATCTCAGAGAGATTTTACTCTCACCATCAGGAAAGTGCAGGCAGAAGACCTGGCAGTTTATTACTGTCAACAGGGTTATAACAATGTTCCCACAGTGCTTCAGCCTCCAACAAAATCCAACTTGAGAGTCTCACCAGCTGCCTTCAGCATTCACAGTCCTGGCCCTGCACATTTCCCTCTTCTGTGTGATAGCAGGTGTGTTTAAAAAGTAATGAAAATGTTTGCAGAGCCCAGTACATAAGTGTGGGTTCAATGTCTCTTGTGTCTTTTGGTATGAAAAACTTTTATATTAAAATGCAAAAAAGAACTCATTTTTATATTTCTATTTCTTTTTTTTAATTTAATTTAAATTTTTTAAATTTTTCATCAATTACACTTTATTCATTCTGCATCCCCCCATAAGCCCCTCCCTCCTCCCCTCCCAATCCCACCCTCCCTCCTCCCTCCACATCCATGCCACTGCCCAAGTCCACTGATAGGGGAGGTTCTCCTCTCCTTTCTGACCTTAGTCTATCAGTTCACATCAAAAGTGGCTGCATTGTCCTCTACTAAGGCCTGGTAATGCTGCTCCCCCCCAGGGGGAGGTGATCAAAGAGCAGGCCAATCAGATTATGTCAGAGGCAGTCCCTCTTCACATTACTATGTAACCCAATTGGACTCTGAACTGCCCTGGGCTACCTCTGTGCAGGGGTTCTGGGTTATCTCTATGAATAGTCCTTGGTTGGAGTACGAGTCTCTGGGAAGTTCCCTATGTTCAAATTTTCTTGTTCTGTTGCTATCCTTGTGGAGTTCCTGTCCTCTCCAGCTCTTACTATTTCCCAGTTCTTATATAAAATTTCCTTCACTCTGCCCAACAGTTGCTCATCAGGCTCAGCATCTCCAATGATAGTCTGCAGGGCAGAGGCTTTCAGAAGCCCTCTGTGGTAGGTTCCTAGGTTGTTTCCTGTTTTCTTCTTCTTCTGATGTCCCTCCTCTTTGCCTTTCCAGATGGGGATTTGTACCTTTTAGTTAGGGTCCTCTCTCTTGCTTAATTTCTTTAGATACACAGGTTTTAGTGGGTTCGTCCTGTGTTGTATGTCTATATGAGTGAGTATATACCATGTGTGTCTTTTTGCTTCTGGGACAACTCACTCAGGATGATCCTTTCCAGATCCCACCATTTACCTGCAAATTTCATGATTTCCTTATTTTTCATTGCTGAGTAATATTCCATTGTGTAGATGTACCACATTTTCTGCATCCATTCTTCAGTTGAGGGGCAGCTGGGTTTTTTCCAGCTTCTGGCTATTATAAATAAAGCTACTACAAACATGGTTGAGCAAATGTCCTTTTTGTGTACTTGAGCCTCTTTTGGATATATGCCCAGGAGTGGTATGGCTGGATCTTGAGGAAGTGCTATTCCTAGTTGTCTGAGAAAGCGCCAGATTGATTTCCAGAGTGGTTGTACATGTTTACATTCCCACCAGCAGTGGTGAAGGGTTCCTCTTTCTCTACAATCTCTCCAGCATGTGTTGTCATTTGAGTTTTTCATCTTGGCCATTCTCATGGGTGTAAGGTGAAATCTCAGGGTTGTATTGATTTGCATTTCCCTAATGGCTAGTGATTTTGAGCATTTCTTTAAGTGCTTCTCTGCCATTCGATATTCCTCTACAGAGAATTCTCTGTTTAGCTCTGTTCCACATTTCTTAAGTGGATTACTTGGTTTGCTGCTTTTCAGCTTCTTTAGTTCTTTATATATACTGGATATGAGTCCTCTGTCAGATAAAGGGTTGGTGAAGATTCTTTCCCAATCTGTAGGTGGTCGCTTTGTTTTGATGACGGTGTCCTTTGCTTTGCAGAAGCTTTTCAGTTTCATGAGGTCCCATTTATTGATTGTTGCTCTTAGAGCCTGTGCTGTTGGTGTTCTGTTCAGGAAGTTTTCTCCTATTCCAATGAGTTCTAGGCTATTTCCCACTTTTTTTTCAAGCCAATTAAATGTGTCCGGTTTTATGTTGAGGTCTTTGATCCACTTGGACTTCAGTTTTGTGCAGGGTGATAAGCATGGATCTATTTTCATTTTCTACATGTAGACATCAAGTTGGACCAGCACCATTTGTTGAAGATGCTATCTTTTTTACATTGAATGGTTTTGGCATCTTTGTCAAAGATCAGGTGTCCGTAAGAGTGTGGGTTTATTTCTGGGTCCTCTGTTCGGTTCCATTGATCCACTATTCTGTTTTTATGCCAGTACCATGCAGTTTTTAAAACTGTTGCTCTATAGTACAGCTTAAGATCAGGGATGGAGATACCTCCAGAAGATCTTTTGTTGTAGAGGATTGTTTTAGCAATTCTGGCTTTCTTGTTATTTCATATGACATTGAGAATTTTTCTTTCCAGGTCTGTAAAGAATTGTGTTGGTAATTTGATGGGCATTGCATTGAATCTGTAGATTGCTTTTGGTAAGATGGCCATTTTTACTATGTTAATCTTGCCAAGCCATGAGCATGGGAGATCTTTCCATCTTCTCATATCTTCTTCTAATTCTTTCTTCAGAGATTTGAAATTTTTTTCATACAAGTCTTTGACTTCCTTGGTTAGGGTTACTCCGAGGTACCTTATGTCATTTGTGGCTATTGTAAAGGGTGTTGTTTCCCTAATTTCTTTCTCAGCCCTTTTGTCTTTTGTATAGAGGAGGGCTACTGATTTTTTGGAGTTAATTTTGTATCCAGCCACTTTTCTGAAGGTGTTTATCAGCTGTAGGAGTTCCCTGGTAAAGTTTTTGGGGTCACTCACATATACTATCATATCTTCTGCAAATAGTGATAATTTGACTTCTTCCTTTCCAATTTGTATCCCCTTGATCTCCTTCAACTGTCTTATTGCTCTAGCAAGGACTTCCAGCACTAAGTTGAAGAGATATGGAGAGAGTGGGCAGCCTTGTCTTGTCCCTGATTTTAGTGGGATTGCTTTAAGTTTTTCTCCGTTCAGTTTGATGTTGGCTATAGGCTTGTTGTATATCGCCTTTACTATATTTAGATATGTGCCTTGTATCCCTGATCTCTCCAATACTTTAAACATGAATGGATGTTGGATTTTGTCAAATGCTTTTTCAGCATCTAGGGAGATTATCATGTGGTTTTTTTCTTTCGATTTGTTAATCTGGTGGATCACATTGATGGATTTCCGTATATTGAACCACCCCTGCATACCTGGGATGAAGCCTACTTTGTCATAGTGGATAATATCTTTGATGTGTTCTTTGATTCCGTTTGCAAGTATTTTATTAAGTATTTTTGCATCAATGTTCATAAGGGAGATTGGCCTGAAATTCTCTTTCTTTGTGGAGTCTTTGTGAGGTTTAGGTACCAAGGTGACTGTGGCTTCATAGAATGAGTTTGGTAATGTTCCTTCTGTTTCTATTTTGTGGAATAGTTTGAAGAGAATTGGTGTTAGCTCTTCTTTGAAGGTCTGGTAGAATTCTGCGCTGAAGCCATCTGGTCCTGGGCTTTTTTTGGATGGGAGACTTTTGATGACAGCTTCTATTTCTTTGGGGGATATAGGTATATTTAGTTGATTTACCTGGTCCTGATTCAGCTTTGGTAAGTCAAATCGATCAAGAAAATTGTCCATTTCATTTAGATTGTCAAATTTTGTGGCATATAGACTTTTGAAGTAAGTCCTAATGATTGTTTGGATTTCCTCAGTGTCTGTAGTTATATCCCCCTTTTCATTTCTGATTTTGTTGATTTGGGTGGTGTCTCTCTGCCTTTTAGTTACTTGGCTAAGGGTTTGTCGATCTTGTTGATTTTCTCAAAGAACCAGGTCTTGGTTTCATTGATTCTTTGAATTGTTTTATTTGTTTCCAATTGATTGATTTCAGCCCTGAGTTTGATTATTTCCAGCCATCTACTCCTTCTTGGTGTGTCTGCTTCTTGTTTTTCTAGGGTTTTTAAGTGAGCCATTAAGGTGCTTGAATGAGCTGTCTCGAATTTCTTCTTGAAAGCACTTAGTGCTATGAACTTTCATCTTAGCACTGCTTTCATTGTGTCCCACAAGTTTGGGTATGTCGTGTCTTCATTTTCATTGATTTCTAGAAAGACTTTAATTTCTTTCTTTATTTCTTCCCTGACCCAGCTGTCATTTAGTAACAAGTTGTTCAGTTTCCATGTGTGTGTAGGCTTTTTGCTATTTCTGATATTGTTGAGGTCCAGCTTTATTCCATGGTGATCAGACAAGATACAAGGGATTATTTCAATCTTCTTGTATCTGTTGAGGCTTGCTTTGTGACCCACTATATGGTCTATTTTCGAGAAGGTTCCATGAGGTGCTGAGAAGAATGTAAATTCTTTTGTGTTTGGGTATAAAGTTCTATAAATGTCTGTTAGGTCCATATGATTCATGACCTCTGTCAGAGACAATGTTTCTTTGTTTAATTTCTGTTTTGTTGACCTGTCCTTTGTTGAGAGTGGGGTGTTGAAGTCTCCCACTATTAATGTGTGGGGATCTATATGTGCTTTAAATTTTATCAATGTTTCTTTCACAAATGTGGGTGCCCTTGTATTTGGGGCATAGATGTTCAGGATTGTGATGTCTTCCTGGTGGAATTTTCCCTTGATGAGTATGAAGTGTCCTTCCCCATCTCTTTTGATTAATTTTGGTTGAAAGTCTATTTATCAGATATTAGAATGGCTACTCCTGCTTGCTTCTTGGGTCCGTTTGCTTGGAAAGTCGTCTTCCAACCCTTTACCCTCAGGTAATGTCTATCTTTGTGTCTTAGGTGTGTTTCTTGTATACAACAGATTGCTGGGTTTAGTTTACGTTCCATTCTGTTAATCTGTGTCTTTTTATTGGAGAGTTGAGTCCATTGATGTTGAGAGAGATTAATGACCAGTGGCTGTTAGATCCCTTGATTTTGATATTGGCTGTGGTCATCAGGTTGTGTGCTTGGTTGCTTTTTGTTTTCCTGAAGTGAGGTTATTTATTTCCTGTGTTTTCTTGAATGTAGCTGGTTTTCCTGGGTTGTATTTTCCCTTCTAGGTTCTTCTGTAATGCTGGATTTGTTGTAGGTATTGTTGAAATTTGTTTTTGTCATTGAATATCTTGTTTTCTCTATCTATGAGGACTGAGAGTTTTGCGGGGTATAGTAGCCTGGGCTGACATCTGTGTTCTCTTAGGGTCTGCATGATATCCGTCCAGGCCCTTCTGGCTTTCATAGTCTCTGTTGAAAAGTCAGGTGTGATTCTAATGGTTTTGCCATTATATGTTACTTGGCTTTTTTCCCTTGCCGCTTTTAGTATTTTTTCTTTGTTCTGTATACTTACTGTTTTGATTTTTATGTGGCCCCGAGTTCTGATTACTGGTCACTGTGCTGATCCTGCTGCTGCTGCTCAGAATGAGAGTCCTCCTGGCACCGCCATTTTGCCCCTCCCCCCTCTAGAAATCTATTTCTATTTCTTATGTAACATATTATTACAACTCTGCTGCTTACAGATAAAAGATTTATATTTTTACAGTGTTGGAGTTCTGATATCAATATAATACTCTTGGCCTGTATGATGATGAAAAACTTTATTTCAATTTGGAGGATCTAGGAAACAATATATTTCTTGTTTTTCTAGATTATAGAGTGCTTTTCTTCCTTCCTTCCTTCTTTTCTTCCTTCCTTTCTTCCTTTGTTTCTTTTTTCCTTCCTTCCTTTTTTTCCTTCCTGCTACCCATTCTTTGTGTTTATTCTTTTACTTTCTATAAATTCTTTTCATTTTTATTACATTTTAGTTAATTACATTTGTCTACATGCATGTGAATGTGCATTAGTATATCTTTGTTTGCATATTTTTTGGTGCCCATATAACATGGCATGTTTGCGGAGGTCAGAGGATAATTTAGACTTGAAACTTTCTTTTTCAACTTTGTTTGTGGAGGTCAAATTTGTGTTTGACATCAGGCTTGGTGGAAAATGTCTGCACCATATGAGTTATCATGCTGTCTGTTAAAGTCTTTTATGGTTGTTAATTAATTGAACGCAATTTTAATGAAAGGCATGTCTTTCCAATATATCATGTATTTTGATCATATGTACTAGCCTTCATTTTGCCTTTCCTTTCCTGCTATTTCTTCTTTCCTGTCAGGAGACATTCAGGGAAAGGGAATCAGGAGACATCTGGGCTTCCTGGAAACATCTTAGTGTTTTTTGTTTGTTTGTTTGTTTGTTTAATTTAAATTTGTATTTTTTTAGGGTCTACAGTAGAGATAAATCTGAGGCAGAGATTGTGGCTCTAGAATATCTTCCTCTAATTGACACCACTTTTTCTGTACTGCTATTGCTGTAACTCTCAAAACTCCATGGTTTAGAGAGGCCTTCACTGCCATCATTCCTTGGGTATTTACCTGTCCTGGTTGAGGAGATCTCCTTCAGGATCTTTATGAAGATTTACTGCTGTTCAGATGAACTAATGATTTCACAATGTCTGAGAATGATTTTATACACTTCCTGTTTTGATTTAAACAAATGTTAGATGTTAAGAAGTGAGAGAGTTGATAGAAAGTTATAGCTACATTAAAGAGCTCTGTGAGCCTCCGGATGCCAAGTACATAAATCTTAACAAAGAGAATTTATGCCTGAAACAGATTTATTTTCCCAAAAGTAAAAATTCCACTGGGTCAGTGGGTCTCAGTTTGCACTAGGGCATCTGGAAATTATTGCTTTAAATATTAGATGAACTTGTGGAACCAGAGATAGATAAGGAATCTCTTAATGCAAAAACATATAAACAATTATCTGGCCATATATTAATCTGTGGACTTTGTTAACACATGACATGAATTTCTAATATTCTGTACCTACCATGAAACTATCAGAAAGCAGTGTGTTTAGAATACCATGTAATCCCTTATCCTGCTAATTGCTGTGAAGCAATTATTCTTCTGTGGTAAGGACTCTGTGGTAAAGGGTATACATACAACTAAGTTCATAGAATAAACGTTGAAGCTCGATGGAATTTTCTTCATCAATAATTTGTATATATGTAAATATGTATATACATATGTGTGTTGGGATCAGTAAGCAGGCATCTCTAGCTCCTCAGGGGAGCTGACAAACTGCACATCAGCATCTGTGAGGCCACCTCCAGAATCAGAGATGACTTGACTACTTGTACCACCTGCAACCACATGTTAGTTCTGAGCATGTGCTGGGTCACCTTCTAAGAGGACTTGCCACTGCTATTGTCTCTCCTTCCCCCTTTGCCCAGACATAGTCTCTGTAATCAACCCCAGGCCCCTAGCCCTGCTTCCCCTAATAAAACCTCCCGTGTAGAACCTGTTGTGTGATGTGATTTATGATTTGTGTAGAACTCAGCCGCACTATCCTAACAATGTGCTTGCATGTTAATGTGTCCATCTGTTTTTTGTGTACATGTTACACAAATGCTTGTCAATTTGTCTATATGTAAGGAGCTCCTTTTATGCTTCATCCATTGAATATATGAATAAATATGTACAGGGCTATATGAGTGATCAATTCTTTATGTGTGCGTATGGGCTGATAAATGGATAGGGTAAGGAGCAAGATTCTGCAGGAGGCAGTCTGGGTTTGCTGCAGTCTCTACAAAGGAAATGCTAGTTAACATCACCACCATCATCGTAAGTTTAATGAGGCTCAAGCCTCTGCTAGCTGGTAGCAATTTGGGCGAAGCTTTCCAAACCCAGTCAATAAAGCTTTGACTGAGCCTGCCTCCAAAGGAGGACTCCATAATACAGAATCCACTGTATTTAGCCTGTTCTCAAAGATGGGATATGATCTTTTAGACACAGTATAGATAAACTGTCCAGAGTCCCTTCTTGGCTCCTGAAATCAAGTTCCTGGCTTCCAGCAAGTTGCTGTGCAAGCTAGCCTCATTGAAAGAAGGGGGAGCTAAGATTCCGTTTTACAATTCTAGTTGTTTCTCCCTGCTGGAGCTGTTAGCTGCAACAAGATTTTCCCTTGGCCAAGTTCTCCTTTCCAAGCAGTCAAAAGCTTCAAGGCCTCTAGCATTTTGGAAATAAGTAAACTGATTAGTCAAACCAGGGGCCCTTTGTCAATCAAATTAGGACAGCCTGCTGTTAAAAAATAGGAGCTCTTAGCTGAAAATGGCTCCTCCTTCTTAAGAGAAAAAAAAAGCCGAAATGTCAGTTGGCAAGGCACCTCAAGTCTGGAGGTTCAAAGCTCAAATCCAAGGCTCCTCTCCTTTTGAGTTCCTGTGACCAGTGGCCCCAAGTAGCAAGTCTACCAGCCTGAAAGATTAATAAGAGTTTAAGAAAAAAAAGAGAGAGAGAGAGAGAGAAAGGTCAGACTCTATGCCTTTCCCTATTCTCATGAAGAACTTGTTCAACATCTAATTTGGAGGTGTGGCAGGAAACAAGTATGTTACAGACTACAGACAATTGCTAGAGATCTCCAGATACATTTAAACTGAGTGGTTCTCTGAGTGATTGTGGGCAAGGAACCCTTGAGAATAGGTCACTAAATTTAAAAAAAGACAAATTAACCAAAAGTGGTACTTAAACCAACAGATATGAATCATGCTACAGAAACAGAAGCTCGTAAAAAGTCAATACCACTCCTAGGCATACACCCAAAAGAGGCTCAAGTACACAATAAGGACATTTGCTCAACAATGTTTGTAGCCCCTTTATTTGTAATAGCCAGAACCTAGAAACAACCTAGGTGTCTCACAACAGAGGAATGGATACAGAAATTATGGTACATCTACACAATGGAATATTACTCAGCAATAAAAAAATATAAAAATTAAAAAATAAAAATATTTAAAAAATACAAGGAAATCATGAAATTTACAGGTAAATGGTGGGATCTGGAAAAGATCATCCTGAATGAGTTATCCTAGAAGCAGAAAGATGCACATGGTGTATACTCAGTCAGATAGACATATAATATAGGATATACCTACTCAAATCTGTATACCTAAGAAATTAAACAAGAGGAAGGACTCTTGCTAAAATGCTCAATCCCTATCCAGAAAGGCAAAGCAGATGGACATCTGAAGAAGGCAAAAAGAGGGAACAAGTCCGGAGCCTGACTCAGAGGATCTCTGAAAGGCTCTGCCTTGCAGAACATCAAGGCAGATGCTGAGACTTATGGGCAACCTTTGGGCAGAGTGCAGGGAACCTTATGAAAGAAGTGAGAAACAGTATGATCTGGACAGGACAGGAACTCCACAAGAGAGCAACAGAACCAAAAATTCTGAGCACAGCGGTCTTTCCTGAGCCTGATACTCCAACCAAGGACCATGCATGGAGATAACCTAGGACCCCTGCACAGATGTAGCTCATGGCAGTCCAGTGTCTAAGTGGGTTTCATAGTAATAGGAACAGGGACTGTCTCTGACATGAACTAATTGGCCTGCTCTTTAATCATTTCCCCTTGAGGGGTGAGCAGCCTTACCAGGCCACAGAAGATGACAATGCAGCCACTTCTGATGAGACCCAATTGACTAGGATCAGAAGGAAGGAGAAGAAGACCTCCACTATCAGTGGACTTGGGGAGGGACAAGCATGCAGAGGGGGGAGAAAGAGAGGTATTGGGACTGGAAGAGGGAGGAAACCACAGGGGGGGATACAAAGTGAATAAAGTAATTAATAAAGAATTTTGTAAAAAAGAAATCAAGTCAGAAATAATGCCTCCAAAAGATCACAATTCCCCAAAAATTCAATTGAAAGATATTGAAATAGATAAAATTTTTGTGAAGTTTTCAAATTTGTACTCATAAAATGACAAATTAAAACAAATGTTTCAAAAAATTTTCATTCAGTCAAAGCTGGGAGGAAGACTAGTGATATATAGGCAAAAATAAGCAAGACGGACAAAATAATAAAAAACATGGCAGAAAAAGTGAGCTAGAGAGAAAAACTCAATTGAAATGATGTAAAATAAAATTTCAATGTCTTATATACAACACAAGGATAAAGAAATCACCACAACACTGAAAAAAAAAAAAGACAGGAGAAAAATTATTTTGGATCAAGCTTGAAGCAGAAGAAACAGCATTGAAACCTCAATAATTTGGAAATATATGTGTGTGTGTGTGTGTGTGTGTGTGTGTGTGTGTGTGTGTGTGACTATACTGTCAAAGGACTTTAGCATATGATGAAGAGAGCAGTCCTAAGAATTGTAAGACATAGAAGAGCTGAGATAAAAGCTAAAGCCATATGGAACATATTGAGTGAAATGAAAACATTGCTTCTGCTTTGTCCTGCTATTGCATTTGCTGTTTGCTGATTTGCTGGTTACCTAGATTTCTGAATTTCTGGAGGACTGGTGCTGGTATCCGCCCCCCAAAAAAATCCTAAGACCCTACTCAGCTGAAAGTTGCAGAGAAAACTGTGTCTCCTGTTCCCAATAAACTTCTTTCCCCTTTACCCTGTGATGAGGAGTTGGAAAGGAGGTAGAAGCATTTAATAACCTTAAATAAAGTAGGTTTGTTAAAAAAAAACAAGGTTAACAAAAACTAAACAGAGAAATACTGGAGCTAACAGACATAATAAGCCAAATGAAACTAATAGATATTTATAGAACCTTTCACCAAAGTATGAAAGGTTATGCTTTCTACTCTGTACCTCATGGAGCATTCTTCAAAACTGCACACATACTTGAACACAGAGCAAGTCTCAACAGATACAAGAAAGTTGAAATAACTTTTTGCATCCTATACAACTGCTAGAGATTGATTCTGGATATAAACAACAGAAACAACAAAAATATGCAAACTCATGGAAACTGAACAGTTTTACAAAGAATGCAAACTAAGCAAAGATGTAAATAAGCAGAGAAAGTAAAGACTGTCTGTAATTCAAAGACAGGAAATCCACACTATACTCCAATTTATGGAATATAGTAAAAGCAGTACTACGAGGAAAGTTCATAGAACTTAATGCCAATATAAATGTTGGAGAGGTTTCATATTAGCAATTTACAGTGCACCTGAAAAATGTAGAATCCAAAGAAATAACCATAGCCAAGAAGATGAGATTGTAAGAAATACTCAAAATGGGGGCTCAATTCAATTAACTAGAAATAGTAGTATTCAAATGGTTTACCCATAGTAGGACCAGGGACTGTCAATGACATGAACTCATGGGCTGGCTCTTTGTTCACCTCCACCTGAGGGAGAGCAGCCTTACCATTCCACAGAGGAAGACAAAGAAGCCATTCCTGATGAGAGCTGATAGACTATGGTCAGATGGAAGGGGAGGAGGACCTCCTCTATCATTGGACTGGGGGAGGGGCATAGGAATAGAAGAGGGAGGGAGGAAGGAACTGGGAGGGAATGGGTGAGGGCTACAACTGACATACAAAGTCAATAAACTATAACTAATAAGAAATGAAAAACAAACAAACAAAAAAGAAAAGTGCAGGGAGAAGAAGAGGAACAGTGTAGTGATGAATAGTAGTAAGGGAATTGTGTGTGGATGTTTATGGGGACAGTTTTACAGAAACAGGAGGAGGAAAGAAAAACCCAGAGAATGAGAATGAGCGAGAAGATTAGAACATATTGCCAGAGATAGTTTGAGGCCAAGCAGAGCAATTCAGTCAGAAGCCTAAAGAGAAACCAGATTGAATCAGTCATCTTGGAGAGGAGTTTGGGTCAGAACAGCTAAGTTGAACAAGCCCGCAAGAGTTCAGAAAGAGACAGAAAATGATGAGCTTATTCAGCAGTAGGTCTCTGAGGCTGAAACATTGTATGTATGCCTAGGTTACCAGACTGAGGGTGGAAGCTGAAGCCTTCAAGTCTGGGCTTACAGAAGATCAGTTTGTACAGAGATTAGATGCTTCCAGGCCTGGGCTAGGGACAGCTACAGCACAGAAAGAATGCTCTGGGCTCAGCCCAAGCCATGTGTTTGCACAGATTGGGTAAGGCTCTCATCTTATCCCCACTTCTGAGGAAATAAACACAACATTTACATCTGGCCCAGAATTTTTACATTCATCCATGCATTGTTTATGTAAATTACTGGGGGAAAACATCCAGAAATAAAATCCAAGAGCTACAGGAAAAAAATAAAATAAAATAAAAATAGAGAATAATACAGAAACTCAATGTAATTAAGAGTGGATTGTTTGAGAAAATCAGCAAGACAGACAAACACATATCCAAACTAAGAAAAGCAAACAAACAAAAAACAAAAAAAAAAGAGACTGTCCAATTTAACAAAATTAGAAATAAACATGGGGACATAACAAAAGACACCAAAGAACTCTGGAGAGTCATAAGAACATATTTTTAAAAACTACTTCAGCAAACTGGAAAATCTAAGACACACTATCACAGTGGGAGTGGTCATTCCACTGGGTTTTATTAGTTGTCCATCTCATATATATGTTATTCTTCTAAATAAGAATAAGAATCATCTAAATAAGAATTTAGGATCTACATTTTATTATCACAAGGTATACTATTTCCAAGGTTTTTGAAAGGGTTACATAATGCAGACTGGGTTAAGTTTTAAGTCTTAAACTCAAAGCTTTTAACTTAAAAACATTTTGTGGAGATAAGATAAAAAGAATTAACTGAAAAAAAAATTAAGGGATTCTACCTAATAAACTTACAGGCAAACACATCTCAGTTAACACAGAGGTTTAAAAACATTATAGAGTAGGAGAGCTGACCATTTAGTTAGATGTGATTTACTCTATACACTTCATCCATTACTTTGAAATTCTGAAGGATATTATTTTTCTTAAGTAAAGAAAAACTTTGGCAAAGAATAGTTGAGAACCACTAGTTTATTTGAAGAACTTTTTTTTACTTCCTAATACTGTAGCCCTTTAAGTATAGTTCCTCAGGTTGTGGTGACTTCCAACCATAACATTGTTTTCTTAAACTTCATGACTGTAATGTTCCTATTGTTTTGAATCATAATGTAAGTATCTGATAATTCAGATGGTCTCAGGCAACCCCTTTGAAAGTGTCTTTGGACCTCAAAGGGGTTGGAATCCACAGTTTGAAAACCTCTTAAATAAACCCATTATTGTTAATCAGAATCTTTTAGTAAAGCAAGAGTTTCTATTAATTTTCCTTCAGAAATCTTTCTGTATCTACTAATTCTTTTTTTTCTTTTGACTTCTTTTTTTTTCTTTTTTTTAATTTTATATTTTTTTATTTTTATTTTATTTTTTTATCAGTTACATTTTATTAACTCTGTATCCCAGCTGTGTCCCGATCCCTCATTCCCTCCCAGTTCCTCCCTCCCTCCCTCATCTCCACCGTGCCCCTTTCCAAGTCCACTGATAGGGGGGACCTCCTCCCCATTCATCTAATCCTGTCTTATCAGGTATCTTCAGGACTGGCTGCAAAGCCCTCCTCTGTGGCCTAACAGGACTGCTCCTCCCTTCGGGGGTGGGGAGACCAAAGAGCCAGTCATTGAGTTCCTGTTAGAAATAGTCCTTGTTCCCCTCACTTTGGGAAACCAATTGGTTACTGAGCTACCACAGGCTACATGTGAGTGGAGGTTCTAGGTTATATCCATACATGGTCCTTGGTTGAATGTCAGTCTCAGAAAAGACCCTGTGCCCAGATATATTTGGTCCTTGTGGAGCTCCTATCCTTTACCCATCAGACTAACTCCCCTTCTTTCTTATGATTCCCTGTACTCTGCCAAAGGTTTGGTCATGAGTCTTTGCTTTGAAAACACTGCTAGTTAGAGTCTTTCAGATGTGCTCAGTAGACTCCTGTCATACGTTCAATGCACATCCCATCTTTCTTTCTAAACAAGGATTGATCATCTTACCCCATGTCCGCTCAATTGATTATCTTTTTTAGGTGTATAGATTTCATTATGTTTATCATATCTTATAGGTCTATATAAGTGAGTGTATCTACTAATTCTTGTCATATCAATTGAGTCGTAATAGCTACTTATCCAGAGAATAAAAGATTCTTAGTGCTGGATCAGAAAAGCTCTGTTCAGTCTCATACTGTCTAGGATAATTTGCATCTCACACTGATATTCCCTGGTCATCCATCCACAGTGGTGTCCATGGAAGAGGGTGCTGTGTTCCAGGAGCTGAAGGTTATCAGCTTCAGACTTCCTTATTACAAAGTTGAAGGCATAGTAATCAGGAATGTATTCAGCCAGAAGGCGTATAGTCAGTTTCTAATCAAAGCTGTCGTGTAACCAGTTGATTAATGATACACATTTTTGCGAGATTGTCTCCATGTATAGAATAGATTGGTCCAAATAGTTGGCATTTACCCTGGGTTGGCCTCAAACTCGTGAGTCTCTTGCTTTTGTCTCTCCAGTTCTAGGAGTACAGATGTGAATCTCACTCCTTCCCATGATATTTCATGTATTTATGTTTTTCTTGTACTTTACACTTAATTCTGGCTTCATAATTTACATCTTATATGTACTTTAAGATTTCAGTAATACGAAGTCCTAGCAGGTTCTGTGATTTCTCTTATTGCTATTGATTTTTCATTCTTAGCTAAACCATTTTTTCACCATTTGGATAGCAACAAGCGCTGATGTACTGTTCTGTTGGTGTCAATAAAGTTGTTATGTACATTATTGTGGTTGTGCCCACTTCTGGAGAGACTTACCTGTTCATGATGTCAGAAGCACCTCTAAATCCAGTTTGAATACTGCTAATTTCTAAATTACATTAGCATTTGAATTTCTTGAACAAAAACTCATAGCAGTGTTGGTGTACAGGAAAGATTTATGAAAAATCTCTTTTTTCCCTTTTCATTTCTCGAGATTTAAACTCCTCTTTCAATTTCCTGAAGTTGTTGGGAAGATACTTGTTAGTTTTTGCTGCATTTCCTTTGCTTTGAGATTAAAGTTCCTCTGATCTCAGTTTTAAATTAATGTCTACCAGGATTTCCACAGAGTGAAGTCTGGGCTGCTCTTTTCATTCTATTCCCTTGTTTATCAAAGAAACTGGAACCCAAAAGTTCGAGTCACTGTCTGCGTCTTCAGTATAAGAGTGGCTTTGGAGATGAGTAATATTGAACACATTTAGCCTCAATTTTCTTTTTTCCTTTCATCTTTTCTTCTTTTTTCTTTTATGTTATGTTTTCTTACTGATTGTTTTTTGTTGCTGTTTTTGTGATATTTTTGAACATACCCTATCATTTCCCTTAGACTCTAATTCTGAGATAACTCTACTAATGTTTCTACAAAAGTCAATTGATTTAAATATGTCTTGGATTTTAATCCAGGCCTCCTATTAGAGCACCTATTTATTTCCTGTTTGAAAATTATAAGGCAAACTTTTTCAGTGATTGCTCATGCTCCCCGTAATACTATTTTTGACTATTGATTGACACCAGCTATACACACAGACACTGCACAGGCATTTGCTTTTGTATTTGCTGACTCCTTTGCATGGGCCCCCTACAGCCTAGCCCAGCTGTTGAGAATTTATAAACCAGCCAATGCAGTGAGAAATGAACTGCATCAGACAGCAGGGGGAGCAAGATGAAGTCAGAGACCCAGGTCCTCATATCTCTTCTGCTTTGGGTGTCTGGTGAGAAAGTCAAATTATTATAATCTTTACAGAGCCACTTCTTTTTAGAACAGAAATTTGAGTGTGTTAGGCTCAATATTTCTTATATAATAATACTCTAATAAGATAGTAGTACAAAGTAACTAATGATAAATTTCAACTGTTTTTACTGTCTGTGTTTGTGTTCATATGCATGTCCATATGTATTTCTGATTGCAGGTACCTGTGCAGACATCATGATGACCCAGTCTCCATCCTCCCTGGCTGTGTCAGCAGGAGAGAAGGTCACCATTAGCTGCAAATCCAGTCAGAACCTTACTTCAGGAGGCTCAAATTTCTTGTCCTGGTACCAGCAGAAACCTGGGCAATCCCCTAAGCTACTGATCTCCTGGGCATCCACTAGGCACACTGGGGTCCCTGATCGCTTCACACGCAGTGGATCTGGGACAGATTTCACTCTCTCAATCAGCAGTACACAGGATGAAGACCTGGCAGTTTATTACTGTCAGCAGTATTACAATAATCCTCCCACAGTGCTTCAGCCTCCAACACAAACCTCCTTGAGTCTCAACAGCTGCCTGCACCACACGTAGCCCTGGGCCTGCACACTTCCCCCTTCTGTGTGAAAGAGAGTGTGCCTGAGCAAGTGATGAATAATTTGCAGAGCCCAGTTCAAATTATGCATTCAAAGTCTCTATCTTTTGATATGAAAATACTTCATATGAAAATGTAAAAATGAACTTGGGATTTTCTTTCTTTCTTTTCCTTCTGTAGAACAGAAAAGAGGCCATCAGATCACTGTAAGAAATCTGGAAACAGATGTAGATGTTTTTATAATTAAACTTCTCTTAGAAAACAAAGAGAATGACAAAGATGATCAGGATATTTAGTCTATAGAATTCCAGGGAGAGCAGGCTTTAAAGCAAAGTGGGCAAGACTCGACAAAGAACCAAGAAGCACCAAAGAGAGATACAAGACCTTTTGTAAACTGGGGAGAAGCCCCAGAAGAAAACTGAGGCTGTTCAAGCAGAGACCCAAGAGCAGAGAAGAAACATATGCTAAAAACTTAAGAGAAAAGTTTTGTACTCAAATAGACGAAGTGCAAACTCCTTCCCTAGACCCCTAAAGAACCCGCTGTACCAGCCGCATGTCTTTACTGAGTTCCATATTTCAGAGGTTTTATAAGAAAACTTCAGATTGAGAAATGAGCTAGAGGGATTGATTTTAAAGAAAAATAAGCTGAAAAAGGGATTCTGAAGCAATGATATACCAATTGAAAACACTACAGACGTATCAAGGATGACACATTGGGCCCCTCAAAGCATCTCATCAGAAGGAAATAAAGGAACTCCTTTCCCAAAATTTCTCTTCTAAAGTGGCCAAACTGAATTGCAAAAAAATCACAACTCAAGGAGTACTTCCAAAATATTTCCATTGGGGCTGTTACGTTTTTCAGGGGAGGGGAAGCTAAGGTGGTGGTAGGGTTTGTTACAGAAGCAGTATATGTCCATCTTTCTCAACTATAATTCAGTTGGGCACTAATCATGTTCCTCCCCCTTTTATCTGGTGACAGTATGGACAGTGAACAGCCACATGAAATCTTGGATCAGTACATGGCATTGGCCACAGCATGATCTCCTGTACACAGCAAAGACACCAACACTGCCCTCTGCCACAGCCATGGGCCACAGACACTATCAGAGCCCTTGGCAGCAACACAGCTGAAGAACATCAACATGGCCTCATGCATACCACTCAGGTCAATAGGTCTCCTGGCATCAGCATTGAGGATGGACATTAACATGGATTCATGTGGAAGCTCAGACAAAGGTTATCTGCACTCCCGTAGTTATTCCCAAATAATCAAGAAAGATGTTATGGAAAAAAAAAAAAACACAAGATCAACATAATGAGCTGCAGGGTAAACAAGATCCCCTTGCAGTTTAATCAAGTTAAGGAAGAAATCTTACAGAAGGAGATTACAAAACTCACAGAAGAATTGAAAGAAGAAAAAACAAAACAGACCCCACAAAATACATACTAGAAATGAAACAGTTCATGGGATTAGAAAGGAAAATTATGCAGGAGGAAATGAAATATACATAACCAGAGAGATGGAAACAGGCAGAAAGAGAGAGAGAGAGAGAGAGAAACAGGCAGAGAAAGAGAGAAAGAATGCAAGATATTATTGAGCAAACATTACAAGTAGTAGTAACTGAATAAAATAAAAAAAGTTGAGAAATGGAAGAGCCTTGTGCAGTTAAAGAATTGGGAGTTGGACAAGTTCTGCACATCATTAGAGTTCACACTAGACGTTCTGCTGTAGAAGCAAAACACGGGTAGCATTGCCAGTTGCTTTTGCAGATGAAGGGAAAACATCAGAATTTTCATCCCAACTAGGATCTGAGTGACCTCATTGGAAGACAAATGAAAACATGCCACTCTTGGGACAGCTTTTGAAACATAAGGTTTCACCACACAACTGTGTGCAAACACCACCGGAGTAATTTGCCAGAATAAGCTTCTGTGATCCAAAAAGGAAAAGAACATACATTGTGCTGTATTTTGCTGAAAAACATTAACTAATCACATTCAAGATGATTTATGAACAGGCTCTGTTATGTCAGAAGACCATGACTAGCAGGGTTTTCTGCAAAAGGACTGGCTCTCAGACTAGAGTGAATGAAGAGAGATGCCCATCCTCAGTCACCTTTTATGGATTCAATGTGTCCTTTCCATTTTCTGTTTGACAGAAAATCAGCTCCTTTTCATGAAACTGGTGGAGAAAAGTAAGTCTCATGCTGGGGACACTCTCATCAACTGTCACCTGAGCTTCAGAGTAATTTAGATGACACTGATAATTTCTGAATAGGAAAACTACAAATTTTCCTGGGCTTATTGGACCTGATATAAAATGACAGCAATGAACAATATCTGGTACTGTAGGCCCAAATGAATTTCATAATTTTTGGCAGCTCTAACATTATAAACAGTGTAAGAAGTTTAACTTTTTCTGTTGAAAGGGAAATATTATGTCCATTTAAAAAAACAAAAATATGTACAAAAATAGCTAATTTAATTTTACAATATCAGTGTTTAAAGTAGATCACAAATGTGAGATACAAACCTGCAGCCAGTTTCTCTCCCACTCTTTCTTAAAGCTCCTTGCTGGAAAGTGATCTGTCTATGGAGACACACATGTGGTCTGCACTGAGTGCTCCTGGCCATCCAGGTAGAAGAGCCAGGTGATGTGAGGACACCTGGTTGCTCTTAGAAGCATGATAAGAGCTTCATAGGACATTGTAATTTTTAGCCATTTTAAAATGTAATAAGAAACTATGAACTAAATCTTTAGAATGTATGTTACACTAAAAGCATATTTTGATATGGACTGCATTTTAATTGCCTGTGTCAATAAATGCAATTCTGAGCCTCAGGACAAAAGGCTAAGGAAGTGTACCCTGGGACACTGGACCAGGATATAGATCCTGAGAAAATAGCTGTGCATGAGTAGGAGGTGCTGGAGTAGTCTGTGGTTCATTTGAAATCTCCTGAACAAAGTTAAACAGTTTAGAAAACAAAATTCTATCTTAGGTGTACATTTGAAACTGTTAGGTTCATGGTCCTGGTAGTATGGAAGAGGAGTGCCAAGCCCAGGGAAATGGGGAGAGATAACCACCATTCAGAGTAGGCAATAGGCAGGATAATTTAGGCTGTTGATTGTCAGGAGTACTTATCTGGAATCTGTTAAATCATTCTTGAGAGGAGCCACAAAAATTTATTTTGGCTATATAAGGTTAATTTGGGAGCAACTGTAATCTGAAAGCAGGGTCTGGTTGTGTTGGGGAGAATATAATTTGAGAAGCTCTGGTTGTGTCAAAATAGTCTTTTGTGGGTGTTGTTCAGGCAGGTTCTTAAATTGAGATATTTTAAGAACATTGGAGATTGGGGAGGGTCTTGACAGACAGTAAGAGGAACAGTCAGTAACAGTTTGGGGGAGTTTGGTGTGGGCAGGTTGAGAGCTTTGTTTTTGTTCCTAAGGAGGTACTTAGATGGTCAAGGATGCAAGCAGCCTGTACTGAGGATAGGACATTGTTGATATGGTATTGGCAATGAGAGGAACTATAACTAACCAACGAATTTGAAGATGAAGCAGAAAGAAAACATTGGGAGGCATTTAAGGAGTTGTCAGAAGAGTTGAAGAGAGTTTGGCAGATGACCTTTATCCAAGTGAGGATTTAATCATGAGTGTGGTGTGTGTGTGAGAGAGAGAGAGAGAGACAGACAGACAGAGACAGAGAAAGAGAGACATAGAGACACAGAGAGAGGAGATGGTTTGGGTTTGGTTACATCTTTTAATTGGGTGTGTAGGATTTATGGTTTCTTTAGCATATGTTATGCCTGAGAACATCTACACAGTTAATTAATTTAGGGGAGTCAGTTGGCAGTAGATGTTTGACAATCATTTGGGCAGAGGAAAAGTATGAGTGTGAGAAGAAAAATGAGTTTTGTCAGGAAATGATTATCTCAAGAGCACAGGAGCCTGAAGCTGAGGATGAATAATAATAAAGGAGAGGACAGTCTAATGTGCCTCTCTGAGAGGAAGGAGCTGATAACCATATAAAAATTGTAGCAGAAATAGCTAGAAGATCATCTTGTGTGTGAAAGGGATGGGATAGGAGCTCTCAAGGAGCTCCCTTTGTTCAGGGGTGTAGAGGATTTGAGAAATGTTGAGGCAAGGAGATTAAGTGTGGAATGATTAGGAGGAGGATAGGAAAGGAGTATCACTGGTGAATCTCTTATAAGAGAAGTTTAGAGAGAAAAAAAATCAGAGAAGGTGAAAGGGGTGGTAGATTCCATTGTAAGTTAGGAGTTTAGAGCAACTGTGATGAAAATAGATTTGGAGAGGGGACCCTGGAGCTTCTGCCTTTACCCTCAGCTTTAGCAGTTGTGGGGTGGGATATTAGTAGTCTGAGAAACCATAGCTATTTGTTAGAGTTAGAGCTAAGCAGAGAGGCTGTGAAAAGAGTGTGCAAGTGAAAAGATCATCTGTGGACTGTGTTGTTTAGAGTTGTGGAGAGATACAGGATGGGGCAAAGAGCAGTGTTTGTGTATTTTGGAAGTTCAAGAATGGAAAGGTTTCTATATATCTGGGATGCAGAAGGCTGGAGAAGAAAAGAGAATGTTTAATGCTTGAGGAATTGTTTGTGGATGGGAAGTAAGTGGCTGTCCAGAAGTAACATGGTATAGGGAAGAAATCAGGAGTATGTAGGGATCTATGATGGAGGACGCTGGCTGAGACTGTAGAGATGGGGAGTGGAGATGGGCAAGGTGGTCTTAAAGTGAGGTGTCTATGGGTGGTGTGAAAGAGAACCTGAGATAGGTGACTTGGGGAAAGGAGAGTTGTGCTTTGGAAGTTGAGAGCCAGAAACCTCTAAAAATGAGGTAATTTAGGATTGAAGTCAAATAGGCTATTAGAAATAGAAGGACTGTGAAGAAGGAGGCTATTTATATATTGAAGCAGGCAGGAGGAAAAGGGAGAATGCTGGCCAAGTCCATAATAATGCTTGGGCAAGAGAATGGGGACTGTCTTTGAATCCCTGGGGAAGGACAGACAAGGTCAGTTTTTAGGATTTTTTAGGATCCATATATGTAAAGAAAAAATGTGTGTCTATCTGCTTCTGGGATATCTCACTCAGGATGATCTTTACTAGATCCAACCATTGCCTACTCACTTATAAGTGGATACTAGACATGATATAGGATAAACCTACAAAAATATGTACACGTAAGGAAGCTAAGCACGAAGCAGGGTCCTGGGTAAGATGATCAATCCTCACTTACAACGAAAAATGGGATGGATATTGTAAGAAGGAGAAAGCAGGGAACAGGACAGGAGCCTACCACAGAGAACCTCTGAAAGACTCTATGCAACAGTGTATCAAATCAGATGCTGAGATTCATAACCAAACTTTGGGTAGACTTCAGAGACTCTTATGAAAGAATGGGGAGATAGTAAAACCTGGAGAGGACAAGAGCTCTACAAGGAGAACAACAGAACCAAATAATCTGGCACAGGGTCTTTTCTGAGCCTGATATTCCAACCAAGGACCTTTTGTGGTTCTAACCTAATACCCCTGTTCAGATCTAGCTCACAGCAGCTCAGTATCCAAGTGACTTCCCTAATAAGGGGACAGGAACTGTCTCTGACATGAACTCAGTGGTGGGCTCTTTGACCACCTCACCAAAGGTGGGAGCAGCCTTATCAGGCCACAGAGGAGAACAATTCAGCCAGTCCTAATGAGACCTGATAAGCTAAGATCAGATGGAAGGGGAGTGGTCCTCCCCTATCAGTGAACTTGGAGAGGGGAATGGGAGGAGATGATAGAGAGAGGGTGGGAT